>NC_077223.1:30787406-31387406 GCF_024763615.1 Phlebotomus papatasi | reverse complement strand
CACAAGTTCCAGAATATTTTGCTCTAGATTCAACTGTTATCAATCTATGAGTTTTAGGGTCAAACTCAACTTTGTGATCATATTGGAAAATGTTGCAAGATTGATAAATTAAAACAGTGCAACGATTATCTATAAAATTTTAAATATCCGGATCAGACTAGTGATTGGAAATTTGCGGCATAGTTTACCCTAGAATTAGAAAGTGCTAAATTTGACTTCATATACAGAGTACAACTCCAAAAGTGTCAATTCGTCAAAATTTCATACATTTGTTAAAAAAAAATAGGGAGAGGTAGGGTTGCATTGAGCTGGAGCTGCATCGAAAAAGCAATTTTTCGAATCTTTCTAAAGGAAGCTGAATTTTAACATATACTGTAATTTAGATAGACAAAACAATTGTAGATCTAAATTAATTTATAATTAGGCCCATCTTCTTTTAGAAAAATGCGAAAAAATTGCGATTTCAATGTAGCCGCAACTCAATATAGTCCTAGCTCAATATAGTCCCATCTCCTCCAAAAATTCCAAAGTAATTATCTAAATTTTAAACTATATATGTTTACAAAAAATTTGAGACAACTTCTAGCGAATGATCTTAATTGCAGGACATGTCCAATCTGTCCAACTCGTCGTTTCCGTAATCAAAATTTCAAAAACAAAAATATTAGGTGAGATTCTTAACAATCTCACCTTTTATTTTAATATTCTATTTTTCAAAGCTGAAAAATCTCTAAGCATAGGATCAAGAACATCCATCCTTGATATATTTGGTAGTTTCCTTTCAAATAGCAAAATGTCGAAAGGAAAATCGTCTTATTATAATAAAATTTTAAAATTTAAAAATCCTAAAATATAGGGGAAACTGGGGCAGTAGTAAACACGGGGTAGTTCTGAACACTGATTTCTTATAACGACTATTTATTCAGGGAACAAGGATCCCTATACTATCTATAAATTCGTATAGGTCTTGTCCTCTTAAATCTGTTATCTAACTAAAAACATCGCAGTGTTTAGAACTACCCCTTGTTTACTACTGCCCCAGTTTCCTTTAATTGAAACAACTACTAGAACAAGGAACCTCTCGACATTCATTTTTGAAGACGTTTTTGCATAGAGGCACTGAAATCTAATGGCAAGTTTTTTTCTAAAGAGAATTGACTTGTCAGTCTGATTTAATTGGAAATTCTGCATTAAAAGCTATCTAAAAATACATATTTCATAATGTTCGCCGAAATAATATAAAAACTACGAGCAAATTTATTTAAGTCGCCATGCAATATCCACAATATTTCCACAAGGAAAAGTGAAAAATAGCTTCACTTTTTATTAGGCTTGATGGGCCCATGACTAGAACTAATAACCATTGCAATAATTAAAAGTTGTTTTCTCAAATAATAAAATAAACACTAAGGTCGAAGGAACACCTCTTCGACAGGGAACCCCTATTGACACTTATGTCAAAATGTTAAAATTTATTTAATGTATCTAATAAAATGTAAGTAATATGGCGTTTTTAACTAATCTACTAATCTATGTTTTTCTATAAGGATAAGTGTACAAATTTCGTATTCCAAATGGTACAGTGCAGGGTGTGAATAGGTCCTGACACGAGTTCTTAAAGTATTAATAGGTGTTCTTTTCACTCTATGCTTTTTCTCTTTAATCATTGTTTGCGTGTTCCATTAAATTGTAGTGGCAAGTTTTTAAAACATTTAGAATTAAGTTTAACACTAAACCTACCAAGGCCCGATCAAATAGACCGGTTGAAAATTAACACATATTTAAATAGTATAATGCCTCTATCAAACTTTATGAATTTCTTAAAAAATGCATGTAATATATTTTTCAATGTTTAAATTTTATTTTTTTTGCTCTTTTCCAAGAAAAATTTGTTGAGTATCCTACCCTACCGCGGTTTGTCATTTGACCGAAAAATGACCAAAAACGGTCGGTAGGTTTAATGTTAAAGATATAAGCATAGAGTGAAAACGTCAGCCAACACACATTTTGAGGTATAGTCTTTAAAAAACTTTGATGAACTTAGATAAAAAAGATCCATATGCAAATTTGCTAAATTTTTCGCTTAATTTATCATAAGAGAAGTAGGGGAAAGTGCGCTATCTTCGGACGACTCAAGCTTCGGACAATTCAATTTTTTCTCTATGTTTCTTATGGATTTCACCGATAGCTCTTTTCTGAATATTTAAGGTACTGAACTACCTATATTAATATGTTATATTATAATGGGCCAAATTCATTTATAACACATTGAAAAGAAATGATTTGTGCGAAGCATAAAATGTCCGCAGGTAGCACGCTTCCCTTATCAATAACTACAGTCCTGGAAAAAAACTATTTGATCAAGCATTTTTGGACCAAAGACTAGAACGCTGTTGGATTAAAAAAACAATGATGAATTAACCAGGATTAAAAGATCTCTCAAAGGAATTCATGCTTATTGAAGCCCGATATAAAACTAGCTCTGCACAGAGAAAGACAAATCAAAATTATATTTAAGATTTCGGACAACACGAAAATTTACAAGTTCGAATTTCGGTAATAAGTTAGAACTTTCAAGGGTGTTGTCCCAACTCCTAAGTTGATTTGTTCGAAGATATAAATTGTATTACATCTGCTTTGAAAATCACCTTGACTTCTTGGTAATCCTGCTCGAATTTCGAAATGGCCGAGAAGTCAACATTAGAGTATTCGTTAAAAAATCAAATTCTATCTCAGTTATTGATCAAATACTTTAACTTATTAAATAGTATTTCGTAATTTCGAATATTCGAAAATTGATTTGAATTTTCTAACAATAAAGATATTCAAATTCAAACTAAATAAGTAGCATTTTACATTTTGCCTAGACACTTTTACTTGAGCAAGATATATCTGTTAACTAGGGGAATACCGGTTATTGACGTATAAGGATGAACTGCCCGTCTTAATAATCTTTAAAATAAATTCAAAAATTTGTTGGACCAGGGGCCCATCAAGCCTAATACAAAGTGAAGCTATTTTTCACTTTTCCTTGTAAAAATTTTACATCTATTGCACCGCAACCTAAACAAATTTGCTCGTAGTTCTTGTATAATTTTGGCGAACATTATGAAATATGTATTTTTAGATAGTGTTTATTGTACGATTTCGAAATATATCAGACTGATAAGTCAATTCTCTTTAGGAAAAAACTTGCCAATAGTCTTCAGTGCCTCTATGCAAAAACGTATGGAAAAATGAAATGTCGAGAGGCCCCTGAATAGACAAAATAAGGCTTAGTCTTTAATTTTTTTTATCATCTAATTCAGCTTCGATCATCTGCTAAAAAAAAATAAATATACTTAACCTTTTTAAAGTATCATCTGCCAACTATACAATGATTGAATGGAACGTTAAGTGCTTCTGTATTTTTCCTTCCAAAAAAAAAAGACTGACTCTCTCGTAAACTATTTTCAAGGTGATACCAGTCGTTTTCAAATTGTTTGTTGTTTTTTTCGGTTCAGTCTCTCAAGCACGCATTTTCCAGCAAATTCTCGCTATTTTGTTGCTCTGTATGGTTGTTTTTTCTCACTTCTTCTCGCCTAACCAATAAATCTTACATACATATGAGATTTTCTCTACGGCCGTGTGACTCAATAGCACAAGTTTACTCAAAGAAGTGTTGTGAAGTAATCGATGATATTGAGTAAAAATTGAACATTAGAGACACGAGTTGACCTAAAAAGATGAGAAATATCAAGTTAAAGTGCTGGTATTGATAGTAAATTTTTTTTCTCTCCACAAAAGTTAGTCTGAGAGAGGCGACTAATTAATTGAGAAAAATACACCACAATACAATTAAGTTAATGAGATAATGGGCAATATTACAATAGATTAGATGTTATTTAGCATTTACCCACATTCCTCCTCTCTTCATCTCCTCGTGTATTAATAATCATGGGTATATGGAGGACAATGGCATAACATTAATTTCAATATACCTATGCCTAGGGAAAAGAAATGAGGAAAATTTAATGCTCTCGCGAATGCGGTGGACAGATATTCACTGAGGAAAGACACCTTCGAAAAAAAAATGACACACAAGAGAAGGGTATGGAGGTGAGGTAGAAAGCAAAAAGCAGCGGCACTAATTAGAAAGTGTCCAAAGCTGAAATGGAGAAGATTTATATTCTACGGGATGGAACAAGAGGGACAGAGATGGGAAATATGTAGCCGAAACGACCACGATAATTCTTCAGCAGTGGAATTTGTGTGATTATTTTTTGCTATTCTTCTTTTCCTATATAACCATGGATTTGAGGTTTTTCTCCGGCTCCAACAGATCACCCAGAGATCCAATGATCAGCTCTAAAGGAGGCAAAGAAGTGCCAAGAGAAATGGATAAAAAATCACTTCAATCACTGAATGTACCCAGAATCTTTTTCATTGAATTTCCATTGTCTGGTGGATTTCTCGAGGCCCCAATTGAACATCATCTTTTTCTCACACCTCTAATTTTCACTTCACCTTTTTTGGTTAAGCCCATCAAAGAGCAATCCCAATTAACAATCATAGAAATGAACGTTTTGTAACATCTAATAACTCATTGGTTCTGCCTCTATTCATCTTGCAATTGGTTTGATTTAGTTTTGACGCTCTAGGAGCAACTTAGTCAATTCTCTGTACCTTTACTTTAGAAAGT
Source organism: Phlebotomus papatasi (assembly GCF_024763615.1). Lineage (NCBI taxonomy): Eukaryota > Metazoa > Arthropoda > Insecta > Diptera > Psychodidae > Phlebotomus > Phlebotomus papatasi. The sequence continues at coordinate 31,382,725 of NC_077223.1, read as the reverse complement.
TCTATCAAGCCACAATTAGGTCATGTTCATCGTAATTTGGACTGTGACTGTGGTTAAAATTCCTATTTTTCTGAAAACTTTGTCAATTAAAAAGAGGTCCATAACTTAGAATTGCAGCTAAAAATTAAAAGCAAAGAATAGACCTCAGCCTGGGTAGAGTTTCATGAAAGAGGCACTTAAAAAGTTGCTCATTAAATAACTTAAAAGCTTTTTATTTAAAATAATATAGAGTGAAAAGAACGTCTATTGACACTTTAAGAACTCGTGTCAGCACCTATTGACACCCTACTCTGTACCATTTGGGATACGAAATTTGAACATTTCTGTTTATAGTAAAAGGTATATTACAGAAAAAACGCTATATTACTTATATTTTACTAGATACAATAAATAATTTTCAACATTTTGACAAAAGTATCAATAGGGGTTCCCTGTCGAACAGACATTCCTCCGACCCTACAAAATATTAATAAAATTATTTCCAGATAAAAATTACTTATTGGTGCATAAAAAGTTCATTACCGCTTCATAACTGATTGGAATCAGTTCAGACTTGTCAAAAGTTCCAAGATCTTTACGATGAGTTCAATTATGAATCCTTTTTCGTGAGAAATTCTCTCTTAAGTGATTTCGGCCTTTGATCTGTAAAAACGGTAAGAACCGTTTTTAGGAATAATTCAATGGTATTATCGCGCGATCGGTATTATCGTTTGAAAACGAACGAAACGTTTTCAAACAACCCCAAACTGACATGGTTTCAGAAGGAAGGGAAATGCGAAAAAACTACGCCAATTTTTTAAGAAAATGAAAGGAAAAGCTCCATAGACCTGTTTATAAAAAGAAAAGAAAAAAAAAGAAACAAAAAACAAAAACCAAAAAAATATTTCGCAACTTTTGAATAGAAAAAAAAAACTCTCTTAACCCTTTAAGGACGAGACACGTTGTACGGACCAAAAATCAACAATAAAAATTAAACCAATAAAATTTGTGAAATATCTCACATCTAACCTTGGAAAGTCCAATAGAGTCTGATTTGTGTCTATGAACGATAGGGACAAAGAGCACAAAGATTTATATATTTTTTTCTGGCAATACCAATGAATGATAAATTTCGTTCTTATAAAAATATTATGTATAGTTATCGTAGTTTCTAGTGTCAAGAGAGCTGTACTTAAAAAATTTGAAAATATAAAAAAAATTATAAAATAAATCAATGCGGTAGTTTCAGAATTCGTTCTCTAATTGGCTCGAGGTTGGAAGCACAAAAAATTTGAATCAATCACAAATGTGGCTTAATTAAATTATTTTATGGAATAAAAACCAAAAAAAAAAACATTTCAGAAAACATTTTCTAAATTCACGTATTCACATTAAGATTCCCTTAAATTTTCCGTTGATCTCTAAATTTCAATATTTGTCTATACGAACATGTATAAAAATTTTTGGCCAGAAAAACTTTTCTTCACTTCTATTTTAATCAGGAAATTGTTTAAAATCGATCCAAAAAACACTTTGAACTGATTTAGTCTGAGCACATAGTAATTTTTTTTTAATAAAAATGGAGCATCTCGATGCAGTTTGTGTCAAAATGCTCCATTTCCACGAAAATTTCTAATTACAAAGCCTTTAAACTTAAATCTTCAATGTAAACATTGTTATAACTACTTTTAATTTCCAATTTTCTAAAAATATTTTTCTATAATTAAAATAAAATTTTATTAAAACTATTTCATTCGAAATACTTACTGATATAATTTTTAATAAAATACTGAACAACCAAAAAAATTGAAATGTGCTTGAATAGTGTTTTATTTTTCAGGCAATATTATGAAATAACGTTTAATGGAAAATTATTACAATTCTTAAATAAAAAAAACAACTTCAATATTTAAGTTAAATACTTATTGTTAAAAAGAAATATTTTTTAAAATTTTTCTTATATCAAACTGCGTATTATTATAAGTTTAGCGGAAAGTGCCCATGCTTGATACCATTGGAAGCTTCGTAATAATTAAATTTTTCCTATGTTTCTCAATAAACATTACTCCGCAATATATTTTAAAAAACTGACCACTTTCCCATAGTTTTTAAAATATAGTTGCGATGAGTCATATATATTGTGAAACATAGAAAATTTAGTCTTTACGAAGCTTTCAATGGTATCAAGCATGAGCACTTTCTCCTAGCTTAAAATTTTCATAATTTTTAATTTAAATATCCTTGTGAACATCTGTAAAATCAAAAATAACTCAAAAAAGTTTAAAATTTCCATTTCAATTGAAATATACTTAAAGTCATTTTGCTTTTCTAAATTGAAGTCCTTTATTACAGTGTACTAATCTACCCTATAAGAACCAATTTAAGGATTAAAAGCTTAAACATTTATCTTAGGACTGAAGGAGAGATCACGAATGCTGAATTCGTATATTTCAGAACTTCAGGATCCAACTTCAGGGTCATTTTTCCTATCGCACCTCACAATCCAAGTCAATCTTATTAGTTGTGATTGTGTTCTGTATCACCTGGATTACATGTTGGGTTGGTAGATTCTCCAGGATTGGAGTGTCTTGTGAAAGTTCACACACAGACACACATCACCTAATCACTTTTTCAATTACGAAAATTATCCCTGCCAAGTTTCTGGCAGAATAGCAGAGTAATTTGACGGAGTTGTGTGGCCCCTTATCAAGAATTCTGGGCATGTTTCTCATCCTTCTCGGGGGCAAATGGTGGATAGCAAAAATCTCCAAAGTGAGAAGAAAAAGTGTCGAAATTCGTGTCAATAATCGATAGAAAAGTCAAGTAATTTTCCCTTAAGAACGCCTATGTGATACATCCAAGTGGCTTTACTACCATTGACTTCATGGAAAATTCAGAGGTGCTAAGAGAATGTTTTCGCGGGTGAAAGCCACCACTTGGCACCTTATTGTTTGGCACAAAATCACAATGAAGTGAGAAAATTGCACGAGGAGCCCCCCCTCAAACAGCATGGGGGATATTGAGCAATTTTCCCAAGCAATACCATGAACAATATATCATTTTATGACATATTTTACAATTTTTTAATTCATACTATAAATTTACTCCCTCTCAAAGAATATCTCAAAATTATACCACTTTTTTTTGGGTACGATGGGCGATGGAAAATGTGGGTGAAATTCCTTTAGATGTTTTGGGTGAATGACAAAAATTCTTGTTTGGTATGGAATGTCCAGGGAGATGAGAAAATACCCCCCAAAGAAAAAGTCTTCATAAGACATCGTGTCGCCATCGAGGCGTGCAATAAATCTTTCCTCCGTAATTTTCAAACGCACATTAAATATGAGCTGCACTCAGGGAAAACGCAGAAGAAAATTTATGCTTACCTAGAAGATGGGAGGAATACATAATTCGTTTATTAAATTTAAATAAAATCAAGTCTATTATAGCACACGTGCTATAAAATTTATAGTATGAAACAAGAGCAATAAAGCGAATAAGAGATATTTTATTTATGCTGCTTATTTCCTCAGAATGGATACTATTCGAACGGGTATTATGTAATCAAAATTAGAAGTGTGCTATAAAGTTATAGCACTCTTGCTGATAGTGGAATATCATAATTTTAAAACCAAATCTAGTACATGATTGTTATCAAAAACTTTGATAAGTTGAGTCTCTAAAATTTCAGAAATATTGAAAAAGGTTTGCTATAAATTAAACGACTATTAGCTAAGGTAAAGTGCCTTATGTCGAGCACTTAAGGCTTAAGGATAGATTTTATGAAAAAACAGTTATAATTTCTATTTTTTTTATAGGGTTTTTACATAAAACTATATAAATATTATTAAATAAATAAATTGAATAAATATTTCCACCGGTCGACTTAAGGAACCCAGGATGCTCGAGTTAAAAGCTCCGATATATAGTCTAACATGATTTGACATTTACAACGTATTAATAGAAGATTTACTATAAAATAATCGACTGTTTCCTATGCAGTTTTTATAGTTAAAGCTCCTGGCATCTTTGAAATATTAAACAAAATTTACTCTTAATCGATCAACTAATTACCACACAGATTTTATAATTGAAAGTTACATCATAGACTTGCTATAAAACAATTATCTCTTTCTTATTTTTTTTCTTTTTTCACTTCTTGTTTTTTTTTCTTTTTAACTTTATTTTCCTTTTAATTTTTTTCTCTTTATCACAATTGTAAGAAGGATGTAAACTAGTTTGTGATTAAATAAATATTCTATTCTATTCTAGTCTTTAGAGTTTTTACAGTTAAGAGCTCCTACATTTATGAAATATCCAAGAAGCTTTGCTATAAATATGCTATAAAAGCTTAGTCTTTTGAAAAAACTCTTAATAATATACTTTTCACTTCTCTAAGACTAGATTAGTAGCTTTGCACGTCGAAAGCCGTATTTCAAAACATTCAGCCATAATTGTACTAAAACACTATAAAGAAACTTAAAATATATGGTTCAATTAAAAAAATAAATTACATTTTCTCTGAGTACATTAATTCCCTGAAAAGATATCGTGTCTTTTGAAATCTGACCAAAAGAAAAATTCCCACAATTACTCCTCTTCCAATATGACTGCTGTCGCTGGAAAAATTTCATCTTCCACTTTGCTTCCTTCCGTGCAAAAATTTCTTTAATATGGGAAGAGAGATATTACGTGAGTCTCCATGGTTTGTTTTCTCTCTGGGGAAAAGTGGAGGAGAGATATTAATAAAAGCGACGAGTGAATGATTGATTGGATTGTATCTCTCAGTGACTGAGATCAGAGGTCATGGCTGAAGAATTAATTTTGCCGCGGCGTTCTCAATTTTCTCTATACCATGGACTTGGGCTTTTTTTTTGTGTGCCATCTTTCTAATCTTATAGGCATTATTGTGGGACTTTTTGCCGCGGGATTGTGTGCTGAAAAAGAAATTTCCGTGTGCCAGAAAAGTGAGTGCAAATGTATAAAAGAATTTGTCCATCTTTCATTTTCATACACACAAACAACTTCAATCAATTGAAATTAATAATGGAAATTATTCATTTTTAATGTCTTTTCTGTGTCACTTTTATTTCACAGTCTGAGCATAAGTGGTAGTCTTTTGAGAAGTCGCACCAACTGTTCCTTGTTTGCAGGCCCTTCTGTTCAACAGAAAATGAGTCCTGATGCTTTAATAATAAAAAAAATGACTCAATCTCCCCTCGATGATTTCTCCGTAATTGTTCAATTCAGAACAGGAAAAAATTGAATAGAGATGGCAAATGTTCAAGAGAGGGTAGTTTAGGAATGGGATTCCGGGGAGTGAAAAACGACAGCTAATGGTTGTATCTACTTAAACCCCAACAAGAGATGAAGCGATTTTTCTCTTTACTTGGGAACAAAACATCACTCCACCATTAGCATATGCAAATTTTATCTCCACCATAAGAGTACACCACCCCTTTCTCCCACCCTTTCATACGAGAATTCTACCATGCATCCATGCAAGTGGTTGCAAGACACGCTGGTTTTCTGAAACACGCCAGAATATTCACACTGCAGCTTCCTAATAGTCTCTAGAAATATCTACAGTGTTAGAAATGTATACAGATGCTCTGCAAATAAGTGAAGCATAATTTTATGGTTTTACCATATTGAAAACATGTTAAATGTTAAATATAATTTGGCGTCTAGCTTCGCATTTTCATATTATCATTACTGTGATTTTCAATATTTGGCGTTTCATTAAAAGAGTTCTAAAACTCTCGTAATATTTTAAAAATTTAAATTTAGTACAAGTCCGACTAAGAATGGGTATGTAGAATCGATACGCTTCACATATAATACTACTAATCTGAGTTTAATTATTTTCCACTATCTGTCTCAATTGTGCTAAAAACAGCCAAAACTATTCCAATTTTTAGTACAAATTTAGTACTTTCTTTTCTAAATTACAATATTGAATGACATTGCTTTGAAATATTTTGAATTGAATACTATTAATGTGACTTTAAAAATTTTGAACTTATTTTATTTTTGCTAAGGGGTCCCAATATTTTTAAAAGAGTGCTAGAAATTTAGTACTGAACTTATGTACGTTTATTTCCATGGTAATTAGTGCCGTCGCTTCGTCGGCTTGACGAACATTTTATAAAAAATTAAGGTAATAGTGTAAAGTGGTACAAGTTGGACAGTGGTACAAGTTGGACAATAATGGTACAATTTGGACAGGACTTTTTGTCTTGATAAATTTAGTACTTCATTTTTATTTGTATATTTTTAATGCTTTAGTTTTATAATTTGGTTCCTTGTGCTTCAAAACAAATTTTGTACTGTATTTATCAAGAAAAAAGCCATGTCCAACTTGTACCGGCGAATTGTCCAACTTGTAACACTAATTCCAAATTATATCACTTTACCCTAATTATTTTTTTATACATGGTTTCAATTATACTCAAAACTTCTCTAATATTTTTGAAATTGCGTTCAAAATTTAGTACAGACCTGGAGCGAAATTCTGTAACGATATGACAATGTCATATCACAAATTTTCGTACTAAAATTCGGGAGCAGGGCAACATTAAAGCCGGTTAGCATCGAATAGCCACTGCAGGGAGCTTTATGAAGCTTTTGAATGTGATTTTCAATAATTTTTTTCCGAATTAACCACATAAAAATTTTTATATTTGTCATATGACATTGTCATACTGTTACAGAATTTTCCTACTGATCTACTTTACTTTATACAATCATTAGTAACATAGTAATAAGAGTTTCACAAATCAAAACATTTAAGTTATTTTAAACATTTTTCACTTTCTTTCTAAAAAACATTTTTTTAGTCTTTTAAATATATTAGATATTTAGTACATATTTGAGGTAGGCATTTTCACTTTATTGCATCATACTGAAAAAACTAGCAAAATACTTAGCACTAGTTCTATTCAGACTTTATTTTTTAATTTTTATTCGCAAAAATTTCAAAGATCTGATATAATTTATTTTAGTACATGTCTGTACTAAATGTTCAGCTTAAGCTTTATGTTTGTGTTTCTTTTTTTACAATCGAAAACACTTTTTTTAATTGTTCCAATTTTATACATTTGACAAATAATAACAATTAATGGGACACGAAGGGAAATGAAATTTATAAAATTATTTTATTTTTTAAAAATAAAATTTTTAACATTTAATATTTTCAACATCATTTTTGACATTAGAATGTCATGAATAACTAAGTGCTATACTCTTTCATTATAATGCTTACTACATATTACTCGTGAATAATTAACCAATCAATAACATTCTCTATTAGGAGTGTTACTATACTAATTAAAACAACTGTATGTCAAATGTACTTGCAAAATGTAAAGGCTTATATGTCTGTGGCACATTGAATTTTGTGTATCTCTGAAGTTCTAAAACACTATATTTACGAGACTGAAAATTTTCCCACCCACTCTTCTTTAATTACATGAATGTAGAGACTCCTGTTCCAAAGCAAGAATCTCAAATTTGTCCTATATAACCCAGATATTTCCAAGAATTCAAGGTTCAGTTAATGGTACGTTGGCGCCTTGAAAATCCGATACATTGAGAAATTCTGACGAAGAGTTTTCTTAAGATAGGAATGGGGTGTTTTATGTAAAATTATCCATGACGATAAATAGAAAAGTTCCAACAGTTTCTTAATGTAAAATATTCTTCCGAAATATTCATCGAATTAGCAAGAACATTGAATTTCACTTAAAAAGTAAAAATAACAAAATCAAGACCTTATTTTTCTGTAGGAAAAAAGCTTATTATTTACTTTAGAATATATATACTTAAGGAAAACTTTTCTATCTCAGACTCTTGCTGAATTTCATTCAGAATTGAGGTTTACTTTTGATATATAGACATATATTGTCAATACTTTTTAGGTACTGTAAGATTTTTTGAAACTTTCGCAGGAGAAATTATTTGTCTCAAATGAAAAATAAATTCGGGTAAATTGCTGTGGAAGTAAAATTCGTCAAAATTGATGTAAAAATAATTGGGAAATTGCAATGGAATTCGAGTGGAAAATCTTTTCTTTTTCGCAACTGCACCATTCTATAGTGCTTTTTCTTCACAATAATCTCAAGTAAATTTTACATGGAAAACACGTCGCGTTTTTATTGCCATCCTTCCTTCTTTTTGTCCTCTACAACGTTGCGTTTTTCCTCATTTTAACGACCATCCACTTGGGATTCTTTTTCTCACCTGCCTCCACCTCTACATCCTTTTGCATCATCCTATCCCATTTATACCTGGAGAATTGAGACCACGGGGGAGAAGCTCATAAAATGTGTTCTACGACGATGAAAGTGAGTGAAAGAAGTGGAAGTACAAATGGAGTGTACAACGACTCACAATCACCCCATTTGCACCCATCAGACTCTTTCAAACTATATTATAAATTTTTTTTTACCCAATGCCAAGTGGTTCTACAGAATGCATTTTCTACTTTTTTTATGGCCATTGTGGAATTTTTAATGCATTTTTTTTTAATATCGACTAAATACACGCAAAAGAAGATCGTTGTAAGGAAAACAGAAATGGTAAAATGTTCAATCGATAAGTCTTCCAGGTCTTCCAACACCTTCCACCACGCACAATATACCTTGCCGGTTGAAGTGCATGAAAAAAGGTTGATTGGAGAATCATTTCTGTTGATGCATGAAACTAAACCGTATAAAATGATGCACTTCCTGTGTCTCAAAACCCTCAAAGAACAAATCAATGAGGAGTTATTTAAATCATCCAAGTCATTAACTTCTTTTACTCACTTTTTGAGCGTAAAATGGAATGTTCTTAATGCAATTTTGTGGTTTCTGGAGTTGCTGCAGCGGAAGAAACGTTCTAGATGAAGAGTGACTTAAGAATGCTATGAAAAAGCTATTAAAATGCAATAAAATTGTTATAAAAACTGCCTGAGGCTTGCAGATCAATTTACACTAACAATTTATAATCCGTTGCAATGGTTAGATTTTGAATTTAATTAAATATTCTAAAACATTTTTGGAAGAACTGCAAAGGTATTTAAATATTCCCAAAACAGTCAGAACTTGCTTAATAATTTTACTTTTTTGAGATTCTTAAAATAGGGAGAGGTGGGGCTATTTTGAGGTCTGGCACTACATTTTGATATAGGGTGTGCCAAATTCCGGACAGCTTGCAATTTCGGCCACCTTTTTTGATCCTCGAATTTCCATGAACTTTTAGATTTTACATACTCTAGAGATTATACAATGCAAAAGAATAACAAAAAAAGTATCTTCGACAAACGAGATGACGTGAAAAAGATATTGGAAGAATTCCCGAAGGGCAAAGAACTATGAGAATGAAGGTGGCCGAAATAGGGCACCAAAGCTATGTCTATATTTTTATTTATTTTAAAATGTATTAAGAATGATTTTAGAGTAAATAAAGATGGTAAACTCTTTACAAGGTTCCCAACAACATTCTTTCAGAAAAAAGAATTAAAAAAATCAACTTGTATTTAAAATATTACATTTCAAACTTGAGACTTTGACACTTGCATGCAACTATGCCGAAATTTGGCACACTTACCCTACGGTTTTTTTTTGCATATAACTGAAGCTGGACTTTATAAATATTTTATTTACTTCCATAATTGTTTGGACTAAAAAAACAAAATTTGCAAAAAAAAATCTAATATCAATGTATAGCTCAAATAGCCCCACTTCCCCCTATTCTGATTATCATTGTACGTGAACCTTTTTTTAGAAAACAATATTTCTCTTCAGAAAAAAAACGGGCTTTATTTCACAGATAAGATAGAGCCATAATGTTGAATTTGTAGCAGAGCTGACAAACTCTTTACCCTCAAAATTATAACAAAGAGTTTTCCTGACTCTCTGTACTATTGATATAGTATGACCTAAAATTGATATGACTTTCACGCCAGATAATTGATCAGACTTTCCGACTATTGATCGAGTCACTTCCTGGGTTCATTCTTAGAACTTCTTGGGAATATGTTGAGAATAAGGAATACTGATAAATTCTCGTAGGATTAATAATGAAGGAAATTCAGGGAATTTTCAGGCAATATTTTACCAATTTCCCCCAAGAACTGAACAATGAGATTCAAACCGCATCAAATCGATTTTATCGTTTGAAAAGAATAGGAGAGGGGAATGCAATTTACCATCAAAGTCATTGATATGAAAATGTGGTAGTGAGTATGCAATTAACATAATGTTTGTTGGGAGTGCAATTGATGTTGGAGAGGCATTTGCTAAGATGGATTGTTGAAGCACAATATTCAATATTAATACCCTCAGATTGCACGGCACATTGACTATGAGACATATCTCCTATAGTGCTGAGAGTGTCTTCATGTACATCAGAAGAATAAAACCGATGCCTCTTATTGCTTCCCCACAAGATCTCCCCTCCGGGAAATGCTTATACACACTCACGAACAAGGTTTGAAAATGGAAGGGAATATACATATATGTATGCGAAGTAATTCAAGATAAGACGCTATAATTTCAATATTTATACACCAAATATTTGCACGAGGATGGGATTTAAGTGTTGTGTGTCTAAATGGAATATATTGTACATCATTTTCTATCTTATCTCAGGCACAAGTTAAATTTGTATCTCCACCGCAATAGGTACCACAGTAATGTTTGAGAAAGAAGTCACCACGATAGGGTTAGCCTAAGTAATGCGTTAAAAGAAAGTTTTGGAAGTTTCATACATCAAACTTAAGTCTAAATGTATGATCACATATAAAGCCAAATGCATAATGTTGAAATGTACAAGCACATGTACAGTTGAAGTATTCGAAAACGTAATTTAAATCAGTAGTGTGTTAAGTAAAGATTTTACCTTTGTATCGCTAATTCTAATATTTTTTGTCGTTTATGATGATTTCTAATGCCATGCACACAGCAAAAAAATTTTAATGTCTTCTTTGAAACTTTATTTCTAGATTTCAAATTGAATTTTCTATTAGGGGAAGTGTGCCAAATTTCGGCCAGCTTCTAATTTCGGCCACTTTGAGTGTAATTTTGGCCATGCAAATAAATTAATTAAATTATGCATGTTATCTTCGAATAGTCAATGAATTTATTTTGCTTTTAAATATTTATTCATTTTAGGATGTATTAACACAAAGACCGTTAAATTTTAGGCATAATTTGAAATTAAATTGCGTTATAAAAACTCAGTGTGGAAAGAATCTTACAAAAAATGTGACAGATCGATTGTATTTCTAGCACTCTTACGATTTGTGGTGAAGTGCAGAAGGTTTCCTTCGGTGTTTTTTTCATGAAAATTGATTAGTTTTCTTTAAAGATTATTTCTGTTTATGTTAATAGTGAATCAATCTTTAAATTTCTGGTGAAATTTCCCTGCTGGATCCTGTATTTCGCGTAAAAAAGTATAAACTTTGTGAGCGTCTCTCCGGTGAGGTAGTGTTGCCTATTCCGGCAACATCTTTTGCTTTCCTAAATTTCTTATTTATTTTTATGTTTTTTTTTCAATTTCTGAGTTCTACAATCTCCTGAGAAAAAAGCCATCGCTTCTGTGAAAAAGATGATGTTGAAAAGACCTTAGAAGAGTTCAGAAAGGGCAAATTCCTACGGGAATCTGCGCGTAAATTTGAGATGTTACTCTTCAGATCTTCGGGACAAATTACACGGAAGATATCAGGGCTTGGGGGTCATATAAACGTATTAAACTGAATATTAAACTCGTTCCGTTTGACGTTTTGAAATTTTCTATCCGTTGCGTCACAAAAGGTGGTCACAAACACGGTGGCCGGTATTTCACTCAAAGTGGACGGAATACTACCCAAAGCAATGTCCATATTTTTATTATATTTTCAATATTTTAGGAAGTGATTTAAAGAAAACAAAGATGATAAACTAGTCTTTAAGGTTCCACACAACCCTCCCGAAAAAGAAAGTAACAAGAAATATCAATATGAATTAAAAATATTGCATTTCAAATTTAAGACTTCGGTGCTTATATGCAACTATGCCGAAATTTGGCACACTTACCCTAAGCGGCTAGTAAAATTTACTGTCCAGATAATAAAATTTATCATTTGGCTATTATAATCTAATATTCAGGCACGAAGATTTACCATCCAGTTGTCAGAATCTAATATCCGGATAATAAAATTTATTATCCAAGTTGTTAATCCTTCTTGATTTTCACAATTGTTCTCTACGTACAATTTTTTCATCAATTTTCTGCTATATTCCATCAGACCAAGATTCTTCTATCTACCTAGTAAATTTTACTATCCGGCTATTAGTATCTGATGTCCTCTTGTAAAATTTACTATACAACTTTGGAAATCTAATATCCGGCTATTAAAATTAATATGCGGCTTTTAAAACTTACTATCCGGATAGTTAATAATCTGGCTAATAAAATTTAATATACATAAGACAGTAGATTCTAAAATCGGGCTGTAATATTCTATAACGCCTAACTGATCAATCTAAATTACCCTCTATTTAGAGATTTTTTGTATGGGGGGTGATAAATTTTACAATCTTAGTTTTATCAGTGTAAACATCGTTATTAGACAGTAGTTAAGGGAAAGCGCGCTACCCTCGGACGACTCAAACTTCTGACAATTCAATTTTTTCTCTACGTTCCTTATGACTTTCACCCATAACTCTTTTCTGAAAATTTGAAACATTCAATTTCATTTATAACACATAAAAAATGATTTGTGCAAAACATAAATCGTCCGAAAATAGCGCGCTTTCCCCTACATTCAAAAAAATATTTTAAATAAAGCATATTTAAAAAAGTAGTATTTAACAGAAAGTACTTTTTTAATATCAAACAACAAATCGACGGAAACATGGTCAGAATTTTATTAAATTCGATCAAGAAAAATCGAGTTTGAAATTTTATGGAAACTTAAAAGTCAATAAAATCACCATTGAATTTTTACAAATGAATAAAAAAAGAGAATTTAATTAAATCTTTGAATATTACAAATTCATCATTGCATACTTTGAACTTATTCATTTCAACTTGCATAGCATATATTTATTTGAAGTTAAAAATTTGAAGCTAAAATTGAAGTTTACTTTATGAAATGGTGAAGGCATCAAAGCCTTTAACTTGAAGTGATGTCAAGTTGAGTGTTTAATCGATAATTTATTGAATTTAAATTACATTGCAAATGCTTTCTGTAAAACACATTGAATAGTTGAGCTAACACACTTTTAGGTACTTACAATCAGTATAGAACAATTGAGTGATCAACTGTGAAACACATTTGCCAGTTTGGAGAAATTCAAGTGTACTATTGTATTAAAATTGTATTAGAATGAGGGATTAATGAGAAGAGGGATGTGTGCAATTTCAAACTAAAATCGCTATTGTTGTGAATATTCATTTAACAATGTTTATTGCATTATGGGCTCATTTCGCCTTTCCTATAGTGCATGTTCCCTTGCCCAAAATTATGCCATTGAAAATACTCCCTGTAGAAAATGTTAATGGAAGAATTTCCTTTGTTATTTTGGCCGAACTGCTCATTATTGTAATGTATTGAAATGGAAATAGTATAGTCAATATAAGTTTAAAACGCGAAACGTTTAAATATCTCCTACAGTTGAATAATATTTAAAATTTGATGAAAAGAATTGATTTTGAAATTGTAATCAATTTTCAAATTCGTTTATTCGTAACACAAAACATAATTCAAAAAGCATCCGTTTCATATTCTTTTTGTATTGCAAAACGGCAAAAGTTTTTATTGTGATGTTCTCAATGGAGTAATACTTTTTGGAGAATCATGTTCCATGAATTATACACAGCTCTTGTTGACTATTTTAGAGTTATGAATAAAATTGCAAATTTTATCCAGTTATATTTCATGTGGTTCACTATTTTAGTATTTAGGTGAAAAAACAAACCTCAATTTTGTCATGCTATTCGTATGACCTATTCAATTGGTCCAACTGATAGGACATCTCCTATGCACTAGAACACTCTGTCAAATGCATTTTGGCAGGAAACAAAGGCATCCAATGAAGATGAGCATGGAATAATAGAAAATCGTCAGGCAATATTGTTTTGGGATGCCCGCCAGGGAGATAGTCACACTCGAGTATCATCAAATCCCCTTGTATTGGCCCCTTTGTGAGAGGGTGGAAGCATTTGAATTATTCAGAGCAAAGTGATTCCCCATATAAAATACTCTCGTACACCAAAAACAACGCCAGTTGCAGCCCATTCAATGTTACCATTGGCGAAATGCATTTCCTCCTTCCAACCATCTCAGTCCCACTATATATAAATGCCTGAATACTGCAAACAGAGAATATTGGAGATACTATATACACATGGGGTGTGATTTATTCAAAACAACCGTCATCCATCCATCCATTCAGTCAATGTCGGACTGTCTGATAACAGTGATAGTTTATACGGCATTTGACGGAAGTAGTGCATTCACCATGTCACACCCTGATTGATTGCCACTGACTTAGCTTATCAACAAAATTCTAATTTAGCCCACATTCAAAGGTACTCTCACGAGTTTGACCCTATTGCCGAACTATATTTTTATTTTCTACGGCACTTAATTGCAGGCTAGGACCGCTAGGAATATTTTTAAAACTATTGAACTAAACTTCAAAATGCATCGCAAGGGAGACCGGGGCAGATTCAACCAACAAAATAATTTTTTCTAAGTAGATAAGAGCTTCTAATCTAATAATTAAGTAGTAGTGGGTTATGATACTATTCCAATGAAAAATAAAATGGGGAAATCTCTCACCTGAACGTTTTTTTAGCTCATGACTGTTCTAAAGTGTTTCTGCATTATCGATTCTTCTTTGTGTTGCTTCCTGTTTCGACTGTTTTTCCCATCCTAGTCGTCTTTTAAAATCACCAAACAGCCGTGACAGAAACTAACACAAAGAAAAGTCGATTATGCAGATGCACTTGAGAACAGACGTGTACTAAAAAAATTATCAAGATTAACATTTCTAACATCCTATTCAAATGTGCGAAAATTTCCAGCATCTAAAAATTATCCGAATTGCTCGACAAAAATTTTGGAATTTAAAAGCAGAGAAGAGTTCCCAGTAGGGTCAAAAGAACACCACTTCGACAGGGAACCGCTATTGACACTTTTCAAAATCTTGAAATTTATTTAAAGTATCTAATAAAATGTAAATAATATCACGTTTTTTCCTTGGTTTTCGTTTTCTAATAAAAGGATAAGTGTTCAAATTTCGTATTCCAAATGGTACAGAGTAGGGTGTCAATAAGTCCTGACATGACTTCTTAAAGTGTCAATAGGTGTTCCTTTCACCCTACATCTATCGAAAGAAAAAAGTACCAACAAGCAAAAAAAAGCTGCTACATTCATCTAATTAAAACTATAAACTCATTAAGCCCACATTTTTTTTAGATTATTTTAAGAGAGAAATATGCTAGTTAAAATTTAGTTTTTCATGGAAACATATAATAAAGCTCATAATTAGATCATTATGGTGACATTTTTATGACACTTTACTTTAAGAAAAAAAGAATATGTTAGGGTGCAAAGAACACCTATTGACACTTTAAGAAGTCGTGTTCGATCCTACTCTATACCATTTGAAATACAAAATTTGAACATCTATCCTTATCAGAAAACGTAGACCAAATAAAAAAATCATATTATTTACATTTTATTAGATACTTTAAATAAATTTCAAGATTTTGACAAAAGTGTCAATAAGGGTGCCCTGTCGAAGAGGTGTTCCTTTGACCCTACATACAGTAGACTCTCACTCAATCGGCTCTTTTTCAATCGGGCGAAAAATTTTGCTGACAATTTTCACGTTTAATTATAAAGCTAATTCGATCAAATTTGTTGTAGTTCTTCCTATTTTATCGTGATTCTTTATAATTGAGCGCTTTTTGTGGAATTTACAAAGGCTTTGACGTCCAAATCTATCGCTAAACCGGATGACATTTTGCCCCAAATGCCCAATTGAGAGAGAGTCTACTGTATCGTTAGTTGGATCGGTAACTGGGCTATATGCTCTGTATCTGTATTTATTGCAAATAACGTATCACTGCGTAACGTTTGCAACAAATACTGATAGACCGGTGATCCAATTGACGTTGTATTGTATTTTTTTTTATCTAAATGGGGAGATATCGATTATCTTTCATCAATTTCAAAGAAATCCTATATTTTCCCAGGCATAGTTAATCTTCTGTCGTTTTCCCTCTAGTCATGAGTTGATAAACAGATCAAGCGATCGGGGAACGCAACTTAAGATCTTTAAAGGACCCCTACATTTGTCTGCATTTCCTTTATTCGTCTCCATCTTGCAGAAAAACTGTTTTGGTGGTAAAAACTTTAATGTTTCAATGTTTTATAAATAATATAATTGAGTATTATTAAGATTAAGTAAGTCTCGTTAGTACCTCTGAATAAGATTTTCTCAAGACTAAAAGTTATAAAGGTTCTTAGGGAGCATTTTTCCCATCCTATTGGAGTAAATAAAGACTAAACTAAACGGTCTTAGAAACTCGAACAAGCCTAAACAACTTTTAACCAGAAATAACTGACAAAATTAACACGTTATACTGAGAGAAATCCGAAAAAGGTAAAATAACATTCCGAAAATGTTCATTTTACTCTGCAGCACTGATCCAAAATCGACGTAAATATTACCCTTTTTATGTGTATTGGGGGTTAAAGTTACCCTTTTTCATGTTAATTTTACCCTTAAAAAGGTGTAAAATTAACATTAAAAAATGTTGATATATTTTTACACCTAAAAAGTGTTAAAGTTATGAGGAAAAAGTTAATCGCACCTTCTTTTTTCTCAGCGTATGAACCAATTATAATTTTTTTTTATAAAATTCAAAGGAACTTTAAACTATCTTTTTTATTTTTTGAGGGATTTACAAATCGGTTGTGAATCATTAAATTTAAAAAAAAATACATGCAGTGATTAAGTACTTCGCGAAATGTTCAAATTCATCAAAATTTACACAAATTTTCATATAAGAAATATAAAAAAAAAGACTTCTAAAAATGCTTGTATTTAAATGTGACGACGATGCTTTTTTTCAATAAAAAATATAGTTCTGTATTACTTAAAATCAGAATTCTAATTAATAGTACTTGATTTTTTTTTGGAATATACTACGGTTCAGACAGTATCAAGCGTTGCCCAGATTTTCCATGAAATATACATTTGCATTTCCTGGGGTAGAAAATGAGAAATGTTTGCAGAGGATGTGTGATTTTACAAGGTAGCTAAAAAGCACACAGCTAATGTGTTTTGTTAGTTTGGTAAATTTTCCCGGAGAAACTAATTAATAAAGATACACACACTATACCCAGATAAAACCAACTTCACTGTTATATTTAATTGGTGAAAATGGTTGAAAGCTCAACATGATGCACCATAGAAGCAATTTTCTACATCTTTTGCCATTGGATGTTCCAGGTGAAAATGTTGTGCAGTGGAAAAGAATGCAATTGTTTATCTTTTTTTTACCACAGTGTCGCTTATGTAGAAGTTGCGCAAAAATTTTAATTATGCACCGTACTGGAGAACAGTGTATAAAACATTTGATGTAGACGTAGACAGTTTACGGGTATGAGTTTAATATTCTTGCGGGAATTTTCAACAAATTAAACATTGATGGGGTTTCTCAGTTTCTCAACTTTGAGGAATTTCATGTGTTAATCCAGATTGAGCGATAAGAAGTTTTTTTTTTAAGTAAATAGAACGTGAAAATATTAATAAGAACTTGCCTGAGAAGTATAAAATGTTTAAAGCTTCACAGAATTTGTGGGAGTTTCGTGATGAGTTACTTCTTAGAAATTCCATTCAGCTCTACGAGATATCACTGCTAATTCTTCATTATTTTATCTTTTAGAAGAAAAAAAAAAGTTTATAACATCTCAAAATCTCCTTGAGATTGAAACATTGAGATACGACGTGATAATTAAAATTGCATGAAGATTTTCAACACTGTGCTGTTGATGATCTCGGGCTTCGGGTAACTTTCCTGGCAGAAAAGTTTAATTGACGCTGAAGCGAGAACATTCTTTGCAGCAATATGAGCTCAAGGCTTTTTTTGCATAACTTTAAATACTAATTAAGAGGAGTTTTATTCACAAATTAACCCAATGGATTATTTTCCATCCACACGCCTTTGTTGGGCAATTTTCTGCAATCTCTCAAGAAGATGATGGCGCGAGCGTCAATTATTTCCAAATGAAGTGCACATCAGCCAGAAGTGCAAGTGGTCTGATGCAAGAAAAATCGAGGAAGTATGGGCATAAGACGAAGGGCAGAAGAACATGAGAAATCTCGTCTGGGTCGATATCACATTCAACATTCCGGGCATTTGAATGAGGAATTTCCCGTGGAGTCAGTGATCTTCGTGGCGTTCAATTATCAATTCCCATTCATGATAGTGGAGAGTGTCTTCTTCCGTTTGGATCATCTTGCGCGTGGACACAACTTGTTTTTCTTCGTTTTAAACGATACAAAATGCGGGATGTGACATATATGGTCTTGGACAACACACAACAGTTTTGTCGTCTTCCCCTTGTT
The DNA here is from genome assembly GCF_024763615.1 of Phlebotomus papatasi. Classification (NCBI taxonomy): domain Eukaryota; kingdom Metazoa; phylum Arthropoda; class Insecta; order Diptera; family Psychodidae; genus Phlebotomus; species Phlebotomus papatasi. The sequence continues at coordinate 31,364,132 of NC_077223.1, read as the reverse complement.
TTATGAAAGTGAAGCGATTTTTTGTCTGACGATGATTCTTGCTCTCTTAAGGCAATCTCTTTCACCAAGAGTGGCAGAGTTACTGTATGATGCGGATGAGTTTCGAATACTAATGCAAATACAATCAATCTGTTGAGAATATGCGAATTGGACTTTCAAATCCATTACATTCATTTCAAAAAGTTCACGGAACTTTAGTTCAAATTCTACTGTGAACATAAACACTAGGACCAGAGGATCTGGGTTTGATCATTAATTGAATCACATTCATGAAATATTTAAGCTTACATAGGTGCAAAACAGATCAAATTTCATTACTTAAATATTCTGGGGATTTCTACTACCGTTCAACACGTAAAGAACGAACCTAGAACAAAATGCAAACCGCCAACGCGGAGCTATTTTCTAAAGACGTCCGCAGTCTATGATGATCCAATGGAAAAAGAGCGATCTTGCTTACTTCTCTACTCATTATATCCGATACGATCCTCGTCTATCACCCGCAATAATGATCAGTCAATCTTCTACTATCCATGAGAGACTAAGTGGTATCATTTGAAGAGTAGACGTTCTCTTAACAAATATTCTCTCCGATTCTGATACCCGAAACACTCCTTAGTAAAAACTGTTCAAGGAAAAATCGTTGTCAATAAAAGGTGAAGTCATCAACATCATTCGCGTGTAATGAGCGCCTTAAAGCCCTAATAGATTCAGGCTGATCCTTATGAGTAAGTATTTTTTAACCCTATAAAATTTGGCAGTAAAGATTTATCCAAATACACTAAGAACTTAGGAGCATCGATTCGAGATCCTTTGCATTAACTTCCTTTACCTAAGCCTTTATTGCCAGATTTTACAAGTGTAATATTCTCGAGGATCAGACTGATCTTACTTAGGCCCTACGCTAGGAATTTTCCCAGAACTCTTAACGTTCCTTCTAATGGATTTAACCTCTACGACCTCTACACACTGGTAAAAATAAAAGGGTCAAATTGATCCAACTGGTAAAAATGAAAGGATCACCGAGGATCCTTTGAAAGTGTCCCTGTTTTGACTCTTATTTACCTCCGGAATGAACGAATAAAAACAGTGATAAAGTCATCTTTGGTGTTCGCTAAGATGAGAGATATACGGTATCATTAATAAGTTCGGAATAAAACATAATCTAACGTGATAAATTTGCATACAAAATTTCAAGAGACACTAGTGATCTTTTCAAAGGTTCAAATATGATCCAACCTTTTGAAAAGGATGGAATATAATCAAATTTGATCCTTTCATTTCCACCAGTGTACCGCCATCCAGCATAAACTACCTAAAATCACTCTAAGACACCCCTCAGTTACGGTTTTCATTAGAACGTTTTTAGAAGGAATCGGTATGGATGCAAGAGACATCTATGATGTCTATACGAATACCAACAGGGAGTTTAATCTTTGCGAAGAAGCTAGTGCTATCAGTAGGATGAACAACAAGTAGTCGATGGATTGTTGACCGTTTTTGCGACCCTGCAACCTGTTAATTGCAGTACAGGTAAACAGATGAGTAAAAACGAAAGGTTTCGACCATACCACCATGCGACTTCCCAGTGATCCGGTGCCCCAAGAATGGGCAAGTGATGCCGCGAGGTGGAAGAAAATGTAACAAACGACGTGTCGGAATGTGACATTTAAATTCGTGTTTTCCTCCGCATGAGTGACAAAGAGAAATAAAAATGAATGGTGCACAAGCAACACGGCATGATCATCGATGATCATGGGGGAAGTCAAAATGGTATTCATGAGTATCGCGCTTATACACCAATTTGACTAATTGCCCAATGGGTGTGTGTGTATTCTGGGCGAGATTGATTGTGCACCACACTGAGGACACCACAAGATCACACACCAGACTCACTTCCAAATGAAGATCATCTTGTAATCTCTAATGGATGGACCCGGAGTGTGTGTCTCGGTGTGATTGCTAGTGGGAGATCGGGATCTTTGCCCAGAAAGAATGAGCCAAATGATCGAGAGCGACCAATTACGGAGATCGCTGAACTTGCGATCTGTCCACGGTTGGCGCAGTTCATAGTGGAAAAAAAAAATGTGGTACATTAGAAAATGCTACATTAAATTATTAAATATGCTAAGTAAATTCATTCATCTCTGCACTGTCAGCTTGAAGTCTATTCATTTCGTGAAATTTTCCAGTAATTTACAAAAATGTTTTTAAGATTCAACTTGCAAAGTTTCAGAAATTTTGGAAATTATTGCCATCAGATACCATGGGCGAAAAGAAAAACATGAAACGACTTCCAGCAGTGCTGAATGTCTGGTTCACTTCTTGATGTTATTTATCGTATCGCACAGCCATCCCCCCAATTGAGCATTTGCATATTATTTATTGCCCATTGTCCATTTTCATTTCCCCCCGTGATGATTTCTAATCAAGCCGCCCATTATTGTGATTTGATTTACACTTGAGTGATTTACGATCCCATGATTTTCGATTCTCAGTCTCTACACAACACCAGAAAGGTCCCCCCCCTAACAATTACCTTTTGGACTCGAGAATGGGCATTTTTTATCACGTGGCGAAGAGGGTGTATCCCCAACTAAGACCGTGGAGAACCTCTAATTGTTGAAGATGAATAAACATTTCTCGGGCAGCTTTACCACAAACGACAATATGGAAATTTCTCTCACCGCATCTGCACCAAGGGGAGCATGTTGGTAAGGTGTGGTGTACGTTATGTTTATTGTACAGACATTGCGTTTTTCTTGCCTCAGACCTGCTTTAAAAACAAACAGTGATGGTATTTGATTGCTTTCTCAATCAAACGTTAAAACTTTCTTTTATTAAGATTATTCTGAACTTGAAATTTTATTTGTGAAAATAGAGAAATAATATTTACGAAAATCATGTTAAAATCTGTAAATATATTCTATATTCATTCCATTTCAGAGGGGAATTCTATAACAATGCGACAATGTCATATGACAGATTTGAATAATAAATTCGAGAATAGGACAAAAATAAAATAAGTAATCATCGAATAGCCATTGTAAGTTGCTCTATGACGGTTTTAGTAACTTATATCAGACAGATTATTTATTCGTTCTTCCGAATTTATCCCATAAAATATTTTAAATTTGTCATATGACATTGTCATACTGTTACAGTTCCCCTACTGGACAGAACTCGAACCAACGACTCCGTATATATTCAATATTTCCTGCATTACCTAACAACTGCAAAGTTCTAGTCAAGGATCTCACTGACAAAGAGCTGACTGGTGCTCTTACGCACTACTTTACGAGATCTCAAGAAGTTATATTATATCAGTGCAGAAAAATATGTACAAGAACCTTATGACCTATTGAACTTTATAACCTATTGCAGAAAAATGCTTTTACTGAAGTAAAAACAACTGCTAAAAAATTTTCAATACGCCAAATATTTATAGAAAATTTTCATATTGTGCAGAGGTCATAAGTCGATAATTCATCGACTGTCGATTCTAAAAAAAATTAAATAATATCTGCGCTTCCTGTAATTAATATAAATAGTTATCAACAGCCACTTTTTTTAAGATGACAACTTTTCAGGAGAGCCAATTGATGGCTATTGATAGCCGATTTCCTATGCTATCCGTATAATTTTTTTTAAAAAGTGGAATATCTCGATACCCGGACGTCGGATGACCACCAAATTTTCACTACAGTAGACTCTCTCTCAAGTGGGCATTTGGGGCAAACCCAAGAAGCAAAATAGCTGCCTTATAGAACAAAGTATTAGACAAGTTTTTTAGTGCACTTTTAAAAGACTTAGTCACAATTTTCTGTTGCAAATCCTATAGAAGCTCTTAAGATCCTTCAGACTGCGGCACTTCATTTTTAGTATTCTCAATGATAGAACTAAGAGCGTTATAAGCAAATAAAAAGATTTTTGGTTCTATAGTGCATTACTTAGGGAATTCTACAATACTATGTTAAGAAAAAATTGTTTCTTGGGAAATATCATACGGTTTATCGATAGATTTGGGCGTCAAAGCCTCTGTAAATTCTACAAAAAACAGTCAATTATAAAGAATCACGATAAAATAGGAAGAACTACAGCGAATTTGAGCAAATTAGCTTCATAATTAAACGTGAAAATTGTCAATAAAATCTTGAGCCCGATTGAAAAAGAGCCGATTGAGCGAGAGTCCACTGTAGTTATAGATCCCGGTCCCAGAAATAGCATATCTCTCGGAGTAGTAAAAGGCTAAGTCGACTTAGCATAGTATGGAATGGAGCCGTCGAAATGGACTATAATTTTTAAAAATCCGTCATTCACTAAATATAGCAGATATAGATTTATCGATGCTATCGATTCAATAATAATAATTGATTGAGATAATTATGCTTTGAGGATTTAAAAGAATTTAAGGAGTCTGTGTACATCTCTTTCTATGAGTGGATTTCCCTTGACAACAGCCTTCGTAAGGCATAAACGGCATAAAAGATGATTTTCAGTGACAAAGTGAGGAAATTGTACGACCCACTGTGATTGATGATGCAAGTATTTCAGCCTCACATTGCATGAACTTTTACCTCTTTCAACTCCTTTCTCCCCAGAACAAAAGTTCTCCACAGAATGCACCCAAACATGCGTTGATGGTAGCAAAAAAAAAGTAGGATAACGAACAAAGGGGAGAAAGGTAGGTAGCATAAAAAAGAGCCAACACGTGTTCCGGTGTTGTTTATTGCCGGCGAAATAGGTAGAAGGATGAATGTACGTAGATCAAGGGGGTGGCATCCGCCCATTCGAGGTGGATGCATGTGATATGGAAAAAAAGGGGCGCACGACAGCTGAGAAATGAGTAAAAACAAAACAAGAAGGTAGCAGGTTCATTTCATATTTAATCGACTGGATACTCTAGGTAATTTACAGAAAAAGGAGAACAGCGTCAACTAAAGCACAGCATAATATTCAATGGTAGAAGACACAAGAAAGAATGACGTGTGGGGATATGAAATAGCATGGAGAAAATTAAAAAGTAAAGAAAAAAAAACCACACGACCTGAGAATCCACATTCCATTATTCATTACACAATTATAATTTTATATGAACTTGAATTGTTGGTGTGTCGAGAGACACATTTAATGGCATTTATGTATTTTTAATCAGAATTAATGACATGCCTTTTTGCTCATCAAATGTCTTCCTTTTCAAGATCACTTTTGCATTCCACAGAGAATGAAAGGGAAGTGAAAATTAACGAAGACAGTATTTCACTGCACCAATCACCCATAGACTTTCCCGCCCTTTTTTCCTTACATTATCCATTTTTCAAGCAAAACGACAGTCTCTGCAACACCAGACACGCAATTGACTGAAACGCTGTATAAATATCATTATTATTTCAAAGAGCTCGCATTGAAGCAAATCTAACTGATAGAAAATCAATGATTGATGTTACTTTTGAATTATTTGTGAATCAGCTCCAATGTAGCGATTAATGGACATGAAACATGGAAGTACTTAACAAAACATGAAGAACTTATCAAAATTGCTTGGTATTTTACTTTTTTTCAGAGAACAGATACTAAATTTATCAATAAATAAAAACGGACTGATAATAAATTTGTAATGGGTTAGAGAACAATGATGATATTACCTCGTTATGCATGCTTTTCACTATTATCCATAAATTTAATAAAATTTAGATGCGTTATATTTTGAAAGGGCTAAAGGTAGTGAACATATTGACCGTGATAGCAAAATAATAGGTAACCAAGATATATACCAGAAAATTTGTGACTGTAATACGGGCTTCAGACTAAAAGCTTAGCCATACGGCTTAATTTCTCTAATTTCTTGCCAGGAATTAGAGCAATTAATTGAGCTCTGGCAATGCCATATGACAAATTGGGTTTGAGTCTCAGGAGAGCTTTTTCGAAAATGCGATTCTGTACCTGTGACATTGCCAATTCAGCTCACGTGCCATTGCCAGAAGTCACATTTTTGAGATTTCTGGCAATTAAAATGACAATAAATGTTGTTAAAAAAATCAACCAAGACAGACTGTATTTGCATTTACTTAGCATTTCATTAATAAATCAATGAATTGCATTTTCGAACTCATATGATATGAAAAAGCAAAGCTCGATTGGCATTGTCAGGTTTCGAACTCACGCGTGACAATGCCACGAAAATTACAGAATTCCCCTACAGGAGGAGAATTCTTTGAGGTTTGAGTCTCAGGAGAGCTTTTTCGAAAATGCGATTCTGTAGCTGTGGCATTGCCATTTCAGCTAACGTGACATTGCCAGAAGTCACATATTTGAGATTTCTGGCAATTAAAATGACAATGAATGTTGTTAAAAAAATCAACCAAGACAGACTGTATTTGCATCACTAAGTAAAGGCATTTCATTAAAAAATTAGTGAATTGCATTTTCGAACTCATATGATATGACAAAACAAAGCTCGATTGGCATTGTCAGGTTTCGAACTCACGCGTGACAATGCCACGAAAATTACAGAATTCCCTTACAGGCATGATTTTTAGGGAATTATTGTTTATGATTGGATATTAAAGGGAAATGCTCCGTTAGATTTTGAAAAATCAATGAGATTGCTTGTTATTTAGATTTGTGAGACCTTTGGGACTAAGCTAAACCTCCAGTCTGAAGCCGGTATAACAATTCAAACGTGAGTTCGTTCTGTTTTTCTGTCATGTGACATACAACGACTTGCTTTTTCAAAGTTTCACATGGAGCTTTCAATTTTAGGTTAATTCCGAATATTGGAATAATACCGATATAGAACCTCTTGTCGATTCTTGATCTTCTCTCCATTTTCGTCTTTTGCCCCTGTTTAAAGAAAATTTTATGTTTCAATATTTAATATAAAGCCTGAAAAATAAAAATTGAAAAAAAGAACTTTGGTAAATGAACTTAAAGTCTTCTGACTTTTGACTTTGTAATAAAAGAAAAGTATACTTTTATCCATCCACAGTTACAGTTTGGTTTTTTCGAAAGTGTCTCGGCTATAATGTAACGGCTTTATATTTTGACAAAACGTTCTCAATGTTTGAAAATTCAAAGTCAATTTTCATGCAATTTTTCTTCTTAAAATAATTCCTCAATTGAGAATTATAATCAGATAATTTCGAAATGCGAATTCCCGAATTTCCTTGGAAATACTAAGGCTGCGATCTACCAGCTTTTGACATAATGAGCCTAATCACAAGTAGATTTTGATTCTCCAATAGTGTCTTGGATGAAAGGTACATGGAACTCTATTTGCACAAAAAGTCGTTGAAGTTCGAAGAATTCAAATTCAATTTCGATTTTTCATACTAAATTTTCGAACAAGGTGGGGAAAATTTATCAAATATCACACTAAAAAGCTGGCAAAAGGGTTACTCAGTGATTATGGAGTTATTAAATAATGGGACAAGAACAGCAAGCGTCGTTGTTCTGCTTTTTTCCTCACAACAATGTGAAGACCGTCACATTTTGACACTTGAGCACTTCGAAATTCGAACAGGATGTCACTTAGGCCACCTTATTGCGAAAGTATTAAGAAGTAAGAAAGTCTCTTTTTTGGATCTTCAAATAGATTTTCGAATTTTTCAAGATCTACTTCTGTACGGAAAGAATATATCGTACGTTCGAAAAGCAAGCACTACTAATCCTGAAGAAGTTGATAAGCGAATCTACGTTTCGAATGACTTCTCAATTCCGAAAAGTATCTTTTCAAAAAATATTGCAAGATTTTCAGTCTGTAAAGTTTGGATTGATTGCAAAGTCCAAAAAATCAAACTTAAAATCAAACCTTCACTTCCAATACCGAGTATGAAATTTATCGCTTCTTGGGTATATTTAGCTAATGTTGGAATTCGAAACACTTGTAAGAACTTTTTCAATTTTGCCAGATTCTCATTTTGTCCACTTATCCCATTCTTTCGGACGTCTTTTGGGGAAAAATGGCAAGCACCACTCAATTGTCGTGTAGAATCAATTTCAACTGATGCAGCACTATACAAAAGGATTATGTCTGAAATTCCAGTGAAAACCTTTGTAAGAAAAAAAACTGAGAATCAAAGTGACGAAAGTTGGAGACAAAAGAAGCATCATAAGATCAAGAAGGATTCTTCCAGATGCAATGACAATGTAACAAATGGCATAACTCAGCACTTTTCCACCAAAGAGACAAACATGTAATTTTCTTGTTGATACATCTCTCTTCTGTCTGACTTGAGCACATTTGGATCCGGTGGAATGGTGTCGAAAATAGATGTGGAGGTTGTTTAGAGGAGGTAAAAAAAGGGGTGCAGCTGTCGTTTGGGAGTAGATTTGAAAATTTGTGGTATTTAATCAATAGAATTGATGATGCTTCTTATGGCGGTTGAGGATGAATCTTTTTTTGTTATTGTGTTCCTGGTTCTCCTGCATTTTTCAACTCTGCAGCACACTCGCCTCGCCTTGGGGGAACGTGTTGAGAAATTTTGATGAAAAGACCGATGCGCGCGAAGAAAGGAATAGGCATGCGATAAAAATATCGAAATAACATCGAGAAACCAATAAAATGTAAAGAATAATGATGACCGGGTGACCTTGTAATCGTGAATTTGGTCAATTAATTTTTTCCTCAGCTCGAGTGACATCATGAAAAAAATACTTCCCTCACCCAGAAATGACAGAAATGTCGAGACGAAGGAGGAACATTTTTGTTCCAAAGAGCCAAGCACGCCTCATTTATTTGTATATTTATTTTATTTGTTATTTTATTTGTTCTGGTGGACTCCAAATGAGGTTCTCTTTTTTTTCTGCACACACTGCCTCTTCTGACAACCTCTCCTTGGTTGACTGTCCGGGCTGGATGCCCAGCGAGATAATCAATTTGACCACCTGCCATCCGTTGCGCAGAAAACTTGAAAATTACCATTAATTTGCAATGCGACCAACAACATATTGTTGGAATGGTAACGCGACTACTGGCCAACTCTCCTCCATATCTCTCCTCCTATCGATGGACGGGATAATTTAAATTCAGAACACCAGAGTCTCGTCCCTCGTTTTGCCTTTTCCACGTACATTGAATGTTTACATAATTTACACAGGAGGAGACACATCCATCCTCCCCCAGTGTCCTCCGTGACCACCCTCTGTGTTTCTCCAATTTGCCCAGACGAGAAATTTATGTTGCCGGCAAATTATCAGATACAAAAATCTCCACCAAACAGGGTTGAAGATGTATTTAAACAGATGGGGACAATGAAGAAGCACTCGAGATAGTCAAGAGAGCTTTTCGATGGAGAATGTTCTACCCTCAATCCAGTGCTTCTTTATCGCAACCTTCCCTGCCCCCCTCCTCTCCCATGAACTCATGCAAAGACTTCTTCACCCTTTTTACCAGGAAATGTCGCCAATTTTTTGAGAAAGTTTTATCTCCAAATTCTTGGAATAAAATTCATGAAATAAACTAGATGTTGAGTAAAATCCTTGAATGCTAAATAACATTACTGTCCTTTGAATCAAATTTGCAAAAACATCATTTTGAAGAAATTCTCGGATCGTTGAAAGGATTACAGGAATTATAGTTTAGAAAGTAAAGCTACAATTCGGTTTGCGATACAGGGGTTCTGGGTTCGAATCTCACTTAAATCAATACACTGAGAAAAAAAGAGGGTGCGATTAACATTTTTTCCTCATAAATTTAACACTTTTTAAGTGTAAAAATATATCAACATTTTTAATGTTAATTTTACACCCTATTAAGGGTAAAATTAACATGAAAAAGGGTACATTTAACCCCTAATACACCTAAAAAGGGTAATATTTACCCCGATTTATTTTAACTTTTTCGGATTCCCCTCAGTGTATGCATTAAGTGAAAATTTTAGTCGCATAGTCTATGATAATATACAAAATATTGATAACTCATTGTTTCTCTGCTATAAGTATGGTTATTAAAACTATAAAGACACATACAAACAAGGATTTTTTTAAGTTGTAGGGGAGACCGGGGTAGAATTAGCCACGTATAGTATTAGATAGTGGTATCCTAAAGTTTGTCTTCGAGGGAATATTGAGGAAACCACTCTTTATTCTAAATATATAGTTCCCTTACTATTCATTGAAATATTTATCATCCCACCAACATTTTTTGTACAACCAACATTTTGTTACCAACATTTTTTGTACAAATTATACGCAATGAAAAATTTCATTTGGTGGCTAATTCTACCCCGGTCTCCCCTAATTTCAGAAAATAAATCCTCCATTAAGCTTTATCCCAACTGATTTCGATTTACCTTTTAGCGAATAAAATAACCTCTGAAAAAATATGTGTTCGATTTTATTTAATGTAGGGGAAACTACTCTCCCTTCGAACGTTCATGTCTTCGAATAATGTGAATTTTCTTTTATTTTTCCTTTCTAGTAAATAAATAAACATTTCTAATAAATAGCAGTTAGCTTAATCAATTATTTATAATTACATAATAAATATGTGTAAGTCTCATAGGAAAACTAAAAGAAAATTCACATTATTCGAAGGTATGAACGGTCGAAAGGAGAGTAATTTCCCCTATATTTTGTGCCTTTCAGATGAAATAAATCTAAGCGAAAAGCTCAAAAATAAACCTAGGGTATTTTCTTAAATCAGACACAATTTCCACCCTAACTAGCAAATTACAATATCACTTTTCTAAATTAATTTCTATAAATAAAATACTCTTTCCTAAAACTTCTCAACGTTTTAAAATCAAATAGAAAATCTTTTTGATTGTCTTATTTTTAGCCAAGACACATTTGAGATGTTTTTTCTCAGTTGTGAACCATTAGAAAAGATTTCCTGAGACTCACATGTGCATAACACAGTTGGATGCATTTCGAAACATATTTCAATAACTTCTGAGTTAGGGGAGACTGGGGCAACATTTGTCAAAAAGAAAATTTCCATATTCACTAATTTCTAAAATAAAAGAGACTGAGGCTTGAAATTTTTATTATAGATAGCCTTCATGAACCTTCTTAAACTTACAAAGTTTCAAAAGGATTCGAGGAAGGATTATGTAAAATAAAAAAATAATGAAATTTTTAGCCCTATTTTTGGAATATTTGGAAATATCAATACTGATTAACTCAACTTAAGCACATTTCTCGTTAAGATGGAAAAAAATTATCTTCGACAAAATTGTACAGGAATAAATTTCCTATAAAAATATGTCTATTTGATATTTTTAACATTTGCGAGAGTAAAACGTCACAAATTATCCGAAGACTGACAAAATTTGCCCCAGCAATTTTGAGAATCTCCACAAAATCGACTTTTATGGCTCGGGCACACCTTTTAGATCAAGAAAATTTCATGAAGTCGAATTTCGTATCCATTTCTTTCTCACATGCTTTGCATACGTCTATCTCATTCTCTCGCACTCTTCTTCTTCTCTTAAACATCACTCCAAATTCAATTCAGCTCAATCAAATTTGGTGCGAAAGAATGAGATAGACATATGCAGAACATGTGAGAAAGAAAAGATTCCGAATTTCTACTTCATGAAATTTTCCTGATCCAAAAGGTGTGCCGGAGCCATTAGAAAATGATTCGAAAATCACATTTCTTTCGAGATAGAGGAAAATAGTCTTCTGCAATGTTGTAGAGCAGTAAATTTCCTATAAGAATATGCTCATTATAAAATGTTTAAGTTTTCTCAGAGCTCGTGAAAGAATTAAATATGCGTTTTGACAAGTTTTGCCCAGTCTCCCCTATATGCACTAATGTTTTAGCAACATTTTAAATTTAAAAGAAGCTATTAAACTTTAGTAATAAAAACTTAAAAAAAGAAAACATTGAATATTCCTTCTCTATATCAAATTTACTTTACAATGGGACCTTATGTGAGTATTTTCAAAAGTTGGATAGTTTGATTGGTTTGAATAAATAATTTATTTATTTTAACTATCACTCAAATAAATAAAACTTTGATTTTAGCTTTTGAGGCTTAAGGAATTAAAAATATTTATTTTGAAAGCTTTATTAAAATCCTCAAATGAATTTTTATATATTCCTTTTTTATGGAAATTCAAAACGCAAGCTAGACTATTGGGACATGTTTACATTATTGAAAATATTTCATGTGCAGAGCTTTGACAAGAGCTTTTCACTACCAAGGAACAGGCAAAATTTAAAAATATTGATAAAACTATATTTAATATAACTGATAAAAAGCGTGGTAAAACTTTTCGGTTTGTTTTATTTTTCGAAGAAGAAATTTCGAATGAAAATCGGTCCTAATGGGACAGAATGTTGTTTTTACACAAGTGGGACAAAATTTTGATTTTGAACAATCTTGCAGCATCATACCAGGGGCTTCTCGACATTTCATTTTTCCATACGTTTTTGCATAGGGGCACTGAAGACTATTGGCAAGTTCTTTTCTAAAGAGAATTGATTTATCAGTCTGATATGTTTCGAAATTGTGCATTAACCCTTTAAGAACGAGAAGGTTTAAAATTGGGGATCAAAAAAATCATTTTTTCCACCTTTTTAGAGCGAAGTATGACTTCACATGGCCGTAGGAAAAAATTAATTTTCGTGTCACCGGTGACCCAATCGTCCTTAAAGGGTTAAAAGCAATCAAAAAATACATATTTCAAAATGGTCGCCGAAATAAAACAAGAACTACGAGGAAATTTGTTTATTTTGCGGTGCAATATCTGAAAAATTTTTACAAGGAAAAGTGAAAAATATCTTCACTTTTTATTAGGCTTGATGGGCCCCTGATCATACAGAATAGATGGCATTTGAATTCTATAAATAACACAATTTTATTTTTAAATAAAATATCTTAAAGATAAAAGATTTAAAATTTGTCGAAGAATCATAACCCCAAAGTTAAAAGAATAATTAATTTTATCACAACTTGATAAATCACTTGAGGTAATTTTAGTAACAACAATACACCATCCTGTTTTAAATATTCAATTTATTTATAAGTAACTTTGCAGATAAATTATCTCAAAAGCTAATTTAAATCTTTCTTTTCTTTTCAGGTAAGTTCCAATAGCAACCACGTAGAGAGAGGTGGTAAGTGTAAAAACCATACCAGATTCCTCTCGGATTGCAATTGCTGTAATTTTACTTTTTATTGCACGTAACTTATCATGGAAAAGTGTCACATTTCCGTAGAAGGAGTTTGTTCTGTTGGATGGTTGTTTCTCAATGAATCTCTCTGTCTTGGTATTCACCATCCTGCAGTTAAAGCATAAAGGAGAAAAGTGTGTTTATGTTAGGTATGCAAGTCATGATACCCCAAGAAAAAGATGACTGACTGTAGCTCTTCGTAAACTCATTCCATTTGGCGTTTCAGGTTCCACCATCAACCCTTGCTATTCTTCGGCAAGATGACTGTGTTGATGGAAAATGGGCAATGGGATGATATCCACCCAGTATGTGTTTCAGATGTGATAAAATGCTATAAAATACTCAAAATTTTCTCTAAAGTATTCCGTCTGTGTGACTAGAATAATTTTCTTAAAAGGAAGTGCTTGGAAGAATGTGAAGTCGTGATGTTTTCTCCATTGCTTTATCCGAATATGTACAAATTTTCATTTCTTTGCTCTGTGACATACGGAAGAAGTAAAATTTATTTTGCGACATTACAAACATTTATTCACAAAATTTAATTAATGCAATGCAATTTCCAACAGAGCATTTTCTCTTCAAAGTGCACTGCAACGGCATAATGCGAAAAATACTTTGAGGATTTTTTTAAATAAATTCAAATGACCCCTGTTAGTAATTATAAGGAAGATCATGAGAAAGTAATTAATTGTATTCAGTGATGTGTAATTAATTATTCATTTATTGGTTACTAAACATTTCCCAATGTTCGTCATTTGTGGCACTTTATCATCGACTTACCCCCCAAAATTGATTTTCCATCAATAACTTTCCACGTTACTGTGGCATAGATGTTCGATGATGCGGCAATGTGGATATGAATGTGTGGTTGATTATTGTAAATTTCGCAATGGTTGAGGCTATCCCATGTGCGAGATTTTGTACGATTTGTACGATTATTAAGGGGTATTAAGCAGATATATGAGTATTGTACACAAAATCTCACCCCCCATTATGTATACCCCTTACACGTATGATTGATTGGCGATTAAATGGGCCTATTGGCTAACCCCATTTCAGGATAATTATTTAATTGGTGTTAAAATTCATGTAACATCAACCATAATTAAAAAACAACAATTTAAAGACATAAAAAATTAAGAAAGCGTAAGAAATAAGTAATTAATTCCCAAGTAATTTATTGGTTATTCAAAAACTTCAGGGATTTTATGTAATCCATCATGGATTAGGTTAAAAAAACATTTATTTTGACCAAATATTCATTTTCTATTCGAAAAAAAGACATATTGCAGGCAATGTACAAATAAAGTAAAGTATCCTCGAATCGACCGCCTCTCGACTCGACCACCCTGGGTTCCTTAAATCGACCGGTGGAAATATTTATTCAATTTATTGACATTTACAATAATATTTAGCGAATGATTTAACATCATAGGGTCAATTATTTCATAATTAATTGAAATCAGTGAAAATATCATAGAAATTGACAATAAAACACTGAAAAAATCATAAAATGACAGAGCGTTAAAGTATTTTTTAAATACAAATTCGCAATTTTTCATCAAATTACGGCATACTTCGAAAAATACGACCAGTTTTAGTGTAATTTTTTTCCTGTTTTCATACACATTTCACGAGATAGCTCCAAAAATACGTAGGTTGCCAATTTGGGGTTTTCGGTTGCCTTTTCGTTATTAAATTTTCTTTTATTTTGTACTAGTATTATTTGCTAATTCATTCTACAGTGACAGAAAACAGCTGATAAACTCAAAAGTTTTTTCGGCACGATAGAAACATATGGGAAACATAGGAAACGTCATGCCCCTGATTTCAATTATTACCCTTACAGATTACTTGAGAATTCAAATTTTGAGTCTAATCGCAAGTTGAGGACTTTATTACTCTACAAAAATTTTAGTACCATGACTAAGTTAAAAATTAATTTTATATATTAAAATTGAAAGTGCATTTCAAATAAATTGTTCCTCAATTCGACCGGTCGACGAATCATAGCAAGTGAAGCTTTTTTCACATGAATGTTGTTCTACTTCTGAATGAATTCATAAAAGTGAGTTTCCCTATTTATTTTAATTATTAACTAAATTTTATGTGCTATTCATGATGTTTTGAACAAGTCAAAGTTAAGTCCGTGACTTTATATTTTTGTGGTTCGCTTAATTTTAAGAAAAAAATGGGTAGTCGAGTAGAGGAATCCCAGACGGTCGAGTAGAAGAACATTAATATTGAATTGGTCGAGTAGAGGAACACTTCGCATTTTTGAAACCTTTTAATTTTTTTTCTAATTCAAAATTATATTATGACTAAATAAAGTTCACAATTAGATAGATAAGTATCTATTCTAAAGTTTTTGATAAAAACACTATCAAAAAACACAATATTGTAGAGCTTAAATTTCCCGCCTTATAGCAATAAATGCTCTGCTGAGGCAACCCTAAATATTCGAGACACAATGTCTCCCTTCTAGGCCAGCGCCTCTGGTGATGGTGGAGACGACTGTAATAGTTTAGTCGATCGTACGATCTCAGTGAGTACGGACGTGAGTTCGTTTCGAGTCGTACAAGTGATAGGACATAGTGCGGAGAGCTCGCGACAGTCTGGAGCCCACACCAGTCGATTGCATAAGCAGGTCACCTTCTAAGTATATTAGATTTAAGAGTAGATATTGCTTGCCCCCTATATCTTTTTTTATCCGAGTGGTCTAAGGCGCTGCGTTCAGGTCGCAGTCCACTTCTGTGGGCGTGGGTTCGAATCCCACTTCTGAAAAAGATATAGGGGGCAAGCAATATCTACTCTTAAATCTAATATACTTAGAAGGTGACCTGCTTATGCAATCGACTGGTGTGGGCTCCAGACTGTCGCGAGCTCTCCGCACTATGTCCTATCACTTGTACGACTCGAAACGAACTCACGTCCGTACTCACTGAGATCGTACGATCGACTAAACTATTACAGTCGTCTCCACCATCACCAGAGGCGCTGGCCTAGAAGGGAGACATTGTGTCTCGAATATTTAGGGTTGCCTCAGCAGAGCATTTATTGCTATAAGGCGGGAAATTTAAGCTCTACAATATATAACGCTTTTTTAATAAGTTTTCCACAAAATCTATCCTTAAGTTGTCGACATAGGGTATTTTACCTTAAACAGTTAAAATTAAAATTTAATTTAAAACTTTCAAAGCTACGCAAGACGTTTGTATAAGAAAGGAATGTGAATTTTGATTTCATGAAATTTTCCTAATCTTAAAGATTATGGCGGAGGTCTTAGAGATCAAATGTAATTTTTTTTATTGGCGAATTTTAGTTTCATACCGCTTACATAATTTTTGCCTATATTTAATAAGTTTTTCATGTTTTTTAATGTTTTATATTTTTTTTAAAATTCAAAAAAAATCAAAGAAAAAATTCAAGTAGTTTTTTGTCAATTAAATATCCACGAAAAATAATTGAATTTAATATTGTTTTATAGTAATAAAACAGCGATAATTAGAAAACTAACACAGAAAATGAAAAATTAATATTAAAAGCAATTTGAAAAAAATTTCTTGCTAATTGAGGAAATTGTGGTATTTTTTTATTAAGAACACAAATCATTCAGTAATTCATTGCAAATAAAAATTTGAAAAAAAAATTAATTGAAAATAGAGTTTAAAATAAAATAAATATCTCGTCGTTAATTAAAAAATTATATAAAACAGAAAAATAAAGTTAATAGTGTCCAAACATTTATGTGACTTTTTGTTAATTAATTTATTTATGTATTTACACGACTATGCGAAAACATCGTTTGAAATTCCCAGCATTTATGTTGATAATTATTTGCGGAAAAACTTTGATTGAGTTTCATGTTAATTTGTTTACATCCACATTTGTGAAGTTTTGAAAAGTTCTTCACACCAGAAACTGATAAGGAAATTGATATGAAAATCAGCAATAAATTTCTCAATTCATTTGACAAATATTATTTGACTATAGGAATATTTATCATGGTGAAACTTTGTGAAATATATTTTCCCCAAAAAAATGTGTGAATGAATATAATTTCCTCGATTTCCCAAGAAAAGTCATTCAGACGACCTTTTCTTTGTCCGCAAATATGTATTTTTATCGACAATTACTATTATTGGAACACCACGTGGTGTTTAATTAATATTCCTCGGGGCAGAAATGATAAGGAAAAGTCTAAGAAAAGTTTCCCTCAGTAGAAATTTATCTCAAATATGAGCTCGTGTGGGGAAGATGGTTTGGGAAAAAATGAAAGTTGTCTCCCCATATTTGTTGACTTTCTTTGCTCATCGTTTTGCTTTTTTTTTTGTCAATTCCGACCAAAGTTCTTGGCATGGGTGAGAAGTATTTGGAAGCTGGAATGACTTGGACAGGGTGTGGTTTATTTGGTGAAATTGCACCCTCCCCTAAAACATAGCCAAGAGGAAAGTAGTTTGAGCAGAAAATTCAATCTTTCCACTTCAATTAGTCCAACTAAATTTCTTTCTCATAATTGTTCTTTCATGCCAAGCATTTGAGGGTGAGATGAGACACTTTTTCTTGGAAATATCGTACAGAAGAAAATTATTATCGAAGACATCAAAGCCAAAAGGAAAATTGCAGTCCTTTCTTGTTCAGAAAGCGTCAATTGGGTGAAAAGGGTAAGAAATGGTCCCTTAAAATAACCACACCTTAGTTAGATGGTCTTTTATTGCAGACCAGAACGGTCTCTTGATTTTTCACCACTTTGAATTTCCGTACCCTACCCATATCGTTTAATATTCGTTCATACTTTTGCGAACAATTTACATCACCTTCAATATGTTTACTTTTTCGTCCGTTCTTTTATCAAACAAAAATAATAAGCTACATGCTACAGACCAAATGGTTGGAAATAGTGTCTTGGAATCTTCAGTTGACCAACCTCTTCAAAAATTGATCCTTGCGTTTATGTGAATGGTTTTATTTTCTACCATCTCTCTTTATCTCCTGCAAAATCCAGGAAATCATATTTTCAATGTAAGTCAATGCCCTTGAAATATTCATTTAAAGGTTTTCTCAATGTCAAAAATTAAATACCCTGCAGACAACGTATTCCTCAACTCATTACGGCAAATTTTAATTTATTTGAAGGGTTTTGAGCCTCACGTGAGTCTAAAGCGTTTTCAAATGGTTGTCAATTGCTAATAAACCGATAATGATCCGAAAATTGATATTTATAGCCAATGTTGAAAAATTAACGAATTGGTTCAAAACGATTTAGAACCGTTAAACTTATGTCAAAAATTAATTTTTAAAGCATAGGGGAGACTGGAGCAAAAAGTCACAAAACGAATATTTTATTTTTTTACAAGCTACCCGAGCGCTCCAGAAATTTCTAATTACTTACTTACTTATCCGGCGCTACAACCAATTACTGGTCTTGGCCTGACTCAGGACCCGTCGCCACTCGAGCCTGTTACGCGCCACTGTTCTCCAATTCCGCACCCCTAATGAGTTGGCGTCCTGGTCCACGCCGTCGGTCCATCTGAGGCTGGGTCGACCTCGTCTCCTCGTAGCATAAAGTTCGCCCCTAAAGACTTTCCAGGCTGGGTCGTCCTCATCCTTGCGAACCAGATGACCAGCCCACCGGAGCCTATTGAGGCGTATTTGCTTGACGACAGTTACCTCTCGGTAGCGCTCATACACCTCATAGTTGTATAGGTTCCGGAATCGTCCCTCCTCACATATGGGGCCAAAAATCCGTCGTAGGATCCTTCTCTCAAACGCGGCTAAGAGTTCGCAATTCTGTTTGCTGAGGACCCACGTCTCAGACGAATACGTGAGGACTGGCAGGATCATAGTCCTATACAGCAGTAGCTTAGTCTTTATGCTTAAGTTTCTGGACCGAAACACTCTTGATAGACTGAAATAGGCTTTGTTGGCTTTCAGCAGCCGTGCGCGGACTTCTGTTGAGATGTTGTTGTCGGCTGTGATTGTTGACCCAAGGTACACGAAGGAGTTGACAACTTCAAAGTTGTAGTCCCCCATCGGGAGCCCTGTTTGACCGATGCTCTCCGTAGATGTTGCCGGAGTCGCTGCTGACGAGGCCACCATGTACTTCGTTTTGCCTTCATTTATCTGCAGCCCCAGATTTCGTGCCGCATGCTCAATCTGGATGAAGGCCTCCTGTACAGCTCTGGGATTGCGCCCCATAATGTCAATGTCGTCAGCATAGGCTAGGAGCTGCGTGGACTTATTGAGTATGACCCCCCTCATGAAATTTCTAATTAGTGCAGTTTAATAGGAAATTTACCGCTCTACAACTTTCTGAAAGTCATTTTTCTCTATTTTGTAAGAACTTACATTTATCGACCCGTTTACTAAAAGGTAATTTTGTGACCATTCTCAAAAATGCTGGGGCAAATAGTACCAGGCATGGGATATTATCACATTTTGATTTGCTTTATTACGGGCTTTCGTAAATTTAAATAAAATACCTAGATTACATATTTTCATAGAAAATTTATTCCTCTACACTTTTCTAAAACACAGTTTTCTCTATCTGAACGAGAAAACTGCTAATCGTTTGACCAACGCAAACAAAAAGCGGCGAGACGCGGAAATGACGTTTCTTATCGCCGTGAGATACCAGAAATTGCTTTGGTCTTTTTGCTCCATACCTTTTGTTACTTTTTACCCCAAGTGGTCATTTTTAATTAAATGATTTCTGTAGAAAAGAATCTTTGTAAAATTCTAAAATAGATAGTGGTTTTGTATTAAAAGAATCCAAATCATTTAGAAAATATATACCAGTGCATCAATTTTGGAAAATAAGTAGGTCAAAATTGAGATCAGTTGTAAGGAAAACATTTCAAAAATAGGGCGAAAAAATTCAATTTTTTTTCTGAATTCCTTGTTCGAATTCTAAGAAACTTACGACTTTGAAGAAGGTCTATGGAGGCCATCTATGAAAAAAAAATTTTAGCCGCTATCTCTTTTATTTTGGAAGATATTGAATTTTGAAATTTTCAATTTGTGACTTTTTGCCCAAGTATCCCCTATCAAAAAATTTGCGAGTACTTCACCAAGTATTTAACCGCCCCTTTTTCTCAAGTTAGTGTTACTGTGTCGTGTATTTTCTCGCCAATAGAACTAAAGATGTTGATCAAAGCTGAATATATTTTTTTTCAAAGAAGCTGCAGAAGAGGAAGAAATGGCCAACAATTGTTTTATGCCATTTTCGATAGGGAGACAAAAGGTGAAATTATCGAATTCCTGTGAAGTCGCCCTCGCTGATTCGTCCCCAGCACAAGGGGGGGGGGGGAATATTTGGAATGGAAATTGCCTCGAAAGTCGTGTGTCCCGATCAATTTGATTGCAAGTCTGTGTGCATTGAGAGATGGTCAATGTGTGGCTTTTTTGCTGAATTGAAATCCAAAAGAGGGAATTACAGGGGAGAGACGGGGGTTTAAGGGCGATTTTATGGTGCGATATGATACACCGTGCAGTTGGTATAACATATTCTCTTTTGCATTTTGCAATCACGACTCACTTTGACTTTTCTTTTGCTTCTTCGCGAAATCACCGTGGCTTCATCTTCAACTTTGCGACCGGTGGTTGGAGGTGAGATGGGAAAAGTCGTCACGATTCTGAGCCACCCCTTCTGGCCTCCCGCGCGACTTCTCAGTCATTCTATTTGGCCGACAAAACGATGACTATGGCCAGATAAGCACCAAGAGTATCATATAAACTCTTGCTGGCTTTCCTCCTCAAACTGGAGGTAACAGCCGATGCGGGTACAAACGGTTGCACGACGCATTTCATACAATTCGTACACATAATGTGCCAATCACATATCCAGCTATGCATACAAAATTGCCCCTATTTAAATTAAAAAGGACACTGTATAGTATACAGTCAAGTGTGTTAATCCGGGCGCTTCGCTATCTGGATCGTTTATGACTAATCCACTTAAAAAATATTTTTTATTTTTATTTCCGTGATATAGTCACTATAGTAACATAATATAACTATTCAAGTTTGAGAAAAAGCAAAAATAATAGTCAGGACCCCAATCTAAAATTGAGTCTGATCCTCAGACCACAAGCATAATTTAACAAGAATCAGTTTCTTCGAACTGACCTTGGATGTGGGAGTAAGTGAAATTTTTTCTGATTAAACGATTAACTAAAAGGGCTGAAAGGTAGATGATTCGTTCAATTTTGCAAGTTTTTCGGGACCAAATCCCCTTAAGGTTAAAAAAGAGTATTTTGACATTAATACTGTCAGAATCATGTTCAATTTTAATTCCATATGACATAGGACTGATAATCAAGAGTAATGAATGATAATATTGCATGCACAAAATTACGTTTCCGAGAAAGCCTAGTGTTACACAGAAAGAGGCTTGAGTTAGAACAAGAGTACAGCAACCAGTTCCATTGCCTCATAACACTAAAAATATTTCGAGAACTGCCTTATCCATCAAAGAAAGGTTAAATATAATTGAAGATCTTACATAAACGTTAAGGGTCCAATGACGTTGAGTAAAACAACTCCTTAGAAACGCTTTTTCTTTTGTGCCATCACAATGTCATTAGATATAACATATAAACTTGCAAAATAAAGGACAGGTCAAAGTTGGTTCACTACAAGAATCACATTTGTTAAGACCAGGGGCAAGACATTTCCTATGTTTCCCATATGTTTCTAGCGCGCCGAAAAAACTTTTGAGTTTAGTAGCTATTTTCTGTCATTGTAGAATGAATTAGCAAAAAATACTAATACAAAATAAGAGCCAATTTAATAACAAAGAGGCAACCGAAAACCCCAAATTGGCAATCTACGTAGTTTTGAAGATATCTCGTGAATTGTGTACGAAAACAGGAAAAAATTTACACTAAAACTGGTTGCATTTTTCAGAGCTAATGTCACCCCCTGGTTAAGATTATTAATTGTAGCTTTTGCGATCTGCTTTTGAGGATGTGGGTGCATCCCACTTCTGAACTTGTAAGCCTGGCATAACAGCTTTAATAGCAAAAATATGAACAGCCGTACACATCCACTGGTAAAAATAAAAGGATCAAATTGATCCAAATTTGATCCTTTTGCAAAAGGTGAATCAAATTAACATTTTCTATTATGATAAATGTGCATTCAAAGTTTGAAATTTGATCCATCTTTTGCAAAAGGATCAAGTTTGGATCAATTTGATCCTTTTATTTTTACCAACGTCCGGAATGAGGACGGAAATAAAGGATTGGTATGATCGACCGTCGACTGGATTAACAATTGTTACATAAATCGTACTCTTTTCATAATCACTATTACGTTAATCACGGGCACTCAATGGGTCAAGTGATAAAGCACTCGCTCTATGATGCAAGTATCCCGGGTTCGAATCCCCTTTAGGTCACCAGGAATTTTTCTGGCGTTAAAAGTATTCGGATTGCATCCAGTGAGCTTCAGTGCACTTGATTCCACGGGCATGGGACTGACAATCCCATCCCTGTATAAGAAAAAATAATAATGGATATCCCGAACTCCCCTTGTGGGAAGGCCTAGTTCCTCTATGGAATGTTCTGCCACCATTATTATTATTATTATTAAATTGGACACGAGTTTCCAAAGGATCAATATTCCATTTGCGTCCACTAGAACTGCCACATTGACTCACAGCTCAGTGCCTTGGAGTCAGACTGTAGAAGTGAGAGTAAAATTCTCCATGGCATTTAACTTTTCGTCTTCGAAGACACAAACTCCCTGGAGAATGAAGATGATATATCGAGGATATGGTGCCGGGTTTTAGGGTAGTTTACCCACCCAGTTGATTTTGAGTGTTTCAGAAAAAGAATTCTCTCATAGAACATTTCTCACTGATGGAAAAAAACAACGGGTGCTGATGCTTGAAAAAAAAGGAGAGAAATGTGGCAGAGGCATGAACAAGAGCAGAAAAAAAATAACAGTCGGAAATTAAATTATGCACTCACATGATATGTAAATTGATTGCGTTTGAATTTCAAATGTTTTGTCGTGCAACTGAATATGCAAAATGCTGCTGCAACAGACAGCAAAATTGAGAGTAGAAAAATGTTTGGAGAAATTCTTCAAAAATTCAATTTTTTGCTGTTGCTACCCCGGCCCTTCTGTACAAACAGAATTTTTGGGTAAGAGATGGCTAGTTTGTGCGCATGAAATTGCATATTGCAACATTTATGGTGCTGTATCCTTTTGAGATAAATGATAGGCAATTTTTTTTATGTGAAAGTTCTTTCTGTTTTTTTTTAAATGAAATATTTTGCTTGAGGGAATTTTTCCAGTATATAGATGTACCATTACTTAAGAGTCAGTTTGAAATCTGTCTAGTAAAAAATTATTATGTCACAAAATGGGGTTTAAAAGTGATTTTCTTGGTTATTCAGAAAAGAAGTAAACATCCATTATGTTGCACAGAAAAATTGCATGCAACCCTCTTGGCAGCTTCTTCAAGTAGAGAATAAACCTCCACAAGAGACACTTTGGACTACCATAAGACTACGAAAAAAAGAGGAGTCCTCTATTGTGATCGTTTTATTATTCAATTTTTCTGTCTCACACAAGGTAGATTTTCCACTATAAACTTCTCTTTCCACACAAAATGTTTTTCTGTGCCCAAAGCCCAGCACATATACTTTCCATGTGCTATATATTTATTCACGAAAATGTATAAAAAGCTGAGAGACAAAAGCACTAAAGAGGTTGAGACTTGAGCAAAAAGAGAAAAAAAAATAAGAAAGGTGGAAGGAGTCCAAATACAATTCTATTCGAATAAATAAAAGATGCCCCAGCTAAGCGACGTTTTTCCTCCAATTCTTTCACTTTCCACCCCAACAGCTCTTCCTCCTCCATTTGCCTGTTTGCCAGAGCACATTTTTACGTCCCTCTGACTTGATAAACTGACAATTGTTCAGGAGTTTCTTCACCATGGAAAACCTTCATACCCCAGCTCCAGCTACTTCTCAAAAACTTTTACACGGCTTGCGACAACGTTAAGGAATAGAACTATCTTGGATATCAACGTAATATTCTTCACTAAATTATTGACTTCCCCTTTTTGCTTTTCAGACCAATTGTATAACTAATTTTTTTCTTCGTGGTCTTTGAACTTCAGTGTCTTCTTCTTTCACGCCAATGTCGTGTCACGCAAACGTCATAACTTCTGAGATAATGAGTTCTTGTTTGTGGGGGGAATGAACAAAAACACCCCATTCCATTAGCCACCAGCAATTCAAAAGCATAGAGATAATTGTGTTTTATTCTGTGATAGAATGGGAGTTAAATTTAAATTTCAACCCTCATCGTCAAGTTGAGAAATTCATGAGGTGAATCATTACAAAATGAGAAAGTTACTTTCATGGAGGATTTAAGTTACAATTGAATTTATAGATTTCAACAAACTGGAGTTATTTAGCCCTAATAAACCTTTCAATCTATACTTACTTATATTACTTATAAAACCTTTAAATCAACTCTGGAATATACAAATATTAAAAAAATAATATACCGTAGGTACGGGTGACTTTGACAACCCCCTGTTCGTAAGCTTTTTTTTTATTTCCTAAACTTAAGAATGGTCTATACCGATCAGACATGGTAGATCGGATCGGTAAAGACCATCCTTAAGTTCTAGAAATAAAGAAAATATTACGAACACGGGGGAGGGGTGTCAAAGTCATCCGCACTTTCGGTAACTCAAATTTTGGTTATATATTGCTCAATCCGGAATTATCTTACTTCTCTGTAGAAGAAGATTGGTGAAAGTTTACATTACTAAAGTCAACTTTCCTATACTTCTTAGATTAAATCAGATCAAGTTGGGGTGCCAGAAGATGTTGTATTTCCAAAAATTGCAGGAGCTTTCCAAAACACTCATATTTTTCCAAAAAATTAGAAACGGAGATAAGGCCATTTGAAAATAAATTTTTGACCCCTTATAACTCAAGTTAGGGAGATTCAGGGGGCTTAATTGTTTTTTTTTTAATTGAAAGCTTTTAGACCCAGCTGTACTATACTAAAGTTTGAGATTGATCGATGTCATACGGGCTGAATTATTGTGGAATTAAAATTTTTTGGTATTCCAAAATGGTGGAAGGAGGGGTGCGGGGTGGATCTACTTCTAGCGGCCCTCGCAGTTTAACCTTTGCCGAAAACCGATTATCGATATCTCACTCCGTTCCTTCTGTAAAAGTGGTTATAAAACGGACGGGACAGACTGCACACGAAAATTAATTTTTAGCGAAAATGATATTCATGGTCTATCGGAGTTATCACACTAGAAAATTTCACATTAAAGTTAAAGTGAAAAGTTGCTCATTAAAACTTCTAGAACCACTCGAAATCGCTGATTTAATCAGGACAATAAATAATAGGTATTAGCTGGTATTAGCACTACCTTTTATCACAATTTAATCACGAATAAATTAGTGAGAAAATTGTGGCGCAGAAACTACCCGAATGACTGCAATAAAGTAGTACCTGATGAAAATTTAATGAGCAAATTTTGCTCATAAATTTGCTCACTTCTCATTAATTTGCTCATTAATTATCAATCGTATTTATGCTATTTTAATCTATTTAAACCAATTTTTGTGACTCGAATCCACTTTTTTATCACTAAATGAATTGATTTCTAAAAGCTCTTTACGAAAATTGCACATTAGGAGACATATCAGCAACAATTAATGTGAATTACATTAAAATTTTAATGTGAAATCCTCCAGTGTGATACCACGGTATGAGTGTCAAAACGTTCCACAGCATTTGGGCCCGATCTGAAGAGGTCGGATTTCACCTCGGCCCACAAAAGCTGAGACTATAGATCAATTTAAACAATGTTATTTAAAATAGATAGATATATAAATTTATCCATAAAAAATGCTTTCGAAGTACAGTTTCGTTTTAATGAGATCCCGTGTAGTTTTCAGCATAAACCGCCGTCTTAGCGTTGGAGATTAACCTCGAAAGCAAAACGGTGAAAAAGCTCTTGACATCCCTTGATATTGACATCCCTTTTGAAAAACAAAAACCCTCTAGTACTTAACTCTTTAAGGATGAGTGGAACACCAGAGTCCCAAAAACAAAACCTATTTTCCTAACTATTTAGAGGACATGATAACTTTCTATAGCAAAAAAAAGTTTTTATTTTTCAGACACCGGTGTCTCACTTATTCTTAAATGGTTAACCCCAGTTAAATTTTGCGTACCTTTTGGGACACCAAGTTTTTTCTGAAAAGATTTTTGTTTAAAATATTTTCAAAAATCTGTTTTCTATAGAATCAGCTAAAACCGGAAAATCAAAACTCAGTTGCGAAAAATCACAAGCAATCTTCTTGTATCCTTCAGTCATATTCCGGTTATATTTCAGTTATATACCAGAGAGTTTACATAGAATTCAGTTCTTTCCTTAATGCAATGCCTTTTTGGTAGAAAAATCCTCCAATTTCTCTGTAGAGCTAATTCCCATTCAAAAAAGTATTATACCAGTAAATTTAGTGTTATTTTTCACTATTTCTGCCTTCAATGGGGTTTTTTTTCCTTTAGCCCTTTTTCTGCAATTGCATGTTGTGCTTGTGTCTCTCTCCCTTCACTCTATGTATGATTCTCAATTCAAATGGCACTATGTGGCTTATAGCTGGGGTCGAAAGCCAGCCCCCAATATTCTAGAAAAGGGGTGAAAATGTACAGAAGCCAGAGTTGAATGGCTCCCGAGAAGCAGTAAGAGATATTCTGGTTTATTTTTTTTCTTCTTTTTGGGAGAAAGGGTGGATGTTTTCAAATAGTGCTGGAATTTGTGGCTGCAATAACTGTAAATCACCCAGCTTTCCTGACTTCGGTTTCAGCCCCATCACCCCCTAGCACAATCTCAAACCCCTTGAAGTAAGCTTTTTTTCCCGCTTCAATGCCACCACCTTTAGTCGACATTTTATTAGAATTTCTATAAAGTGTGACATTTACTTGTGTATTTTCGATGCAAGAGGCACATTGTCGATTGGAAGCAACATGCTCTGTCTCGATAAACTCCCAAGGATTCATAAAAATCCCGAAGCTTTGGAAGAGCTTTCTGGGCGAATTGGAAAGTGAAATGGGGAGTTCGCTGGAGAGATTCTCTGCCTTTGTGATAAAATTTATTGTACGAAAATGATTCTGGCGAAAGCTTCAGAAGATTCTGAGAGAAGTAAGAAATTTATGTACAAGTGAGAATGTATTCATATGGGAAAGTAGGGCACTAGTGAATCATAGCATTTGGAAAATATTGCGATAGTGCAACAGGAAAATTATCAATATTTCACTGAATAATGTACCCCATAGTTACTTCTCTCACAGAAGCTTTACACTGGAGGATTAATAACGTAATTTATGCAAGTTTTCAAAACTTAAAATACTTATTTACTTTTTTTATGCTTTGTTTGTGTGAAAAGATAAAATTCAAACATTTGTGCTTCACTATTTCTAAAAGCTCACGAGAAAGTTCACTTTTAAATTAAATACAACATTAAACTAATATGAAACTATATTTAGAGAGAAGTGTTTCAGAATGAATGTTAAGCCGGCTTCAGACCTAAGGTTTAGATAAATGGCTTGACTTCTCTAATTTCTTCCAAGATTGAATTGTTCAGAAAATTTTTACTTAAGATTGAATATTAAGGGCAAATGATACATTAGATTTTGAAAAACTATTAAAATTGTTTGTTCTTTAGGACTTCGGGACCTTCAAGAACTGGGCTAAGCCTCTAGTCTGAAACTCATATTATGAAATTCCAGAAAATCCCTTCTTGTGGTTCATTGCTGAGATAAAATCTCACAGTAGTCTGTTATAATCACCTTCAAGTGTGTTTTAGATATAATAGAAAATTTTAGCAGACATACATTTAAAATTTAAAAAGATACCGTTAAATAAACCATGATGAGATTGACAGAAATAAGATTTTTGGGCTAAGATCGTCTTATTAATAATGTCTGTTTTGGTTCTGAAAGTATCCCAAATAGCAATTTGGAGTAAGATTACCGTTGGATGTATGTATTCTGGATTCCAAAAACGGGTCCTATGAAGGTCGTCAGAGATTCGAATGACGGAAAGTGGGGAATAATATGACGGTAATTACGGAAGTCATTTGGCGTCATAATAACTCTGAGATTACCCGCCTACGACTAAAATATGACGCCGACTTCCAGTGTACTAATAAAAATTCTTCTCCTCACTGGATATATCTGAGGGGAAATTTCACTTGTCAAATGGCAAATAGAACTATTCAGAGCTGTGAGTTCGCAAAGTAATTGATATTTTCGCGTGTTTTCTCAACAATATAATAGTATACATTGGGAGGAAGAGCTCCTTCAGTAGAAATGTGTTTTGTGATTCGAAAAAGTGCAGTCCCTACAGAAGTTAAGTGAAAATTAGGCAATTTTTTGTATGATAAACACACAAACATTTTTTTGCAAAATGATATTTTGTGATTTAGGAGCTTGCTCCAGTCTTTGGAGTATCCTGTGATTAAAATTTTGTGTCGAAAAGACCTATTTAGTGAAAATTTTAAAAGATTTTTTTTGTGTTATTGCCATCCAATGGGAAAATTTTCGACATGTCGGATGGCTCATTCAGTGTGTATGTCAATTTCGTACCTATGCGCTAGAGAAGGACACCAAATGCATTGTTTTTGGCGCGTCATATTTTGTACGGAAAAATACCGTCATTTGGAGTCGCTTTTGTTTCTGCATGGTAGAGTAAATTTTAGAACCGTAAAATAACTATTATATTGCTAATTCAATCTTGAGTAATGCTGTGACCAAAATTCGACGCGAATACGACTAATTTTTAAGATTCCAATTAGGAGTAATTTTTTTGACCATTTATTAACCGGTCATTTTTGAGTCAGAGTATTTTTTTGCGGATTGGGATAGGTTGTTGAAAATATTTTTTACAAGACATTATGCGCCGAAATGTAGGCAATAATAAACATAAAGGACCGTTTGAGCTTTTTATTTCGCAAAATATATTATGAATTGAAATAGTCTCGGTTTAATAAGTCTTAGGCCGGCTTCAGACCTAAGGTTTAGCCCAGTTCCCAATGGTCTCAAAATTCAAAATAGCAACCAATTTTATTGGTTTTTCAAAATTTATTGGATCACTTGCCCATGTTGACCAAAAGTGATAATTTTCCAAAAAATCTTGATTAAGAAGAAATTACAGAAGTTAAGCCATATGGCTAAGCCTTAGGTCTGAACCCCGTATTGCGTTATTAACTCTCAGATGCTAGAAGATCCTTACCCGAACTTGATATTTAATATCCATCAAAATATCATAAAAGGCTGTAATTTAGGAGCAAGAAAAAATCATAGTTATATTATGGTTATTTTTAAGTTATTTTAACTTTGCTAACTATAGAATACAAAATCAAAAAATAAATTGTATTCTTTATCAACTCTGAAGACTTTTCAGCTATTCAAACGAAAGATTAATGAAATAATAAAACTTTTGCTGAAGTAGCATGTCAATAACATTTAAGAAATTGCCTCGTAAGCCCCCCTGTAAGTGATGAAAATTTTAGAAAATTCGTCAACATATAAGCTTATTTCAGTGTTTTTCATCCACCAGAATTACTAATTCAATGAAAGACACTTCCTGCACACTGTGCAAAATTCCTAATGGTGTCACATCGTAAAAGACGGGAAAGCGTGCGAGTTTTGTGTGAAAAATCACACAAAAGCGTGTTGAGAGAGAATTGCGAGTGATTTTCACAGTGAAATATCCATCCATGTATGAAGGATCGTATGAAAAATCCTTTTAAGAGAAGTTACCCCATAAAAGGGGAAAAGAAGGAGATGGTGGTTGCACAGCTGAGGAAATATGAAGTTGTACACAACAAAATGGGCTTCCAGCAAATTTTTATCGTACAAGGGGGTGGCTCTCCGTTTGGATTTTACTGCCCTCATGCCTCTAAGGCGTCAATGGAAAATTCAGCATGGGTGGAGATGCGAAGGCCCAAGAAGAAATACCATGAGGAAGGAAGTGGATTCCGGAGTCAATCCCCATGAGGGTTGCAGGGTGTGTGTAGAATAAGGAGCAAAGATTGATCGTTTTGACTATTTTCGTCAGACATCGAGACTCAATTTCATTTAATAAATGGCTACTCAATGGCTAAGAAGATGGACTTCTTGGATTTACCATCTTTGGGCGTCAATACATCAAAAAATCGGATCACGCACGCTTCAGTGAATGGTGGCAGCGTTCAATAATTGACTGACCTTTGGTTGTCCTCATTGGATTCACTTCTATATATACCTCCAACCACAGGCCCATCATGGAAAATCATATATACCCTCCGAAGAAGAGGGCCCAACCCACGTGCTTATGGACCCTCTTCACATCTCCTCCCCCCCCGGCCACGGCCACCATTTATCAACATCCGCCGCAGAGAAAATGGAAATTGTACAAAATAGGCTTTTAGAGAGATGATGTTGGTGCGTGTACCACAAGAGGCAATCTTATCAGCCTCACGACGCACCTTCTCTCCCAAGTCAAAGTTCTCATAAGAAATTCATGCCGAAGAAAAAGTATCGGACAATTAAAACGGCACTTTTCATCTTCAAACACCTGAAACCACTCTCTCAGAAAAATTGAAAAATTACCCACACGTAAACCACAAATTCACAAACTAAGTCAAAAGGTTAAATTTTCCACACGAAATACGAAAAATAAAATCTCCAATTATCAATTAATGGTAACTGGGAAAGCAATCAACATATAAAGGATTAGGAGGATTGAATAACATCATCAAAAGGCTTCAACACCATATTTAATTAAATTCAAATAAATTTCGCGTGATTTTTATTGGATTTTTTTCTGAAGTGACATATCAAAAAAAAAGGTCTCCATGGTAACACATGATGTGAAATCCATAAGTTCAGGTGCAGGGATATTTAATCGAATTTAATATCTCATATTAGATTCTTGGGAGATACTTTAAGGATTCACGACAGCTTGGAGTGTTTCAATAATCTCTCTAAAATTCATTTTGACGCTGAGGCACTTGAAAGTGGTTTCTGTGGCATAACTCGTGCTGTTCATAGTTGAAATGGGAGTTGAAGTGGCAAAAGATGGCCCAGAAGGTGACCTAGCAAGTCAAACTAAATCAACCATTTCCTAATCCCCGAAATAGGGTGAATAAATTACGAATGCATTTGATTAACCACCATTCAGTTGGAAAGTGTTGAACAGTTTCATGCACTGGGCTTAAATATTGAATTTGCAAGAAGATTTTCGAAAATCAAATAAACCATAATCGCTTGATACCGGCATTGAACTGGAATATTATCGCTCAAACTCCATAGAAAGAACGATATACAATTCTTCGATTTTATTTACTCTTTGAATTTCGATTGTTCTTTATGGCTCGGGCACACCTTTTAGATCAAGAAAATTTCATGAAGACGAATTTCGGATCCCTTTCTTTCTCACATGTTTTGCATATGTCTATCTCATTCTCTCGCACTCTTCTTCTTTTCTTAAAAGTCTCTCCAAATTCAATTTAGCTCAATCGAATTTGGTATGCTAAAGAATGAGATAGTCATATGCAAAACATGTGAGAAAGAAAGGGTTTCGAATTTCGACTTCATGAAATTTTCCTGATCAAAAAGGTGTGCCGGAGCCATTACAACGGTTTTTCAAAGTCAGAGGATATAAAGGAAGGCTTCAGGCTTCACACACATTCTGGCTTCGAACTCTTTATATACCCATTATTATTATAATCCCATATTTCTTCAATGAATCTGGAGGGGAATTCTGTAACGCTCTGACAATGCCGTACGACAAATTGGGTTCGAATCTTAGGAGGGCTTTTTCGAAAATGCGATTCTGTAACCGTGACATTGCCATTTCAGCTCACGTGGCATTGTCAGAAGTCACAGATTTGAGATTTCTAGCAATTCAAATGACAATGAATTTTGTTAAACAAATCAACCAAGACGTACTTTATTTTCAAAAAATCATCAAGTAAAGGGACTTCATTAAAAAATCAAATGAATTTCATTTTCGAACTCATATGATATGACAAAGCTCGATTGGCATTGTCAGGTTTCGAACTCACGCGTGACAATGCCACGAAAATTACAAAGTTCCCCTACTGTCCTATCTATTGCACTATATTTCAATAGCTAGTCCTAATTCACACATTTCCTTAAAAATATTTGATCATATTCATAAAAGAAATATTGAAAAAATTATGTGTTAGAAGCGAGAGTTTGTGCGAAGCCCGAAAACCTTCCCCTACAACTCCAGAGCGCATATTTATCAACCAATTAAGATACATAAATATATTTTTTTAAATAACTTTAAAAAGGCTGAATCGTTCTTAATTGGATATGAACAGATAATTAACTTTTATCCAAAATGCAATTGCATAACTTATATTAGTTTTAAACGACACTCTATACATACAGAAAACTTTATCAAAACTTACAACACATATAAAATCTAACTATAGACTTTGAACTTTCACTTCTTAATACCCTACACATGAACAATCTCGAAAAGAACCTCTCACAGAGGGAAAAGTTTGATAATAAGGTAGAGCGAAGAACACACTGAAAGTTATTTTAAATTTGAACTTTAAAACTAATTTTAAAAACACGATAAATGCAAATAATCATTTTTTACAATGTGCTCTTATAATGAATACTGGTACTTAGTTTGTAGTTGTTGTATTTTTCTACAAAAGGAAAAGTCTGATACTTATATCTCAGTTTCCAAAGTTGGATGGATGGATAGATAGTCAGCCATATTCCAAGCCCTAACCAAGACTCGATAAGTTTGTGGAACTTTGATTATATTGCGTACACCGCCGTCTTACTGTTTACTCCTTCATAACTTTTAAAAAGACCTACTCTTTAACCGAAAATACTGAAATATTATAAGACATTCAGTATGACTTTATCATTAAAAACATTCATAATAGAAAGTGAGATATACACTGCATCCTAAAATTTGGAAATTATTATAATTTTTTTAATATTAAATATATTGATGTGGATAAGCGACGATTCAAGCGACAGAGAGACTTGCATAATTACAAATAAATTTTAAGAAACAAACATTTGTGGTCCGTTCATTTTCAGTTAAGACATTAAAAAAATTAATAGCAAATAAAATATTCAATTTTATTCAGTAAATAACATTAAGTTTATCAGGAAGTATTTTAAACTTATATTTATATGGCTCATAACTTCTTAATTTTCACTTATAGTCAAGAATATTTCATTTTTTGGTCAGTGAGAAGCATAACGTTGAGCAGAATTTACTTTAACCCTTTAAGGACGATTGGAACACCGGTGTACCACAAAGATAATTATTTTTCCTGGCTACCTAAAGTTATTTTTTTCCTTATGCTTGTATGTAATTGCAAAAATAGTAGGTTGAAGGAATATAGGATTTTTTTGGAAGTCTACAGCTATCTGCTGTATAGTAAATTTTTAAGCTCAAAAATGACGAATTTTTAAATTCTCATAATGAAAATTAATTTTAAATATTTTTTATACTTCCAGTTTTTTTAAGTAAAAAAGATTTTGAGAAAGGAAACTACAATACTTAAACATTATATTTTTCATTAGTATTGTCAGAAGAATTACTTAAATTTTTGGGCTATTTTTGTCCCTATCGGTTATAGACACAAAAAATACACCAAATCAGACTCTGTTGGCTTTTCGAAGGCCAGATATAAGACCTTTTACTGGTTTTGTTCATTGGTTTTATTTTTATTGCTGATTTTCGGTCCACGAAAACTGTCTCGTCGTTAAAGGGTTAAATTGTATTAGGGTCAAAGGAACACTTTTTCGACAGGGAACCCCTATTGACACTTTTGTCAAAATCTTGAAATTTATTTAGAGTATCTAATAAAATGTAAATAATATTTCGTTTTTTTCCTTAGTTTACGTTTTCTAATAAAAGGATAAGTGTTCAAATTTCAGATTCCAAATGGTACAGAGTAGGGTGCCAATAAGTCCTGACACGACCTCTTAAAGGGTCAATAGGTGTTTCTTTCCGGTGGCAGCCAAAATCCTGAAAGCCAAAATACCGAAAGCCAAAATCCCGAACTCCA
The DNA here is from genome assembly GCF_024763615.1 of Phlebotomus papatasi. Taxonomy (NCBI): domain Eukaryota; kingdom Metazoa; phylum Arthropoda; class Insecta; order Diptera; family Psychodidae; genus Phlebotomus; species Phlebotomus papatasi. The sequence goes on along the minus strand of NC_077223.1, from coordinate 31,329,893 downwards.
AAATCCCGAAAAGGCCAAAATCCCGAAAGCCAAAATTCCGAAAGCCAAAATCCCGAACGCCATAATCCCGAAAGCCAAAATCCCGGGATTTTTGACCGGGACCCGTTCCTTTCACCCTACATATCCAGATGGTTCTTGATTCTTTAATTTACGCTTTGCCAACAATATCTCATTACTTTCATATACTGTAAAAGCATTTCTCAAGATTGATACATTAATATTTTACTGAAAATTTTTACCAAAGTTACTGCACAATCCATTGGATGATAAATTTAATAAAAAAAAGAATGGAAATACTTGAACTCTTAATAGAGAAAAGGAATATTTATTAACACTTTAAGAACTTGTTAACTTTAGTATCATTTAGGACTTGAAATTTGAACACCTTTTGTAGAAATAGGTAGATTAAAGAAAGCCCTATAGTCCCTATACGGAAAGGATGGAATGATTACGACTAGGAGCACGCGTTGGCATTTTTTGTCAAAATATTTCAATTTATTTAAAATATAATTAAAATCAGATATAATAACATGTTTTATTTAATCCATCTTTCTTCTATTTGGATGTTCAAATTTCATATCCTGAATTGGTATACAAAGCGTCAATAACTGCATATTTCATGTCCTTTTACCTTCCATCAAAATATTCACGTGTCACATGAAATTCCATGAGGTAATATATAATACAATAATAGTATATTTCTGAGAATTACTGATATATGTTGGAAAGTATATATTAGGTATTTTTTCCAATATGTAACAGACATAATGTAAATATTTTCCATTTGCCAGAAGAACCAAAATTACCAAAAAAAAAAACCGAAAGCGAGTATAAATTTAATCAATATGAACCTTCCAAGAAATCTTTATTCAATTTAATGCTAACTTGAATAACTGCCTCAATGTGTCTAGCCCCCTTCTAGGTCGCCCCTTTGGCTTTCATCTCTAGCTCCTTCGAGCACGTTGGCTTTCATCTTGTAAATTTTTTAGCACATGATTTACTTGCACCGGTTGCATGAAATTACTCTCAATCCCCGTGAGTATATCAGTAAAATAAGACACATATTACACAAATTCTCTGGGGATTTTCTCAAGAAAGGACCTTGACGTAGAGCTACGGAGCTCTAGCTATGCCCGTGTACTGACCTTTTCTAGGGTTCTCCAGAATTTATCCCTCACTGCTCAATCTGTCGTTGAAGTTGGGGGTGAAAGTTTTTCTTCTTTTTCTCCTGTTTTTCTTTTTTTTACAGTATTTTGTATATAGCGACAAGGCAAATCCTTTGTTTCGTCTCTTTTTTTTGTGTTTTTTTTTTCATCTTTTTTCTCAGCCTCAGTCCACGAATCCTTGGCAATTTATCATGCAATAGAAGTTGGGTGATGGGTGGTGAAAAGTTTGAGAGCTTTCGTCTTGGACTAGGCGTCTCCATCGCAACATTTAATTTATCATTTTCGAGTTTTATTACACATTTCACTGATGTAAGTGTCATTTATATTCTCAATCTAGCTCCGCCTTCAAACCCTTTTCGAATGGTATTCGGACAATAAAATGAATTTTCCCAGGATGACAATCATAAAAGTGATCATAAATCAAAAATTACTGTTGCATACATCATTTTGTCAGTTCTCAAATGCACTTTTCCTCCATATGAAAATTTATACAGCACATAAAGCACAGATGGATTGAAATTTTGCTCTATCACTAACTATCAAAGTTACATGATTTTCTTATATGGAAAATTTTCATCGATTTGTTTTTAGAGGGTGGATATGAGAGAAATTTATTCTGGTTTTCCATCATCTGACCGTATTTCAGATTGAGAAAAGGTTAAATGTCTGATAAACTAGGAAAAAGCTTGCCACTCGCAAAGAGGATCATATAGAAGAACAGTTTAGAATTTGTTGGTATAAAGCATTACTGAAGTGCAATGTTGAGAAATATTGCAGATTATGGCTTAATGTTCTCTGGAACATCTGTAATCTGTTACATCATCAACGTTTTGCTTCAGCTGAAAATAATTGGAACACTGATTCATGAAAACATGAAAAATTCTTATAATAAAGTTTAAAAAGTTATAGAATTTTGTAATTTTCGGTTTTCGACGATTTTCAACATGTTGCCCTATATTTTCAACAACCTCAATATCGTACTGTGGCTCGTAAATCAATCAACTTGACCATTCTATTATATAGGAAGAAAAGGAGTAAGTACAATTGTCCTCTCCACTTTGCATTTTTTTTTTCAAATACCTTTGTGAACTTCAGCAATTTCATAATTTTAATCCTGGAAAATACGAAAATTCAAAAGTTCAATGTAAAAACAATATTAACTTTAAGGGCAGAATCACATTGACCGTAAAATGCTCACCGTCACCGTCAAAACCCTCACCGTATTTCGTTAATTTACGCATTTTAATTGCAATTCTTACGCAAATTCTCAATTATAGTGTTACATTATCTCATACTCGGTGGCATTAGGTGAAAATAATATAAGAAAATTGAAGAAATAACACGAAAATGCGATAAACGGTGAGCAAAAAATCTGTACGAAAAACTGTAGCAAAAAATCCTGCAGTTTTTTGTTTTGCTTACCGTTTATCGCATTTTCGCTTTATTTATATAATTTTCTTATACTATTTTTACCTAGTGCCACCGAGTATGAGACAAGGTACTATTGTAATGTAAAATTTGCGTAAGAATTGCAATGAAAATGCGTAAATCAACGAAATACGGTGAGGGCTTTGACGGTGACGGTGAGCATTTTACTGTCAATGTGATTCTGCCCTAATTCTGTTTTCAGCAACCAAGTAAATCCTTAATGCAAAAATCTATGTAAATTGTTTCGAACTTTATACAAAAATATTATCAAATGGATGCATGTTTTTGGGTATTTCACGCTAAATCCCAGTAAAATGAAGCACATTTTTTTTTTAACACAAGTCACATTCATGATTTTTTATTATTAACACCATGAGATTATACGATTTTGGTGTTGCCGTGGCAGGTGAATGAAAGAGCGTTATTTAAAACGCCGTTTAAAATTACATTTCAACAGCTTTTCAATTCAATGTCCACCGGGAGTAAAATTTATTATATCTTCCCAAGTCGGTGTTCTATTACAGTTCTTTTTTTCTCTTGTCTCTCGTGTTGTTGTTTTGAATTGTCTGGTACAGAAAACAGAGATGTTTGTTCAGAAAATCCCTCAAGTTTTATAAATCTTCAATGAATACTGGGGAGGGAACGACGAAAGGATGAGATACTTCCCAGCAAAAATTTGTTGTCACCTTTTTAGACATTCCTCGTGAATTAATTAAAAGTTCCTCCGATATACAACGTGGAAGAATGACAAGACAAGGGGAGAAGTTTAGCAGATGATGGTGTACCAGATTTTCTGCTGAATATCTTCTCAGTGAATAACAAATACCCTTAAATTGCAAACAATATTTGCAAATTATATTTGTTAAAAGTTCATCAAAAAGATATTCTTACTGTGTTATCAGACTTGCACATTAAAATTTTAATATGATTCACATTAATTGTCGCTGGTGAGAGTCCAAATGTGTAATTTGTGTGTTTGAATTACTTTATATTCAAAATTTGATCTGTTTGATATAAATTGATTTATAGCATTAATGCGAAAAATTAATGCGATTTTCTCTTTAATTTTTTAATGTGAAAAATATTTATGCTTTAGGTAAATTTAAACTTACTTTTGCAGGCCAAATCCACTTCTTTATCAATAAATAGAAAAGCCCCAAATATTAAGTGACTCAAAGGCACAAATAACATATTTGGATGCTCACAAGCGACAATTAATGTGAATCACATTAAAATTTTAATGTGCAAGTGTGATAACGCCGTTGCACTTATTTGACGTAACTCTTTTATAATTCAAAGAAAAGTTTCAAAGAAATATTACATTGCAATGATTTGCTAAAAGTATACCATTTCATATAAAAAAATTAGATTTTTGCTTTATTTTGTCCATTTTACAAACTTTTACCAAATATTTGCATACAAATAGAAAATTCCTAATCTTTCAAATAATGTTTAAGAAAACATTTTGACAATCTTTGTCGATGTTGTGAGTCAGAGCCAAGTTGTCTTAGAGCGGCTTTTAATCTCCCAAAGTGTAAAAATTGTCGACAAAACTTTGACAAAATTTGACAAAAAAATTTATCAAAGGTTTGCTAATTTTGAATATGCCTGTTGATAGTTATGATCGTTATGATAGTTTATTAACATTTTTCCCTTTTGTAAAAAAAAATATTTTGTAAAATTGTTCGTAAATGTTTGTGATTTTTTTATTGGGGACTTACGAAATGCTCGTAAATCGTATAACCCACAAACAAGTTCGTGAAAGTTTGTACTTTTTCACAAATATTGCTCTTAACATGATTGACGAGCATTTTTTGTACTTTTACAAACATTTGTTCGTAAATGTTCGTTAAAATACAAAACAAATTCGTCAAATTTTCCAATTTACGAACAAATGACAAAATTTTACGAGCAATTTTGGTGTGTTTAAGAAAATTAACGAACAAAGGTTTGTAAAAGTACAAAAAATGTTCATCAAATAATCATCTTACAAAGAATGTTTGTAATAAACATACAAACTTTTACGAACCTGTTTGAAGGTTATAAGATTTACAAATATTTCGTAACTTCCAAAGAGGAATTCACAAACATTTACGAAGTTTACGAAGAATTTTACCAAATATTTTTTCTGTATTGATTAAGTAATAGGATGTTTGCTCTATGATGCAAGGATCTCAGGTTCGAATCGACTCTTGATCACATGAATGTTTCAAGGATTACTGAAATTTTGATTGTTTCCAATTAGATTTCATGCACTTTGATTCAATAGGAAATGATATTGACAAACCCCATTCTACTATTTATAAATACAGTAGAGCCTCGCTATAGGCCATATTTGGTTCCAGATTTGACACTTGGATCGCACTATAGTCCATGTCATTTTTTAAAATTATCAACGACTTTTAGTATTGAAATTGCTCGACGGCTTCCACTTTCTTTGCGATTGTGGTACTTATCCTCGCTCTCTTCATTATGGATCACAAATATCACAAATACTTAATAAAGTTTGCCAAAAATATTAAAATAATTATGACAACATTTCATGTCGCGTACTAAAAAACATAACCTAACTTAAAATCAGTGTTTTGAAATCAACGGTCGATAAAGTGTGGACTATAGAGCGAAGGCCTATAGCGGGGTTCTACTGTATACATATAAACACATGTTAATAAAAATCTCGCACGCAAGAAGACATAATTAATAAGAGAAGTAAGGCCTCGATATTATTATTACATTAGGAAAGGCACTAGATGTTTCAAGCCAAATATTCCTATTCCAAAATTGAATACCAATTTATTTTAAGCTCTTCTAATGACCATGATTGCAAAGAAACCCATTCCTTTAAAAATGATAAGCTCATTGTGATGTTGAATTTTCTGACATTGTGAGGTATTCCGAGTCTATACAAGAAATGCGATTAAAATATTTAAATTGCTCGGCAACGAGCAGAAAAATGTGCATAGTTTGCAGAATAGAGAGAAACTTGCAAAAGAGCTAAAAGGAATTGCAGAAGGAATTCAATGAATTGTATTTTCCCACAATTACATGTTAGACGGAAGAGGAGGAACATGGTGAACACACCCAAATTTGACCCAGAATTTCTGCTGTGAGGAATAAAAGAGGTTTTGCACTCCAACCTAATGGCAGAACATGGAGTTTTCTTTGCTTCCCCCAAAAGTCTCAAGAAAATCCCCAAAATGTTGAATATAGTTTTCCCATGGAAATCAATCAATGGGCATTTACTGTGATTTTTTTTTACGTGAAACATAACAAGAAAGGAATAAGGCAACATGAAATGCAAAGAGATACTCTCAAGAGGATGGTTACACAGTGAATCTCATGGGTTTTGTGTCGTTCAAGCTTGATTGATTGAGTGCAATTGCACTGGGGAACAATTTATTGTATAGGGTTGCACATTGGGAATTGCATACAGAATGCAATTTGGCTCCAATGTTGAATGGGTGAGAAGATCAAATGTGACACATTGCGAAAAGTATGGCCCGCTAAAGCCTCACCAACCACTGGGAGCTCTTGCCAAGAAGGTCTGTACTGGGAAGATAAGAGACTGACACTGACAGACACTTTTCCCTTTTATTATTTAAAACTCAACTCCGGAGACGGTTTTCTTTCCATTCAAAACACATAATGTGGCCGAACAAAGAATGACGAAGGCGAGGTGTTAGAGGCTTACAAGTACTCTTTATGAAAAATTACACTGTTTATTTTTAAATCATTTTATTAAAATGATTACTTATACTATACACATGGCTATTTTAATATTACGTGATATTCTTAATTTTTTAAGAGTAATGAAATTGATTCTCGGATAAAAAATAGTCATCAGCTCATAATCGATAGAAGCGATTATAAACTGTTCAGACTTATAAGGAATTCCAAGACCTTTCCAACGAGCCTCAACATGAACCCCTTCGGATGAGAAAAGTGCTTTCTAGAGCCTTTTAAACCTTTGACCTTGAAAAACCGAGGAATAATTCAACAATTAGTGTTAAGGAAATTCAGAGATCGAATTGAAAAGCCAAAAAGAGACATTCTTACTTCTCAATAATTCCACAAGGTGGCTGAAGTATACCCTATTCGAACTTCGAAAGTGTTCGAGTGTCAACAAGTGTCGGTCTTCACTTAGTTATGAGGAAAAAAAAAACAAGTAATGGCGCGTATTCCTGTCCTGTTATTAAATTCATTAAATCACTTCATAATCACCGAGTAACTATTTTTCGAGCTTTTTAGTGTGATATTTCATAAATTTTATCGACCATGCGCGAAAATTTTGGTAAAAAAAATTGAAATTGTGTATAAATCTTCGAACATTGACGATATTTTGTGCAAGTAAACTTCCATTTACCTTTTAATTTAATAAAACCAAAAGATTTCTAGTCGAAAAGTTGAAGAATCAAACACCACTTGCACTTGTATGTACACTATTCACCTATATTCATCTCGTTCAGTAATAGCCTTCCCGATTTGAGAGCTCTCTCCGGTTAAGGTTTTTCCTTTACCGATTCGAAGGTATATCAGAAAGAACTTACCTAGAAATCCGTTGGAAGTTCGAACATTTAAACCAACGAGTTACACAAAAGTGAGCAAGTTCATGAAAAGGACATTTATCTTAATAAAATCGCAATTCAAACGTTCTGTCCTGAAATTCCACAAAATTACACAAAAAATCACTTTTTGCAGCAAACGTTTGCACACTGTTGCTGACATTGTAGACGATTGAAATGTCAAGAATATCGAAATTCGAAATGGCAAAACAATCAGCGCTAAAACGGCGGGTATATAAACTTGCCTTTTAGGCTTCCTGTAGATTTTCGAATAGAACTTGGCTTTGGAGTGGCTTTGTCTCTTCGAAAAGTTATTACTGAACGCAGCCATTGTGTTGCTCAGAGCAAGAGTGTTCTATTTCAATAAGGCAATGCAGGCCGTTTTTACTCTGAACGTCTCAATTGAGCATTAAGCGAAGCAAATGGATACTTTCAAGCTCAAGCCAATCAAAGAACGAGGGAGCATGTATTTTATTATTATTATTATGGGATTTATAAACATTAAATTTAAGAGCATGTAGATAATTCTTTCACCAATTGATAGCCTCTTTATCGAGGTGAGACTTTTGGCGTGAAACAAGTGAATTTAGCACTTCTTATGCAATTCTTGCCTTTTTTGTATGGATCAATGTGCGCCTTCAAGTGCATATTTGCATATAACATGGTATCCATTTATAATTAATGGGAAATCATTGATGTGCTGTGAGTGGTGAATGTTGGTCGATTTGCCGTCTCTTCCAGAGACTGGCATGGCAATAAATTAATAAATTATTGCTGGGTGAGATATAAGTCAGGATTTGCCTGCCCTTCTCGACAGTCTATTGCGAACATCTCAAGGAGGAAAATCGTGTGTTTATTCCAAAGAGATTATTCATACGGAGAAAAAAAAAGAAAGAAGATTATTTAAAAGTATATATGTATGTAGTATAAACAAGGAGAAGAAATCATAGAAAATCCAACCACGAATGCATGGTATCTCATTGAACTTCTTTGGGGGATTTTATTGATGGCGTTTGCAAGTTATTACACAAGCAAACACCCAACTTCTTGTGTGAGCCACACACGGCACAAAGATTATCTCTCCAACTTCTTCAAGAAAGACATTGGAAAGTCCCAGTGTATTGAGGAGGGACAGAAAATCGAGTAAAGACAAATATTTATACAATTCTCCATACACTCTGATATTGTCTTTTTAATTATTTTACTATTTCACGGCTATTTGTACAGAGTCTTTCATCGGGGCGGGAAATCGTGAGCATTCTTCGTATTTATACGATCTTTTTCTTCACAAGAATCAAGCAAAAGAGGTAAACACATCATCTCTGGACTAAGACCTAATCTCCATCATTTGCATATTGAATCACAAACTCTCGGAGAAACGGTGTTTTTTAAGTGCTTTTGGCTTCTGGCGCCTTCTTGCGGTGGTTCTCAAAGATTATAGTTCCAAGCTTTATTTCTTTACTATAATTTATAATAAAAATGAGATAGATGTCCTTAAAACTATTGTTACCTAAGTTTCTGCAAATTTCTATTTCCTGAAATCGAAAATGATCATTCAAAATTCTGATCGAAATTTCAAATGATATCTACTAGACTTGATCAACTGAGAGCTATCTAATACATTGAGAACCCGTGCTAAATTATACCAGAATTGCAAAACAGAAATTTTTTTCTTTTAGGAAAACAAATTTATTTTTGTAATATCGAAATATAATAGGTATTTTTAAAAAGATAAAACTTTTGGAATTTGTTTCATTTTGTCTTATTTTTAAAAGATTGAACAAATACGTAAATAAACTGGAATTAAAAATCTCGAATGATTCGAACTCCTTAATTGGCGAAAATCTCCAAAAAAAAAAACTAAAATCCCGAAAAGTTAAAATCCCAAAACTCAAAATCCCGAACGAAAAAATCCCGATTAGTTAAAATCCTGAAACGAACAAAACTATACAATTTCCCAAAACACAGAAAATTCCCCTTTTCCTCCAACAAGCGCGTATGAAATCGTTTTGTGATTTTTGGATTTTGGCTTTCGGAACTTTAGTTCTTTCAAGATTTTGGGGTTTGGGAATTTGGCTTTTAGGATTTTGGCTTTCGGAACTTTGGTTCTTTCAAGATTTTGGGGTTTGGGATTTTGGCTTTCGAAATTTTGGTTTCAAGATTTTGGGGTTTGGAATTTTGGTTTTCGACATTTTGTCTTTCAGGATTTTGGCTTTCGGGAACTTTGGTTCTTTCAAGATTTTGGAGTTTTGGATTTTGGCTTTCGGAACTTTAGTTCTTTCAAGATTTTGGGGTTTGGGATTTTGGCTTTCGGAATTTTGGCTTTCAAGATTTTGGCTTTCGGAACTTAGTTCTTTCAAGATTTTGGGGTTTGGGATTTTGGCTTTCGGAATTTTGGCTTTCGGAATTTTGACTTTAAGATTTCGGCTTTCGGAAATTTGACCAGAATCTCCTAACTTTGATTGAGTACTTGTGAATCCAATGATTCCTGACTTAATTCAGGGGTGGAATGATAACTTTTCGATACAATCGAATCGATAGTATCAATAAATTTGTATCTGGTAGCTTGAATGAATAAGAGATTTTCACATATTTCTGGACCATTTATTGCAACATTTTTAAAAGAATTTGATTATTGATAAAGATTTGTATCACACATAAAAAGAGAAACTATCTCTTAAAATTTTCAGAATCGACAGTCGATACTATCGAAAAGAAGTTATCATGTGACCCCACACAGTAAAAAATTTTTGGCTGCTTTACCATGATATTCATTGTAAATTTTACATTAAACATGTAATCGTGTGTACTGATACACATTTGTGTAATTTGTACACATTTTGTTTGAAAACTGTGTAATTTGTACACCTTTTATTTGAAAACTGTGTAATTTTACACGAAATATGTAAGAAAATATACACAACTGTGTAATCATTCCCAGTTGATTACACGGTTTAAGATTACATAAAATTTAAATTACACATTTTCAGATTACACGTTTTGCTGAAATACATAATTTGTGTAACTTTACAAGAATAATCGTGGTGAAAAAGCAAACCAATGATTATCCTTGTAAATTTTTTTACCGTGCAGGCTTCCCTAGAAAAACTCTACTGAGAAACATAGTTTAAAATTGCTTTCAACAGTTAATATGCAGACGATTGAGATGAAAGGAATCAATGGAATTCTTAGGCTTTTTTCAGTGGTTTCTCCGCAAAAAAAAACGCCAGTGACATTCTAACCAGCAATGACCAATAAAGTTTATTTATCTTTCCCGACATATTTCAGCTTCCACCATCAACTTCTTGACTATGTTTATTCGCAGAAAAATTGAACATAAAACCCATCAAGCATTTCTGCGAGTGTCTTGCTGATGTTCAAGCATAGAATGTTCCTTGTACCATCCTCTTTTCATTGTTATTGACTCTAATAACATTTTATTTGCACTTTTTGTGGTGGGTATGCATCATAAAATTGAATTATATCTGTCATGTGAATTTCCCTCGAGACTTCTTTTATTTAATTAAAGATGAAATAAAAACACAGTTGAAGAGGGTACAAATTCACCAAGTCCTGAGTGGCTTTTGTGTATCTTTAAAATATTTCTCTCTCCGCATGGCTATACTGAAAAATCCGAGCTCCTGAAGAGAAAATGATAAATAGGTTGTATGTTTTTTTCACTGAGGAAATTTTTCTTTTTTTTTGACTTTATGAGAAAGAGAAATAGGCAAAATTATTTACAAGAAACCAAAATCGCTGACTTTTCTCTTCGTCTTCCTCATCTGTTGAGGAAAACTTTTAAGCACTTTCTTCGCATTCCCCATGGGAAACAGGAGGTGGTTGGTAGAATAAAAAATACCAAGGGCTTTCACTATGATTTAGAGTTAGAAATCTCCCTGTAACTCATGAGATGGACGGTGGAGCATTAAAAATACCAAACAACACCAATAAAATATGATAAAAGCACCCACTCTTCTCTACCACGGGGGAAAAGACGATTCTGGACAGCGAAAACGTTGCAGAAAATCGCGAGAGAAACTTTCTACTTTGAGGCCATAAAGCTGCACAAGAGTTGAGGTGGTGGATCGTAAAATTTCACCAAAAAAGGGATGGTTTTCTCATTTGAAAACTCCACCATGAAAACAGAGCTTCAATGCATTCCAAATCTCTCAGCGCTAAAAGAACTCATCAGAGATTTTATTCATTTGAAAGACTTCAACCTCACCTTGAGAAAATTTTATAATTCTTACCAGAATCTTTTCATTAAATTTCACTCATTCTACTCAAATCACACGTAGGTAAATATTTCCACCCACATTTCTGGGCTTTCCAAAAATACCCAGAAGCTTTATACTCAATTTTCGAGAAATTGAAGAAAGTTTGATGAACAATTGTAGGATGGATTTAATCTGTTTTTCGAGGTGAACTTTTATCGATTAGTCACATTTTGTGTATAATACCAGCAACTTCCTTGGTGTTGAAAGGCATCTTGGACAAGACTGAAACCCTAACTGCCCTTGGTAATTTTCCGGTAAATTTGAAACTTATCGAAATGGACGATAGATTAAAATTTAAATTGGCCAACTTTCATCAATCATCCACCGCTTTGAACCATTAAGTTGTTGTTGGGGTGGAAAATATTATTTCAAAACAATTTATACATAATCTTCAACAGATTTCATGATTTTCAGGGAATTCTGAAACTTAACGAAATTCAGTCATTGTACAGAGACTGTAGTAGCTGTGTTCGTGTAAACGGATCCAAATCGGAAGGTTTTCAAGTGGGTGTTGGACTGCGTCAAGGGTGTGTTCTATCACCATTGTTGTTCATAATATACATGGACAAGATTATGGAACGCAGTCGGGGGCGGAATGCGATTTGTATTGGGGATTTCAGGGTGAGCCATCTCCTCTATGCAGATGATTTGGTTCTTTTTGGATCTTCCGAAGAAGAGCTTCAACGCACACTTGACCGATTTGTAAATGTTTGTGCTGAAACAGGTATGAATGTGAACGACAAAAAGTCGGAGGTAATGGTGATTTCCCGAGAATCTGTGGGATGCACTCTACATGTTAGTGGAGCCTCATTGACACAGGTGAAGAAGTTCAAGTATCTCGGGGTGTTATTCACGAGTGATGGTAGGATGGAGGCAGAACTCTCGTCGCGAATCGGTCAGGCTTCTGCAGTAATGAGGGAGCTTGGCAGAAGCGTGTTGAGGAAGGTCGAGCTTAGTCGATCGGCTAAATTATCGGTTTTCAAAGCTGTGTTCATTCCTATTCTCACCTATGGTCATGAGATTTGGGTAATGACCGAAAGGGTAAGATCGCGAGTACAAGCTGCCGAGATGAGGTACCTTCGAGCGGTAAAGGGAATCACTCGTAGAGATCGAGTGAGGAATGTGGCCGTTCGTGAGGAACTAAGAGTCGAGGAGCTGCTTCTTCGGGTTGAGAGATCACAACTTCGATGGTATGGACATGTTCAACGCATGAATGAAGAAAGATTCCCCAGAAAAGCTATGCAAGCCATTGTGAGGAGACCTCGGCCTCGAGGCAGACCTAGGACAAGGTGGCTGAATCAAATTCAGAATCTTGCCTTGGAACGCCTCGGGATCGAACTCGAACATCTTCCTGAAGTGGCGGAGGACCGACAGGCGTGGGCTGCTAGATTGGATGTCATGGGCCCGCGACCCCAATAGGGATAAGCGGTTGAAAATGAATGAATGAATGAACGAAATAATCTGTGAACTCAATTCTGAGTATTCGAAACTCTAGGTCATGGATCACAAATATTAACCATTTTTCTTAAGAAATACTTTTGAGTTGAATGATTTCATAAAAAATAATACAGTGCCCGCTCTCTAATCCGGATCGGCGTAATCCAGACGAGTTTTCGACGGTTACATGTAAAATAAATTTGAGGTTATGTATGCATGTCTGTTCATATTGAAAATAAATTCAAGAGTTTCATTTTTCTTTGCTTTGCATTAGTAGTACGACAAGGTATTATCTTGCGAAGTTTTTGTTTAACAAATGAAGTATAATGGCATAGAATTCACTAATTATATGTTTTCAATCTTCTTTGAAACTCTTATACTAATTCTACAAAAAAAAAATCTTGTATTATATTTTCGAGACGTTGAACAAATTCAAAAAATTCATCCGTATAACGAAGTGGACATCTGTCATATTGTCTCCCAATCATCCGGATTACAAAGCGGGCACTATATGTTCTACGATAGCTTTAGAACTTGACGAAAAATATTTAACGAAACAGACTGTAAGCTTAACTTTAAAAAGCTTCTTTGAGGAAAATTTCCGTTGATTCCACCTAAAGCTTAAAATATTTTATTTGTTCTCTCGTCTAAAACGAAAAGTATTCAAACAAATTTTGATACATCCCATGATTCGTCTTTTTATTTAATTCTACATAAGTTATTTTTCCATCCCGCGGGATTTTCTCAAAATTGAAAATTTTAATAACAAAGTACCTACAATGAGGGTATTTGGTAGTGAAGAGATAAAGAGATATTTTTTCCAGCAGAAAAAATTCTGTTTTATTGTTTATTCCTCTGTTTCTTTCTTTGCATTCACAGCTTCTGCAATTCAAAGTCAAACTGAATCTTATCAATCGACTAACATTTTTTTTAGCGAATTGCATAGGGTAAAGTGATACAAGTTGGACATAGTGTTACAAGTTGGACAATTCGCCGGTAAAAAATGGACAGGGATTTTTTCTTGATAAGAACAGTACTAAATTTTTTAAGCACAAGGAACAAAATTATAAAACTAAAGCATTAAAAATATACAAATAAAAAGGAAGTAATAAATTTATCAAGAAAAAAAGCCCTGTCCAACTTGTACCATGGTCCAAACTATACCACTTTACCCTACGGCTTTCAAATTTAAACAGTTTGTAATAAGTTCGTGACATAGGGAGAGGCAAGGCTATACAGAGAAAAAATATTTTGTAAAAATGTTCGTAAATGTTTGTCAATTCCTATGGGGGAGTTACAAAATGCTCGTGAATCGTATAACCCATAAACAAGTTGGCAAAAATTTGTACTTTTTTCACAAACATTGTTCGTAACATGATCATTTGACGAACATTTTTTGTACTTTTACAAACATTTGTTCGTAAATGTTCGTAAACACACAAAAAATGTTCGTAAAATTTTGTCATTTGTTCGTAAATTTTTGTTTTCCTGTCGAACATTTTACGAACATTTACGAACAAATGAAAATAATGAGCGAATCCACGATTATTTGGATTACCGAAATCAACTCACTTTAGTGAATGATATAGCAAATTTCTGGGCTTCTTGTGACATTCTACAGTTCTCTTACATGAACAAGAAGAGGACTTGGTAAGATTGGTTCTTGAAATGGAGAACAATGGACATCCTATTGAGTCGAATTTGCTGTCCAAATATACAACCAAGTTGTCCAAAATAAGAGTCAAATTCACCTCTACATATCAATTCATTTTTAAATATATTAAAACTAATTTTAGTAAAAAAGAAGACGATTAATAGATTACCAAGTTTCTAAACAACCCTTCTGAAAAGAGAGTAACAAAAAGATCAATTAGTATTGAAAATATCGCACCTCAAACTTGGAACATCTATGCTTATAAGCAGACTGTTCAAAATTATGAGCCCATACCCTAATCACGAGAACTTACATACCCTTCACTATTTAGATGAATGGAAAGAGCCTCAGAGACATGCAAATTGGTATGTTGTATGAGTTGGTATTATCCGCTGCTACTTTTTTTTGGTAATAACCAGGCAATAGCTGAATGGAATAGACAGTGGCTAGTAGGGTAAAATTTGTAATTCCGAACAAACCAATTTAGAGTTTTGCTAAATTTCTTGATAAAAATCAATAAAAAAAATAAAAATTTGCATGATTAACAAATTATTACTGGAGTATCAAAGTCCGAAGTTTCAAATTGGTTTGTCCGAAATTACAAACTTTCCCTGCTACTCTTTGATTACAGTCGTCCTATTTTAAAATCCTGACAAATTTGGTTTTCGTAATAATTCAGTCAGTATCATTGTCTCCGAAGCAACTTACTTTAACAAGCGCCTGGCAAGTTAGCCTTTTTATATGGATCTATTTGAAGCCAATTCCTAAATTGATCTCGGACTCAGCTCACAGTGCTCCAAGAAAAAAAATTATTTAAACAAAAATGTAGCATATTTATTCCTTCATATGGAAAGGTGTCTTATAATACGGAAAAACTTCTCACTTTTTAAATATTTAGCATAACGATCACGAGTGCAGAAAAATTCCCATACGCATTTGTATGTGAAAGTAAGAAATTGGCTTCAACCTTGAAGGCCACTCGCCGGGGACTAGTACTTTAATTTTCATTCGGAAATATCGTTTAAGGGAAGGGGTAAAAAAATGTGCCTGCAGAAAAAGCGATCGCAGCGCCATAAAGGATACAATAAAGAAAACCGAGTCTTTACGGGACTATTTAGATCCAAAGACAATGGTCAGTATTCAAATTTCAGTATGTTGCAGATTAAAATTAGACCTTTCCATTGATACATTAAAGATCTTCGTTGAGAATCCTTATCCCCAATTATCAGGGATTTTATGTAAAAAAAAAATGTTTTCTTTTGAACATGCTATAGACGCAGTAGAGAATCACTCCTATCACAACATTATCAGATCTTAGATTGGGTAATATTGTCAGAAACAAGAGCTTTGGATAATTGGTTGACGGTGAGGTAGGTCTGGAATTACTTCAAGAGAAGCATTTTATTTCAGTACCAAAATTTACTTTGAGCTTCCTCTCGTTTTTTTTTTTTGTCCTCTTCAATTGCCAACACCACCAATTTTGGCAAAATTGTGGTTTGTACGAAGGACTCCCATGTAGAGAGGGAAAAAAAGGCATTTTCCACCGAGGGTGATTTTCCCACAAAGACTCATGACATTTTTGATGATGGCCTCAGAGATCATAAAATAAATCGCACGACAGTCTTAATTTGAATATTTCCATCAAGGGTGACAAGGAGAGAAGAGGGTATTTTTCTGGCGGGGTGCTGAATGAAACTTTTATAGTTTACGGCTATGGCAACGACACGTTGATTACTCTTCACGGTGGATGGGATATTTTCTTCCAAAAAATTGAGGTTGAGACACCCTTGGTGGCAAAATTCATCCGAGTGTGTAAATCATGATGGTGGAGGCAATGTAAAAAAATGTCCTGGTGTTTTTGGGGGATGGGGTGATTCTCCCTCGTGTGAAATATGGAAAATGTTGTGCGAAATATTTTTTAACACGATGGCACCAGCCGTGGTAAAACATAAATAAAGCCACTGTAGAGATAAATCATTAAATTTGCATGGAGAAAAAATTAAAAATTTCTCTCTTTTATACAATATTTCACTACAATTGCCCCACTTTGCAGTTTCTTTCACCTTTTTTTTTGTTTATTTGGTACCCAACACCCCATCAACCATCGCTATTGTATTTTCCAACATGAATTTTCCTAATGAGGGAGAAAATTGCTAATCCATCCCTCTACCCATTGTCTCCTCAAAAAACACCCCACCAAAATGTTTATTTCTTCTCAGCCATAAACCTCATTCACAAACAATTTTCCACAATTTCAATTATTCACAGAATGGAGAGAGAGAGAGACTCTTTTAAGCAATTTATGAGGATTTTAGCTCATTCGGGTGATTTACTTAATGTTTTGGCTGCCATTGTGATGGATATTTGTGCTGAAATAACCAAAATGCCATATATTTCGAATGAATTAATAAACACACTCATCACTTTCAACACTTAAATTATACAACGCAAAAGTGTGCTGGAAAAGGTCAAGGAAGTGCCTCCGTTTAGCTTTTGGGAAAACAAACCAAAATACCCTGGGAAATATTACACCTGGTGAAGTTATATCCGGAAAATGAAAGTTTCTCTTCGTTTACTCAATAATGTTTCATTAAATGTCGTTAAACTTTATAGTTCTTTCTTAAAAGTTTATAGCAAGTTTATAGAAAGTATAATTTTTTTTTATTTCATTTTTATTGTATTTTTTATATTAAGCTTTCATTTTTATCGTAAGTCTTTAATTATTGTACTAAATGAACTTGTTATAAAAGTTTTCTGGTGGTATCCTTAAAAAAAAATATTACGTTATTTCAGTACGTTTTATTTTCAGCATTACTTGCTCGAATCTTCCAAAACTTTTAACATTTTAAGAGATTCACAGAAGTATTTATAGCCCGTGAAATTCAGATATGCTCACTTCTTTTCGAAATTTACTTCGTGAAGTGATCATACCTGAATTTCGCAGGATATAGGGAAAGGTTTCTAGGCTTCGCACGCACTCTCGCTTCAGACACTTTATATTTTTTCCCATATTCCGTCAATTAATCTTACCTAATTGTAATATACAGTAGACTCTCTCAAATTCGGGCATTTGGGACCAAAATGTCACCCGAATTAGAGAGAAATTCGGGCGACAATTTTTTTGAAATGCAACGATTTTTTATTCATCTGCATACACATATCGAGTTTACATACTCATATTTATGGTAAATTTCATTGAAAACTCCTTAATAATACAAAAACACATCAGAACTAAGACAAAGCATGGAAAATTTGAGCATATTTGCTTCATTTGATAATCATAATCAAACTTGAAAAATGTAATCAAGCTTTTTTTGAATTTAACTGCCACCCGAATTAAAAAATAGCCCAATCTTAAAAGACCCGAATTAGCAAGAGTCTACTGTATTTTGAAAGCTAGTGTCATACATTTCCTAAAAAGAATAGGTCACATTCATTAAAGGAACATGAGAAAGATATTAATTGTTTGAGGCCAGATTCCTCTCGCTCAGTAATAACCTTCCCGATTTAAGAACTCTCTCCGGTTGATGTTTTTCCTCTACCGATTCGAAGGTATATCAGGAGGGGAATTCTGTAACGCTCTGACAATGCCGTACGACAAATTGGGTTCGAATCTTAGGAGGGCTTTTTCGAAAATGCGATTCTGTAGCCGTGATATTGCCATTTCAGCTCGCGTGGCATTATCAGAAGTCACATATTTGAGATTTCTGGCAATTCAAATGACAATGAATTTTGTTAAACAAATCAACCAAGACGTACTAAATTGTCATAAAATTATCAAGTAAAGGGATTTCATTAAAAATTCAATGAATTGCATTTTCGAACTCATACGATATGACAAAAAAAGCTCGAATAGCATTGTCAGGTTTCGAACTCACGCGTGACAATGACACGAAAATTACAGTATTCCCCTACTGAAAGAACTTACCTAAGAACCCGTTGGAAGTTCGAACGTTTAAACCGACGAGTTACACAAAAGTGAGCAAGTTCATGAAAAGAACATTTATTTAAATGAAATTGCATTTCAAACGTTCTGCCATCCTGAAATTCCACAAGACTACACAAAAAAAAACACTTTTTGCAGCAAACGTTTGCACACTTTTGTGACATTATTGACGATTGAAGTGTCAAGAATATCGAAATTCGAAATGATAGAATAATCAGCGCTAAAGCGTCAAGTGCATGAACTTGCACAGGATTCCGGTAGACTGGCTTTGGAATGACTTTGTCTCTTCGAAAGGTTATTACTAAACGAAGCCATTGTGTGCGAAGCCTGAAAACCTTCCCTTATATCACGTAAATTTGATGTCTCGTTCATTTTGCCCAGGAATATCTAATTTTAAAACTTGCAACTTGTCCACATTTTCCCTAAAATTCCCTTAGGGGAAAGCGTGCTATATGGGCTTCAGACCTAAGGCTTAGCCATACGGCTTAATTGCCCTAATGAAGCCGTATTAACTTGCTTGCTATTTAGGATTTTGAGACCTTACTGAACTAGGCTAAACCTTTACTCTGAAGACCGCTCTATCTTCTCACGACTCAAGCTTTAGACAACTCAATTTTTTCTATGTTCGTAATGAATTTTACCCATGGATCTTTTCTGAAAATTTATCTCAATAATCATGTTTCAATTGATAGGTTTTTAAATATTCAAATTTAATCATAAACTATGTGCATTTTCTACTATCTACATGAAATTTATAATGTATTATAATAATATCTATTATCTGTATCTAAAATTGTAAAATAATATTGAATAAATCACATATGACTGGTAATTAATTAACACACTGTAAAATTGAAATGCCAGTATTTCAACTGAAATGGTTTAATCTCATCCGTAGAAATGCCTAAGGACAAAATGCAAATGAGAAATGACTACTGAAGCATCTGCAGAGGATGATATTTTAATCTTCACGTTCTCTGGTCACATAATCTGGGTGTGTTACACACTAAATGTGTGATTACTCTGTCATTAATAATCCCCATGTCCAGGGGTCCCTTTTCCACCAAAAAACCCAGGAGTACCCGGAGTATACCTCTTTTCAAAAGGCCCCTTTTTCGAAAAATATTGTGCTTCTGTCGCATATAGCACATTTTGGTGACCCACTAAACAAGGACTCATTTATCTCCTAGTGCAATTCACAAAATTCCACTCATTGTGCTTAACTAAAAGTTTCTCTTGGTGCGGGAAACAATCGATGGAGCAACTTTTCAATTAAGTCTATGGGTTTTTTGGGGAGAATTTGGGTGAAATACTTTTGCCACTTTCATCACTTTATGCTAAAGCTAAGCCTAAACAATTTTTGAGGCAGCTGGGAATGGGGATAATGGATATGCTCTAACTCTATAGTCTGGATCTCATTCTGTCCTCCCCATAAATTCATGTCTGTGCCTCCTGATTGGAAGAGAACTGTTGGAAATTCAGGTCAGCGATGTCCATCACAGAACTTTAGTCCAAACAATGCAATTCATTCTCATCCCTAAGAATCACTGGAATATATTCTAATTTAACCTCCTGTTTGTCAATAACTGAAACTTCAGAATCTGAATTGAAATTAATTATTCAAGCAGTATGGCACTAAGAAGCTTTCTTAAATGTACATGTCCCAAAAGGACCATTTTTCTATATAAAAAAGGAAGATTATGCCAAGCGAAAAACACTTCGTGCAATGCTCGAACTCATAATTTCGTAAATATGTTTTGAAAATTGATTTTTGAGTATGAATTAATAAAGTCGTTTAGTGATATAATATTAATTAGGATTTGTTGGTCATGAATTCGAGGATTTAGTAACATTTGATACATCCATCATTCTTCATGTTCTACAAGAATTTTGAAGTGATTGAAAAATTACGTGAAAACCTAATCGAGTTTTGGAAGAAGCTCAATTACACTAAGTCCCTGGATTAAGCATATTTTCGGGACCGAGAAAACGCACGAAATAGCATTATGTATCGAGAAAATTTGCATAACCGCAGGGGATTTCTTTTGAATAAATCGTCCGTAGAACGAATTCCGTGCGGAGTAAAAGTAGCCAGAAGAAAAAGATTCAACTGTTTAAAAGAAATGCATAAACAAAAAGTACTTCTTGGCTAGAGTACTTTAATAAATTGATAGAATATTCAAAAGAAATTAAAGTTTGATTCCGAAAAATAAGCATAGTGACTTCAAATTTCTCGCGTCACAAAATAGTATACATGCACGCGTATTTCAAAAATAATGACTCCCAATTGTAGGCAAATTTGCATAATCCCGAAGTGCATAATCCCGGGACTGAATGTACCGGGTCTAACTTGTCCGAGTTAAAAAAAAAAATCAAGGATTTTAAGCTTGTCCGAATCGGTTGAGAGTATCTTCCCATAAGAGCTTTACAATTTCAGACTTCTATGGGAAATAAATCAATAGCATATCACTTATTAAAAAAATTTTGGTACACAAACAGTATGTCTAATAATAATTCTTATTATTATAAATCATAAAAGTGCTTCGAAATATTTCTTATTTATTAAATTCACAAAATATATTACCTGTTGCACTTTTTGTAAAACAAAGAATTGACTTTTGGTGTGATTCCAATAAAAAATGAACATGTTTTTTTAACTTTACTATTCTCAAGTGCTTCTGTATTATCGACTTTTCTTTGTGTTGTTTCCTGTCTTGACTGCTTTCCCCAGTTCTTGTCGTGTTCTAAAACCACTAAATAGTCATGACGGGAACCAGCACAAAAAAGTCGATAATACAGAAAACCTCGAGAACAATAAAGTGCTAAAAAACATGTTCATTTTTTATAGATACCATTAAACGATTTCATTTCTTGCTATTTTTATTCCTAAAATCATGTCTATAATTTGAAAATACAAGAGTATAATTTTATTCTTACGCTCTATGAAATATACTTTATATTTTTAATAATAGTACTCAGATAAATAAAAAGAAAATTAAGACTAAAACAATTATTCACAGCGAACTGAATCCCGTGCTATCTTCTGAAAAAAAAATACTCAAAGACGTCTTCTATACGGGGGGATTTCGAAATGCACCCCACTGTGCTATGCACCGGTGAGTCTCGGGAAATCTCCCCTAGTGGTTCATGCCTAAGATAAGTTTTCTCCAACCTCTGTTATAAATTCTCCAAGTGTGCTCTAACTAAAATAGATACCTAGTCTCGAAGACTTTCTATTTTATTTCGAAACGTTTCAAACGTCAATCACACAGTGTTTTACAATCAAAAATTTATTAAAGAGTAGTAAAGTTAATATTCATGCCTAGTGACGAACACTTCATAAAGAAGAGGAGATGAGGCACCCATCCTCTATATCAAAACCGTCTTTCCGCAGGATTTTATGCCAACATGGTTGCTAAATTAAGAAAATATCCTAAGTTTTTATTTTTCTATAAATCAACTTTATTCTATTTAACTATTTCTTTATTTCTATTTAATTATGTCTAGTTAACAATTAGACCATATTAAGAAGATTAAACGATGTATTCAGAAGAGAGATCGATACCGTGTCCCTATTTCACCTGCTTTTCGACTTGATAATTTGAAAATAGATCACGAGGAAAATATCTCTTGAAAAAAAATGGTTTGAAATCGCCTAAAATGTCAAAATATTTGAACATAAACAAATGGAGCTTTCGAAGAGGGAGATTTTAAGCGCCAAAATGGCGATTTTGAAATAAAATCCCCCCGTTTAGATGCTCCCAAAAGTTCCCTTGTAATTTCGAATTATAGGCCAAAATGTCCACTTCAAAAATCTCCGAAAATCGTCGAAATCATTTTCGAAATTTCCCAAGAAATATAGTTTTGTGTAGAAGAAGAGGATTAATTTCATAATTTCATAATAATCTGGGAGCCGACTTAAGGGATTTGATCTCTGAAAACCCCAAGTCGCTATCTCTAACCGTTTGATTTCAAGATTTAGGAACAGTTGTATTCACAAACATCACAAAAGACTGGATTCAAGATTTTTCAATAGCGGAATATAGAGGGATTATACTCACATCTTGCATCCTCTCTTTGAAGTTCGAGCAACAAAAAGAACCAAGATTCAAAATGCACGTTTCTCTAGTGTGAAAGTCACTCCTTGCTGGAATTGCTCAAAAATTTATGTCACTGTTTTCACATTTTCTTCCCTTTTAGACAGACTGGCAACATTGGGACGAGTGATGTGAAATATTGGTTAAACATTGCTTCAGATTTTGTGTTTCCGCGAGAAGACTCCTCTTTTCCGGAACTGAAAAAAAGGAAGAGTGGGACAAAAAAGTTAGCTGGTATTCACCAATTCATTTTTGGTGGCACCATAGCAGGAAATTTGTGGAAAATTGCAAATGACAATTTAACCATTTTCCGCTATTTTCACATAAAATTCTGCATTATTCTACAGCGCTTCGTTTGTTGGTTTTCTGTTCACCCCATCTCCTGCCAAAAAAAAAGCAGGAGATTGAAAAATTTGTCATGTGTAAAAAAAATAGCTACGAGTTTATAGTCTATATGAGTTTATATTAAAAATATTTCACATTTCAATTCCCTTCACTGGAGAGCTATTATGATTTTTAATTTAAAAGGATGGTTTTGAAAACCATTGTAAAAATACATTTAAATTAATATGGTTTTGGTTATTTATACGGAAAGTATAGTAGGCGGGGTGACCTAAATTATTTAAATTTATACTTTTTTAAATCGTACTCTATTTGAACATGCGTTGAATTCAAGCCCTGTTTAATACCTTTTCGTTTATTAAACACAGACAAAATGATTAATTTATGTGACACATATTTAAAAATAAAATCAATGAATAGGACTAGAGTAAATTTAAGATTTTTAAACTCACTAACAACACTTTAAAAATTGAGAAATAAGACATTACTTCTAAAGTTGACGTTCAGTGAAAAGACTTCTTCTAACAATAAGTAGAAGTCCAATATCATACAAAGTAGGAAAAATATATTCGCCTGAAGTATATTCTCTGTTGAAAAACAAATTTTATTTTCTTTTTAATGGAATATTGATCGTTTCTTCTAGCTCTCTGACAATTTTTATTTACTTATTTATTTATTCACTCTCCAAAAATATCTACAATATACATTATTGCGTCCACCGCCGTCTTAGCGTTGGTGACCAACCTCCAGAGGCAAACGGTGGAAATCCTCTTTCACAGGTTGTATATGCTATTGCAGAAAGATCTTCCATCTGAAAATTTATGGACCTCTCATGATAAAAACCCCATCATTACAAATGATTGAAGGTTTTTTTCTAATCAATTTCATTTTGAACTGTACATTGAGAACAGTGGAGGGGAGTTTAGAGACTCAGACGAAGTTCGAAAAGAACACGTTTTGTCTGGGTCTAGAACACCTTTCGATCTAACTCTAAAACAAGACCTACATCCTACTTAAAATAAAACTAAAATTTTCTTTTTTCTTTGTTTCAGGTGGCGGCCATTGATCGCGATGCTGGTCGCTGTCGCAATCGCGATCATATCAGCGATAGTTGAACCAACAGATGCACTCGCCAACTGCCCAACAGCATGTGACTGTGATGACGATACACTGGTGGTGACATGTGGTGAAGGCCACCTGGATGTACTGCCCATCGCCCTCAATCCCTCAATCAAACGACTGGTGATCAAGAACAACAAAATCAAAATGATCGACTCATCACTGCAATTCTACGCTGAGCTTCTATTTCTGGATCTCAGCTACAACCATTTATTCAACATTCCAGTAAAGACCTTCGGATACCAGAAGAAACTCCAAGAGCTTCATCTGAATCACAATAAAATCGGTTCGATCAACAATCGAACGTTTGTCGGACTGGAATCGCTAACTGTACTTAACCTCCGGGGCAATTTCATCGACGAACTGGACAGGAATGTCTTCAGTGCTTTGGTGAAGCTCGAAGAGCTCAATTTGGGTCAGAATAGGATTGCAAGGATCGCAACTGGAGCGTTTGACGGACTGACCAGTCTTCGAGTGCTCTATATCGATGACAACACTCTCACCAGTGTACCAAGCAATGCTTTTCCGCCATTAAAAGCCATTGCTGAGCTATTCCTAGGTCTCAACTCTTTTACAACTCTACCTCCTGGTTCCTTTGAAGCCCTAACTGCCCTATCTAAGCTGGATCTTCGCGGTGCAGCTCTTGCAAATATCTCAACTGATTCCTTCAAGGGACTTGAACAACTCCGAAGCCTAGATCTCTCCGACAATCGACTTCACAGGATACCAACACGAGAATTGAGTACTCTGGGACGATTAGAAGAATTATCTCTGGGTCAGAATGACTTTGAGGTTATCCCTGAGGGAGCGTTTGCAGGGTTGATGAATCTTCGACGTTTGGATATTACTGGATCTCTCAAACTGCGGAAAGTTGAATCAGGTGCATTCGCTACCAATACCAACCTCGAATCCTTAACTTTGGCATCCAACAAGGCTCTGGTTGAGGTGCAAGAGGGTGCATTGAGTGGCCTACCACACTTGCGTCATGTGATTTTGAGAGACAATGCTCTGGTCACTCTAGCTGAGGGCCTATTCCCATGGTCTGAACTTCACACACTAGATCTTGCGGAAAACCCACTGGTTTGTGATTGTCGTCTGCTATGGCTGAGACAGCTGCTGGTCGGCCGGTCAAATGGCAGCCAACCACCTGGTGGTGTGATATGTGCGGCTCCGGAACGACTGAGAGAGGAACCTTTGAGAGCAATATCACCAGAACTTCTGGGCTGCATGCATGCTGATCCTCGGAGACAGGCCATAATCGGTGCCCTAGTTGTTGGAGCTGCTGCTACCATCACTGCCCTCGCCCTTATTCTCTACCGGTGCCGCCGACGCATACGTGAAGTACTGAAAGGCGGTTGGGGTAATTCGGCTCTGGGCCGAAAAGAACGCGAGTACCAGAAAACTTTTTCTGCTGAGGAAGACTACATGTCACGCCACTCTCATCCCTGTAGCTTAGCTGTGCATCCAACGCTCAGTGGCTACAGTCACCATCACCCAGGACTCCGGCCAATTCCAGTAACTGAGCTATAGCTAGAGGCGCCGCCGCCGCCACCAAGACGCGGCGCCCCGCAGCCACCAGGCGCGGCGGCCTTCCTGCAACTGAGCCAAGACCACCTGATGCCGAAACACCCCAATGGTACCATCAGTAACTACACACCTCCAATACCCCCAGATGGATTTCACACGCTCACAGGACCAGCCCTGCCAATGCGCAATGGCAATCTGACAGCTGGCCGACGCACCATCTCAGGACGTCACTATCACTGATCCACAGATCACGAGCTCCGTGATGAGCCAGTGTGAAGTGACATGGCGCCAAAACTGCCAAGGGGATGCAGAGCAAAGACTTGACACCTTTCGAAGTGTGAATTTATAGATGTAGGATATCTAGGAGCGGAAGATGGTCTGAGACAGAAAGTCTGTAATATGGAATGAAAATTTGTGAATATATTTGTACTTTAGGTTATGTACATAAAAGAAACAATACAAAAAAAAACAAGTAATTATTAGAAAATGCCCAATGGCATAACACAAGACAGAGTTACATGTAGTAGGTGAACATACTAAATTTTACTCATAATGGAGTCATAGTGAAATTTCAGTCGTTTATCTTTGACAGAAATATTACTTATCAAATTCTACAGTGGAAGTCATTGGAGGCATAAATTATTCTGGCAGTACCTGTCCAACGATATTAGTTGAATATAAAATTTGCTAAAATGAGCTTTTGTTAAGAAGTCAAACATTGTGAACTAATTTTATTGGACAGGTACTGTTTATTTAAACCTATGTAAATACATCTTAGACATAATTCCTCGTAAGACACTAAAATTATTAAAAGAATTTTCTCAGCGTGAAGAGATAAATTAAATCTATGAATGTAATTATAGGAGTATATACTTGAAGAAGAAAAAAATAAGACAAAAGGTATATTAATGTAAATTTATGGTAAATACCGTTGCCATTCTCGCATTATGCCATCATTCCCTTTATTCACAAGTAACCTTTCCAATTTGAGAGCTTCTAATCTGATAGAATACTTTTGTTGACCGGCTCGAAGGTAATTCCGAGAGAATTGTCTTTTGAGCCATTCATTGTCGAAAGAATCAAGATGGCCACATTAATTTAAGAAGAAAAAACAAAGCAATAGCTGACAATCTATTAATTTTTGACATTTTTGTCAAAAATATCGGATAAACTGAACAGCCAAGTGCCATGAAGCGCAATGCACTCAAGCGGCGAGTACACGAACTTACGATTGTTCGAAAAAGAATTTTAAAATACAGTAGAGTCTTCTAAATTCGAACGCTCGGGGGGTATTTTTGACATTTCTCACCTCCGAAATTCGAACGATTTTTTCAAAACTAACAAAATGTATGTCAGATTACATTGTACTTTGAATCAAATTCCCGTACTTTCTCCAAAGTCTTAGTAGTAACATACTTCCTTTCCGTGTGTAAATATTCAGGAAACCGCACAGAAATATGATTTTCAATCATTCACAATATGAATTTTTTAACATAACCTCACAATTGACATTTTGAATCCAAACGTCGTTCGAATTTGAGAGATTCAGATTTGAGAGACTCTACTGTAACTCTGTAACTTCGAAAGATTACTTGTGAATGCAAAAAAATTGAGTAGCCCGGATATGTCTAGGGTTCACACAATAGTTAGACATATCATCGAGATTCGCCTGTAAGTGATGACAAAAAAAAATACTTGACTTTTCTGGTCGAAAATCTCCACCAGGAGAGTCTCAGAAAAGAGAAAAGGGACACATTCGGGCTACTTCAAGCGATCTTGGCAACAGAGAAATTATTCTTGAGACGCGGAAGAGTGGTGACTTCAGAGAGAGGGATTGGCCGATATATTCCACATGGAATTGCATAGTGAAAGAGGTCGTTGGGGCTCAATGCGTGAACCAGGACGGCTGGGAGGGTGTTTCGGTGGCGGTAAATTGAACAGAGAATTTAATTGAAAGAGTCACGCCACAGAATACATGCCAGTGCCAATTAAAGACACTTGCTCCAGAGACGCAAAGAAACTTCTTCCAATAGAGAAAAGTCTGGGGAAAAAAATGGGGGTCAGTTCTAAGGCACAGCAGAAGGAATTCCTGGGCAAAAAACATCCATTTTCGCACATGGAATAAATCACCGCAAGTGTTGCAAGTCAATTGCAAAACCTGTTTATCCACCATATTTTTTTTTTCTACTTCTTAACACTCCGCGTATTTTTGCGAGTTGCGCGCGCAGTTCTTGTGCGTCAAGTGATTGGAAGAGCGTGACTGGTGATTGCAAATAATTGCTCTGGCTTAATTTTTCTTTGGTTCTTTTCTTTCTTTTTTAAATTTCAATTGAGGAATTTTTCAGCCCTCTTGTGATTGCATCTTGCACATATATGCACCTTCTGCTATCCCCTCGGCAAAGTCAAATTAATTCTTCCCTCTGCTTGAGGATTTTTTTCGCCGCACTTTTGCCCACATCCATCATAGAAATCCACACTGTGAATGCTATTTTTAATACGTCTGTCTGTTTTTCCACCACGTTCCATCTTTCTGCACTGGGCGTGTGAGCCGAAGAAAGGTTCTAGCGGCTGAAAGCGGAGAGCGGTTGATTTTCTTTAAAAAGAAAACACTTACCGATTAGCTTATTCACTTTGTGAGCTTTTCATAATTTTATTTTGTGAATTAAAAATTGAGAACAGTTGCCTGCGCTACATGCGGAAATCGTCATTTTCAAAGAATTTCCAGCAATTTGTTTGTGCTTCTCATCTTTAATATTTAAAGATCGAAAAAGATAAATACAGAACAGTTTCCAAATTCGAACGATTGGGGGGTATAAATGTCAACGATATTTTCAAAAAATAACGGAATTTATGTGATATTCAATTGTACTTTAAATTAAAAGCCTGTACTTTCTCACAATCATTGTGACTTATTCGCTTACAGTAGAGCCCCGCTATAGGCTATCGCTCTATAGTCCATAATTTATCGACCGTTGATTTCAAAACATTGATTTTAAGTTAGGTTATGTTTTTTAGTGCGCGACATGAAATGTCATAATTATTTTAATATTTTCGGCAAACTTTATTGAGTAGTTGTGATAATTGTAATCCATAATGAGAGAGCGAGGATAAGTACCACAATCGCAAAGAAAGTGGAAGCCGTCGAGCAATTTCAATGCTAAAAGTCGTTGATAATTTAAAAAAAAAATGACATGGACTATATAGTGCGACCCAAGTGTCAAATCTGGAACCAAATACACTAGATCCCGGCATTATGCACAGAAAATTTGCATACCCGCAGGGGCTTTCTTTTGAATAAATCGACCGTAGAACGAATTTCGCGCGGAGTAAAAGTAGTTCAAACAAAAAAATTCAACTGTTTAATAGAAATGCATTAACAAACAGTACATTTTGTCTAGAATTCTTCAATAAATGGTTAGAATATTAAAAAAATTTGCCTTAATTTCCCGCATCACTATATTCATTCAAGCGTATTTCAAAAATGATTTCATAAATTGACTCCCAAGGGTAGGCAAACTTGAATAATTGTATGTCCATAATTCCGTCAGGTGCATAATCCCGAAGGACTTAATGCCGGGACTGAGTGTATGGACTTTAGCGAGACTCTACTGTATTATTTTATATAATTTGCAAATTGCAGAGAAATGTGATTCTCAATTACCCACAACACTAATTTTTGACATAAACGCGCATTTGACATTTTGAATTCAATTGTCGTTCGGATTTAAGAGATACTTATTAAAGGAATTCCACTGTATACTTAAAGATATCATTATTCCAATGCCATTATTTATGATTCTATGATTCCGGAAACGAATTTTAAAAATTTACTATCTAAAAAACTAAGAGAAATAACTAAAACTAAGAGAATGTACCAATTCTTATGAGAAAAAAATAACACGGATTTGACCTAGATCCTTCTCCTCCTTTATTACTCGGACAACGTTTCGGAGCTTGTTGGTCCGAGTAATAAAGGAGGAGAAGGATCTAGGTCAAATCCGTGTTTCTTATCATTCAAAAATTAATCTACTGACCGATCATCTAATAAGAAAAAAAAATTTGGGAACAAAAGTTTACGATAAAATCTCAAAAACTAATTTTTTGGAAATGGTTTACTTTAGAGCAATCTTGTTGCAAGTTTGCTCTTGCGAAATGCAAATGCGCTGCGATGTGTTGAGGCTTGAGGCACGGAGCAGGGATCATCCTGGATCTGACAATGTTTGGCGATCGTTTAATAGCCGTCCAAACTGTGGACCGCGATACATTCAGGCCAAGTTCGGCCTTAATTGCATTGCAACTTTTAGCAGCGTTTCATACTAGGCGCGATGTGTTCCTTTCAGTGCGTTGAGAAATGAGTTTTTTCTTCCATGATGACGTTGCTTATCATAGCCGTCAGGATCGTTCAAAAAATGGCGGATTGTACCTTCATCCCAGTTGAATCGCTCGCAATTTCTCGATTTGAATGTTACGCCTCCTTGTAGACAAATTATTTGTCCAATTTCAAAATCATTCAATATTTTTCCACGCGGCATTGTCACTAAACTCTTCACTGACATGTATTACTAAAGAAACAATGACATTTGACCGGAAGTAGAGCTGCCAGATGCGAAAAAACGGGGTGCGGATATAGTTTTGAACAGGGCAAAATCGTTGAAATTTTTCATATTTGAAATATATTACTAAGAAGTGCGACCAAAAATTCTGCTTTTGACCGTAATTAGTTTGTAATAAGTTACTCTAAAGACAAATGACAGACAATTAAATCTATAATTGCAATATTGTGTCAGAACAAGAAATTCTGAGGTGCGGATATAGTTTTACACAGCACTTTATTATTCGTTTTCTTCTGAATCTTTTACTTTTTTGCAAATCATACGTCATTTCATGTCTTAATTTTGGACAAGAAACTCCATTCCCTAACCTAAATATATGTAACCCAACCTGTGTGACTTGTGTCTCGTCTTATTCCCATGCCAAACTGTGCAACATGTGTTTAGTGTTATCTATATGTATTCCTAAACCTAACCCATTGTGTCGTCTACCATTCAACCTATCCTGTTCCTAAGAGAAATTGTCCACCGCCGCATTTTATGTTATAAAATGAAGAACCGCCATATGTAGCCGCTTCGGCTCACATCCATTCAGTCTGCACCGAAAAAGCATAGAATTCCATATATATTTTATTGCACGCCCAAGATCACGAACTTCCACTTATATTTCTCTGGGCTGGAGGAACTCTTTCTGCCTCTTCTATTTCTCCCCTCGTGGATATCTGGCTGGTGGCTTCCTGGGCAGAAAATGGAAATATCCATGCAAAAAAAAGAGGTCTAGCAAAAAAAAAAAGGAAGAATGTTCACGGTGGAGTGGATGATGGTGCAAATAAAAAAAAATCATGGTAGAATTTATAATAATTCACCCGGAGGCATTTTATGAATCTCCGTTTGACTCTTGCCATGTAATTTCGTGCAATTAAATTCACATCTAATTATACTTCCTCAGTCAGTGGAATGTAGAAAAGATCGGGAAAAAGGGTGATAACTTTTTATCCTATTATTTTTTTTCTGGCACGAACAAAATCAAAGGACAATAGAGAAGTTAAAAGAGAGATGTACAGCAAACCAGCTATAAGTTACATTTGGGGCATCATCAATATCCCAAGACATTCACCCTGTCTTCCCAATAAAAAAAAAGGGCGCGACCTCTGACATGGCGAAAATATTGAGCCCAAATGGAAGGTTTCGTATGGCGTCTCGTTCTTTGGCAAAGACAAATTGTGGCAAATATCGAAATTGAGATTTGTTTTCCGCACACAAGCTCTTTTGCCAAAAATCATCCACCCCCTCTGAAGCACTGTAATCTCTGTAGATTCAAAAAAAAAAGAAAAAAGAAAATCCGAGTATTTGTCGTCTTTGAGAAGATCTTAAAATATCCACAACTTTTTATGCATACTAAGCACATTGATGAGAGCAAGATGAGCGATAAAGAGAAGCAAATTGTGAGAATTTTTTTCAAAGTTAAAAAATAAATTTTGTAATTGTAATTAATTTAATAAAAATTATTGAAAAAAAATCTACTTATAAGATTGACTAGTCAGATGAGAAAAGAAAATTTAAAAAAAAAAATGAAATTAAACAGGAAAATAACCGTGTTAAGAATTAGAGAATAAAATATAATCATACGAAACCACATCAAATTGTCCATCACCATTTCCCTGAAGAAAAGAAGAAAAAAAACATATTTTCTTGCCGTATCTGTTCTAATCACATCGATAAACACACGAAAAAAAGATGTATTGAATGTTGAAATCTACCAGTGTATCCTACATTGTAATCCACCAAATAAATGAATTTTTGTGTAAACTGGATCAAATAGGGACTAAACATCCTCCTTAA
Organism: Phlebotomus papatasi; assembly: GCF_024763615.1. NCBI lineage: Eukaryota > Metazoa > Arthropoda > Insecta > Diptera > Psychodidae > Phlebotomus > Phlebotomus papatasi. The sequence goes on along the minus strand of NC_077223.1, from coordinate 31,297,946 downwards.
ATGTAAAAGACATAATGAGACACTCTCAGACATTAAATATGAATAAAACAGAAGCATTTTCCTTCGTGGATCGAAATAAAAAAAAATTGTTTTATTTCATTCTATTGATTTTTAAAAAGTACAAAGAATTCCGGGAAAAATCTGCAATGGAATGTCCACTTGAGTTCTCAATAATTTTGCTCAACAAAAAGGTAAGAATTAAGGTTCAAACATATGCATTGTCAAAGAAAACGGTAAGTCGAGACACATACCCAACAACTATATAAACAAAGTGTCATAGTTTTGCGAAATGCTCGAATTCAAGAGATGAAATCCTCCGCGAATTATCCTTTCTCGTGGTATTCGTGTACACGTACAGTGTAGGGTAGATACCCCGAATGATGCCACTACCCCATTTGATGCCACCTTGCAGAAAGCGGTATTTTTTTCAAATAATACGGTGTTTAAGAATTAGGAAATATATACAATTGTGAGTGCTAATATCAAAGGAAGCTTCTGATTTGGTTTATTTGGATATTCTCTCTATTTATTGTATATTTTGAACATAATTTTTATATGATGTGAGCAATGATTGAAAATTGTACGTAAACGTAAAGAATTGTATTAAGATGTCGAACTCTTTTAATTACTTTATTTCACATGTTTATCCAAGATTTTTTATTATACTTATCAGTAGTTGTAATTGTGGATAACTAAGCTTGTCTCAGATGCCAATATTTTGTATTTTAGAGTTTTATTTTATTAAAATATTAGGGTGGCATTATATGTGGAATTTTTTAATGTATGGCTACAATTCATGCCACCACCTTTTAATAAGTGGTGCCCTCATGCGGAATTCAGCAAATTCGCACTTGACAATTGGCATTGGTATTTTCGAGTTGTGTATTTTGTGTTTAAATAATTCTAAAATAGCCTATAATATCAGAGTAAGTACAGGAGAAATATTAAATATTAATTGAAATATAGTTTTAGAATGATTGTGTAGAAAAAGTTTAAAGAATAAATGAAAAAAATATGAGAAGAGGGTTTGAAAAAAAGTGAGGTTATCCGGAAGTTTTTTATTCAAATAATGTTTGCTAGTATTTACTGAATACTTTTCTTTATATCAGATTGAAATTCTTTTTACAGTTTGATATGGTTTCTACACGAAAAAAGGACCACATAACTTACTCTGCTTGACAATTGAATGCAGCCTTCTACGAAATGAATGAATACCAGTGCGCCGCCAGGTTCAGATTCCCGGACAACTTGACATTACAAGGGGAAAATAGCTCATGAAATCAATGAGCATGAAGGAAGGTTGTGCTTTCTGGGTAAAAATAAAAAGAATGGATACTCCCAATACTCCAGTTTGCTAGACGCGGTATTCCAATGAACAAATATGGCATAATTGAATACTTATTGAAACCCCAGAAACGAAAATAGCAAAACTTATTGAAAAAGCATTGTTAAAATTAATAAAAATATTAATAAATAAACATAAAATTGTTTTTAAACAATATAATTTCCTATTTATTCATTTTCTTTGTAAAATTTGTTCTATATGGAACCAAAATACTCGTTTTAAAAAGGTGGCATTGAATGGATCCTCAGGTGGCACTGAATGTAGAAAACTGGCATTAAATGGAGATTTTTGCATATTTTCTTCAATGTTTTCTCTATGTCCTTTAGTGAAAAATACCGAGAAATTTACTATGATATATAGCAAGACAAAGCTTGAAAGTATATTCAGCCAAAATTTTAATTTGTTTGGTTCAAGAATGAGAAAATTATTACCAAACCAATTCTAAAAGTGGCATTGAATGGGGCATCTACCCTACGTACATACCGCGGGATATGGAAACTTCGTATTTTATATTTCGTATTTTACGTGTTCGTATTGCACATTTCGTATTGGAGAAACTTCGTATTCTAGTATATTTCGTATCTTACCATTTCGTATTTCACATGCCGTCTTTCATACATTTTGTACAAAAATTGAACAGGCGATACAGATAACTTCCCAAAGCACAGAAAATTTCCCTTAGCCTCAACAGGCGATACAAATGACTTCCCAATGCACAGAAAATTTCCCTTTACCTCAAAAGGCTCTACTGATAACTTTCCAAAGCACAGAAAATTTCCCAGAAATTGTATCGCCTATTGAGGCAAAGGGAAATTTTCTGTGCTTTGGGAAGTCATTTGTATCGCCTGTTGAGGCAAAGGGAAATTTTCTGTGTTTTTAGAAGATATTAGTATCTCCTGTTGTGACAAAGGGAAATTTTCTGTGTTTTTGAAGTTATCAGTAGCGGCTGTTGAGGTTAAGGGAAATTTTCTGTGCTTTGAGAAGTTATCTGTATCGCCTGTTGAGCCAAAGGGAAATTTTCTGTGCTTTGGAAAGTTATCAGTACAGTAGCTCCTGTTCAATTTTTGTACAAAATGTATGAAAGACGAAATGTGAAATACGAAATGGTAAAATACGAAATGTACTAGAATACGAAGTTTCCGCAATACGAAATGTGCAATACGAACATGTAAATTACGAAATGTAAAATACGAAGTTTCCGCAAACCCCATACCGCATTACTACCGATTCTTACCATCCAGAAGTAGATCTTGAAAAATTCGAAAATCTATTTGAAAAGCCAAAAAAGAGACTTTCTTACTTTTTGATAATTCTGCAAAGTAGCTGAGGCACATCCTGTTCGAATTTCGAAGTGCTCAAGTGTCAAAATGTGACGGTCTTCACATTAGTTGTGAGGAAAAAAAACCAAAAAGAAACAGAACAACGACGTCTACTGTTCTTGTCCTACTATTTAATCACTCAATAATCACTGAGTAACTCTTTTGCCAGCTTTCTAGTGTAATATTTGATAAATTTTCCCCACCTTGTTCGAAAATTTAGTATGAAATTTCTAAATTGAATTTGAATTCTTCGAAAATCAGCGACTTTTTGTGCAAATAAAGTTCAATTTACCTTTTATCCAAGACACTATTGTAGAATAAAAATCTACTTGTGTTTGGGCTCAGTAAATTCATTCATAAATTATCAGATAACCATTCCGAAATCCAAAATTGGTTATTATTAGACGAAATATAAATCTAACTGGTCCTTAAAGGTTTACATAAAGTCAAAAACCAAATATTTCCGGGCCAATCCATCTCAAGACGACCATAGGGGTACCCTTCATGGTCTTAGATGTTTCTGAATTTTACACATGTTAACGTACACGATAAAATAATATACCCCTATTTTTTTTTTCGCCCAAAAAAAATTCCTGGCCGGAGAAACATGGCGCCAAAGATGGCGTCTCGCGCTTCATTCGTTAATTGAGATTTTTGGCAAATATTTCAAAATGCTCTATCTCGCGAACGGGTTGAGATTTCTTCTTACTCTTTTTTTTATTTGAAAGATAATTTTATACTCTTTAAAACGATATACTAGTTTTCGTATTATCTGCTCAAGTTTTTTTTTGTAACCGTCTTGTTTTAATTAATTAATTTTTCTCAAAAACCCCATTCTCAAAAATTTTCATTTTTTTACTGTTGATCAGTAACATTGAGTACTACATTCCCTGAAAAGGCGAGCTTCCACTTTTGCGCTTATTTTTTTAAAAAAAATATTCAAATTTTTACAACATTTTCAAAAAAGAAAAAATACCAATTAAACTCAAAATTTTGAGTTCATCTTTTCAGGGAATACAGTACTCCTCATCCACAATACTTATAGACAGTTGAAAAATCAAAATTTTTCGATTTTACATTTTTGAAAAAAAAAATTTTTTTTTTGATTTTCAAATAAAAATGCCTTTTATTGACAAATTTACAACTTTAAGATACATTTAACACACGTGTTAAAATGTTGAATTTTTTTAACCTAGAATTAAAATTTTTTTTTTATTTTTCAAAAAAATCCAAAAATTTTCAAAAAAAAATTTTTTGAGAAACTTAAAGAAAACAAAAAAACATAATTAGTACATTTATTAAATATGATTTAAAGCTTTATTTTTGTCAATAAAAGGCATTTTTATTTGAAAATCAAAAAAAAAAATTTTCAAAAACGGGAGATCGAAAATTTTTGATTTTTTAACTGTTTATAAGTATTGTGGAGTACTGTATTCTCTGAAAATTGAACTCAAAATTTTGAGTTTAACTGGTATTTTTCCTTTTTTGAAAATGTTGTTAAAATTTGAATATTTTTTTAAAAAAAATAAGCGCAAAAGTGGAAGCTCGCCTTTTCAGGGAATGTAGTACTCAATGTTACTGATCAACAGTAAAAAAATGAAAATTTTTGAGAATGGAGTTTTTGAGAAAAATTAATTTTTAAATTTTTTCAAAAAAAATTTAAAAGACGGTTACAAAAAAACTTGAGCAGATAATACGAAAACTAGTATATCGTTTTAAAGAGTATAAAATTATCTTTCAAATAAAAAAAAAGAGTAAGAAGAAATCTCAACCCGTTCGCGAGATAGAGCATTTTGAAATATTTGCCAAAAATCTCAATTAACGAATGAAGCGCGAGACGCCATCTTTGACGCCATGTTTCTCCTGCCAGGAATTTTTTTTGGGCGAAAAAAAATAGAGGTATATTATTTTATCGTGTACTTTAACATATGTAAAATTCAAAAAAATCTAAGACCATGAACCCGCGATTTGCGATTTTCTCGGTCGTCTTAAGATGGATCGGCCCTTCCAGAATTCACATTTAAAAAAAAAAAAACAAAAATTTGTGTTTCTAGAAGAATACAAATTTACTAAAGACCTGAACCATTTGACAGGTCCGAAAAAAACATATTCCAAAAGAATAAACAATATTTAAATAAGAAAAATCATTTACCTACACACAGAAAAATTTTGACTCTAAATTTAAGATTATAATAAGACTCAGGGAACTTAAATTTGACGTGAATCCCCGAGGCGTTTAAATTCAGAAGCTATTTGCCAATGAAATGGGCTAGAATCCCTATCTCTTTAACGCTAAGAGATCAGGAGTTTAAGTTCAAGATTAGCTGAAAAATGAAAAATGTCTTGAGACTTGAGATTTGCAAATTACATTCAAAATTCAATGATGAAGGATTTAGGATTCGGGCTTTGGCATTCATTGGATGGGATTTAAAATTAATTTCCTGGGTGTTTCTGTTTAAGAAATTTCCATTTTTCTTTGTGTTACTTTCAAAATTTATTAACGATTGAAACTACCTTATTCAGGTTAGAAATTTCAAAACCCTTAACAAAAATCAAAATATTAGAGAATCGAAAGAAAATTGAGCTCCAGCGGTTGACTTTTGATCTTCGAAAATTCAAAAAATGACCGGAACATTCAAGGATTTTCCGGTTTTAGGTATCTGTGAACGAAATATCCACCTAGGGTACTTTTAAAAACTGTCCAAGGTCAATTGAAAATAAAAACCGTGATCCTAGAGGGATGGAGGGGATAGGGAAAAGATGGGGGTGTTTAACAAAGAGGCAGTTACAATTTTTACATATTTTTGTTATCATTTTGAAAAGAATGGGATAAAACCTTTATGTTTTTAAAGCAGTGCCTACCCAAGTAGCAAAATAGCTGCCTTATAGAACCAAGTATTAGACAAGTCTTTTAGTGCACTTTTAAAAGACTTAAAGTGAGAATTTTCTGTTTTAATTCCAATAGAAGCTCTTAAGATCCTCAAGAATGCGCCACTTTACTTATAGTAATCTCAGTGATGGAACCAAGAGCGTTATAAGCATTTAAAAAGATTTTTGGTTCTATAATGCCTTACTTAGGGAATTCTACATGACTATATTAAGAAAAAATTGCTTCTTGGGTAAGCACTATGGCCACAAAAAATAATAATTTCGCATCGCTTCTCGTTTAAGTTCAATAAATTACTCAATAAGTAAAATTGTTGTGTAAGTTTTGTGTATGAAGCGCAAATTGTCTTAAAAATTTGTTTTAAATCTCAACAATGGCCTTTCGTATATAAATTAAAGACTATCGAAAACTGGCAATAAATCTCTAGTCTAAAGAACATTTTGTTGTGCTTTATTCCTGGCTCTACAACTATTTATTGGACTGTTATGTCCTGTTCAATTCTCAAAACTACTTAACTACTAAACTTTTACCCAGGAAAAGTTAGCGAACGCATACACATCACGTTAAACTAGAAGTACTTTTGAAAGCTAAAATAAAGTATATATTTTTGAATACATATCTTGGAAATGCTCAAAGTTTTTTTTTAAGTTTGAATATAAAATGTTTAGTAAAATTTATTGATGTTCTTGACTAATTTCTAATATTTTATAAAAGATGTAGAAAAAAATAGTACAGCCACTTCGTGAACCTTAATAGAGAGTAAGTTTGCTAGCTTCTGCTCGTAAGTGTCTCTTTAGTTTATATAAACCTAGTTTATTAAATTATTATTATTATTATTATTATTTACAGTACCTTTAGTAACTTTAATACATTTTCGAATTCAATTTGACTAAAAGTATTATATCTATTTGTCGTTATTTCCACCCAATTATTTTGAAGAATTACTTTAATTTGTTGGTAGCTCTAATTCTTATCCGACCTAATTACTTATAAAGAAAAGGTATTAAACCTTTAAACAGTTTAAACCGAAGTGTGTTGCCTTAGACGATAATAGTAGTAATTTTTAGTATGTATTTCTGAAATGATTTTGAGAATTTTTTGTTTTAAGGAATATCTAATTTCGAAGAATCTTTGATTCCAAAACATGTCTTATCTAAATACCCTTTAACAATTTCTTTAAACTTGAAATTTAAATTTAAAATTGAACAGTTAATTTTTAATGATTTTTCCTTTCTGCTTGAAAATAAATCATGAACAAAAACACGTAATTGCTATAAATTGATTTAAAGTTTATTAAAAAAAAAAGTAAAAGAGCATTATACGTGCTAATGCAGTACAAAAATTGCGCGTGAAATGCTTCATCAACAATAAATGTAATTATACTCGAAAAAAAAACATTGGAAATTTATTAAGTTAGTATCAATTGTAAACTTTGTAATAATACACCAGTAATAAGGTAACCCAATTATTGTCTGAATTTAAATGCATTGTTTTTTCATCCTTCATTACCAAAAATAGCCCAAAGTACAATTTTACAAAGAAAGAATTCAACAAATTAATAACATATAAAAATGTATCAAATTGATCAATAACACAAGTATTTCTTTAATTTCTCATATATATATATTATATTAATATAAATTATTTCGGCGAAGAGTAACAAGGGGAAAGTTTTTAAGCTTCGTACACTACACACCCTGGCTTCGAACAATTCATATTTTTCGCATATTCCTTTAACCCTTTAAGGACGATTGGAACACCGGTGTCCCATAAAGAAAATTATTTTTCTTGACTACCTAAACTTAGTTTTTCCTCATGTTTGCACTTAATTGCAAAGTAGAAGGTTGAAGGAATCTAAGATATTTTTTGCAAGTCTCTAGCTATTTGCTATTATAGTAAATTTTTAAGCTCAAAAATGAAGAATTTTTAAATACTCATAATGATAACTAGGGTAGAGTCAGCCCTTTTGGCCATGTAAAGTAAAATCACATTGTAAAACAATTATGAGTTTATTTAGAACAGGAAAATGGGTCTTATTTCGTGACCTCTAATCTAACGAATCAGAAAACCATATTTAATTTTATATCGACTTGATTAATTCTAAGATATTGAAAGGAATTCTCGACAAGGTAAACAATCACTAAAAAAACATGGGATTCTTAAGAAACTTGTTAATGTTAAGAGAAATTGTTTTGCATTATTTCATATTTTTGAAGAAAATATCCTGAATAAGATTTTCTAACAAATTAAATGTAAATCGCATGTGGCTAAAAGAGATTACTTTTTTCGGATGTGTAAGTACTTTTGGCCATTCGTTTCCCCATACATTTTACATGTAACGCACCTCGCGGATTTCAGTCAAAACAATCGAGACTTTTGACTGATTTTTACATCAAATAGAAAATGTGTAAAAAGTCATTTAAAATACTCTAATAATCACATAAAATTGGTGTTAAATAAGAATAGGACTTATGCTGTGTATTTGTGAAAGTTTTCGAGAGCTATTTCCTCTGTTATTTTATTAAAATTCTATTGGAAGCAAGTGCCCAAAAGTGTTTACAAAGTGGCCAAAAGTACTGAAACACGCATAGTTGCATAAAATGAATTTTTCACTAAAATATCCAAAAAAAATTGGGAATTCTCTTGTATTATTAGGAAGAAACGACTTTAAGGTATCTTTGTACAAAATTTCATTTTATTTAAATAAAGATTATAAAAATTACAAGAACATGAAACCTTAAAGTGGCCAAAAGTACTTACTCCATCCTAATTTTAATTATTTTTTATACTTCCAATTTTTTAAGCAAAACCGTTTTGGGAAAAGAAACTACAATACTCAAACATAATATTTTCATTAGAGTGAAAATTATCATTCATTGGTATTCAGAAAAATTTTTAGGCTTTTTTTGTCTATATCGTTCATAGAGGTAAAAAATACACCGAATCAGACTGTTGGATTTTCTAAGGCTAGATGTAAGACTTTTTACTGATTTTGTCTATCGGTTTAATTTTTATTGCGTGTTTTCGGTCCGCAAAAACTGTCTCATCGTTAACTCTTTCGTCTCTTTTGGGACTCTGAGTACCCAAAGCAGCATATGAATGTTTTGTGAAAAACAATGTTTTTTAATTATTCAGAACTGATAAAAATCCGATTCTTGTGGATGATTACATACTATAAGGATGTCCAAATATAAGACATTTTTTGTAGGACCTCAATTAATTCCTGAGCTTAGATATTTTTGATTAAAAAATGGTGAAATTGGCTTGCAGCATATGCTGCGGTCCGGAAAGAGTTAAAGGGTTAATAAATCAGATTCAGGAAATATGTGACTTGAGACTAGTTTTTTCAAGTATACAGTTTTAGATTGGACATATGTATTCATAAAAGGAATATGGGAACAATATGAAATGTTCGAAGACATAGTGGGCGCGAAGCTCGAGATCGAGAACCGTCCCTTACAGCCAAAATGCAAACATAATGGGTTAAGTAGTACAGCTAATTGAGTTTTATACTATTAATATTTTCTATGGATTTATAAGAAATTTCTCATCATCCTGGATAAATGTTTGAACTTTTCTAATTAAATTACCTCAAGAAACTATGTAGAAAAAAACATAAAAAAAGGTTAGCAGAGGATAATCAAAAATGGTAAGCGAGTAAATTGTGCGAATGGTCTGTCGGCTTATAGGTTAGATACCAACACTGAGAGAAATCCGAAAAAGTTAAAATAACATTCCGGAAATGTTAATTTTACACTGCAGTATTGATCCGAAATCGGTGTAAATATTATGCTTTTTAGGTGTATTATGAGTTAAAGTTACCCTTTTTCATGTTAATTTTCCCCTTAAAAAGGTATAAAATTAACATTAAAAAATATTGATATGTTTTTACACCTAAAAAGCGTTAGAGTTACGAGGAAAAAAAGTTAATCTCACCCCCTTTTTTTCTCAGTGAATTAATCAATCTGATCGACTGATCGATATGATCAGCTGATCGACAGTCACATTGAACCATGAATGGCAGAACTTTTTTAATTAATCTCAAATTAAATTTAACACACAATAAAATAATTCCACAGCTAATGGGTTAATAAGAAAGAGTTGTAACGATAGCATGATTTTGAAACACTTCCAAAAGCCACCAGATGTCACCCTCAAACATGGTTTGTGTCTTGAAATAACGCAATTGATCTAAAGAACTGAGATATTCTTGTAATCAAACCGTACTGTACTAGGAAGTTATATTTTATATGCATGCAAGTGAGAAATAAACACTTCCCATATAGATGTCACTATTATGAGAAAAATTATGTTTAAATATTTGTAACTCTGCAACGAATAAGTATAAAAATTAATTGATCAAAATTATTTGAAATTGATCAACAAAGTTTTTAAATTCAATTCATTTGAGAGTAGGGTTTTGTAGCACAAATGTTTTGTGTTTAATATTCTACATCCACACACAATATTCATTATAAAAAAAATAGTTGCATGCAAGTAAGCTGTTAAAGAACTTACTCAATAGATGGCTACACTGTGATAAAATAGAAATATAAATCCTTTCTTATGAAACGACTCAATATTTCAATTAAAAATGTAGTAAAACTGGATGATTCACCTGAAGAGCATTTGAAACCTCCTAAATTCCATTCAATTGGTGTGATGCTCTTGAGAATAGTGGCTGTAAAGTGCATCTCAATAGCTTATCCACTTCACGATTCAATTTTAATACTGCTCTCAGGCTCTTGTGCATGCGAGGTCAATTGATTTAATAAACACCCGCCAAAGTGTCTGGCATGGTGCGATTAATCGAATCAGTGCTGGCCAGTATGCAGCTCAATGTTAAGACTATTTTCCTGGTCATTCACACTTTCGCTCGCTCCCTTTGAAATGCATTTCTCTCAAATTGCTGGCACTTGTCGCGACATATTGTTATTACAAGTTCAGCAAAACATGGCAAAATTCCTGATAGTTGGAAGTTATTGGAGAAGATTAAATGCTTCGGATGGACGATGACACAAGAGCAAGGGCGGAAGGTATACAAAAATAACTTTGTTCTATAGATGGTACGATGCTTCTGAATCCAATTAAACGTGCAATCGATATGGGAAACCGATAAAAGTGGCGGGATACGAACTATTTTCTCCCTCTGCCAGACCCCGGAAAAGTGGCCTCCAGCACGGACCATTTTATAGCAGGTGGTAGCATTTTGTTGATGCTCGACTCCCAGATACTCAGCAATAAACAGTCTCAAGCTCCAGTTCAATCCAATTAATTTGCCTCCCTTTGCTCTCTTTCTCGCGCACATTTCCACTTTGTTCGCCGGTTATACTAATTATAGGCTTTCCCCACAAATTTTCAGCAGAGTAAACACTTATTAGATGAAAGGTTGCACGTTGCAATACAACTGGTCCATGTGATTTTACACCGAACAAGGAGTTATTCTCTTGCGTCAAACATTGGAGAAAATTATTGTTCAAAACAAAACCTGTTGTTACTTGATTGCTAATAACGTTCTCTCACGTAAATCTTTTTTAGAATATACGAAGTTTTAATGAAAATCAAATTTATTTGTTCTTTGATCTCACTCAATGTGTGCGGTTGTTGTTTAGAAAGTGTCCTGGCTGAAAAAGAGATGGTGTGTTGTACTAGATAATTTGCATAGTCCAAGGAATTCACAACTAATTTTGATTAACAGCCAAAGCCGACTGATTAATTGAAGACCAACCAGTTACCAGATTTATCTAACTTTATTCGCTTTATTCTTTGATTTCACGTAAAGATCTTTACAAAATTTCAATAGAGTTGACTACATTTTAAAGTTACCTTGTTATAGGATCGAAGGAACACCTCCTCGACAGGGAACACCTATTGACACTTTTATCAAAATCTTGAAATTTATTTAAAGTAGGGTAAATGTCCTAATTCAAAACCATTTCCAGACGCTTTGACTTTGCCAGAAGATTTAACACATTAAGTTCATATTTTTTCTCAAGAGAATTACATAAATTTGCTCCCTGACTCTTCTAAAATGTTACTGTTTAGTGAAAATTCTTTAGATATAATTTGAAAATTTCTTAAATACAAGAAAAATACGCGAGTGTAAAATGCTTCTATTGAAAACATATTAATCCAAATGGAGACAAGGGAAAGTTTCTAATTGGAGACAAAGAGTGTAAGTGAAACCGCGACGAAAAGCTTCCAAAACCTTGTTGAGTTACTCTTAAGTGCAGGATTTGTTCTTATTCCTGGTCTTTTCTCCTTTCCCATCTAAAACAATAAGAAAATATCTTCAAAAAATCATATTTTCAGGGTTTCCTATTGAAGCATTTGCAGACACTTCAGAAAAACCCCTTTTGTTCATGAAATAGGTAATTATTTCATTTGAAAACTTCACGTACCGTTAACAGTAAAGATTAGCACTTAATTTATCCAAAATTATCCAGAAATATGGCATAAATGTTAAACAAAACGAATAAATAACAATCACCTTATTGTGTTTTTCATTAGAAAACATGGTCGATCGATGAAAAATTCGATGGTGAAAAGGTACACTAACGGCCAAAACATTAAATACACCCTTCGTAAGCTTAAATACACGTGATTTGGACCGGGAAAACGCTGTAATATCCAGTTCTATTGACTGAAATAGTTTCATATATAAACCTAAGAACAGTTTTAAACAATATTTGAGAAAATACATGAGCTACAAAATTTATAATTTGAGGATCAGTCAAAAATTAGCTTTTTGGAAAAAAATGCAAAAGTAGCCCCACATTCTAAAACTGATCTAATCTTTTAATAATCATTTAATATAAGCTAAATACTATTAGTAAATATTATTAAGAGTCAGAAAAACTGAAAATAATACCGAGGGAATATTTTTGGTACGGATTGTGGTCGATTTCCGGTGTGATCTGTTCTGAAAGGGGTTTCTTCTTTGAAAATTGAAATTTTCAGCCCAAATTCTACTTTTTCATATATTTTTTATTATTTTTCAAATTTCTTCTTATTATTGTTGCAATTTCATTTCTTTTACTTCATTATTTTATTTAAATAAGCATGAATAAAATCATCAAATTTAGTTTTCCTCGAAGAATCCTCCTTTAACTTTGATAAGCGCCTCACATATTCGAGGCATCCTGTTGATCAATTTCTACAAAATGTCTGAAGGAACTTTGCCCACACATCCTGAAGTGTTTCTACCAAGATTGGAACTGATGTCGCGCCTAATCTCGAGCCTTGTAGTCGAGAAAATCCAAGAGAATTGCAATGAGGCATACAATCGGGTGACTGGCGTGGCTAATGCATTCGGTTTATTGGGCGTGGGTTTTTTTTTCAAGAGGATAACGATCCCAAGCATTCCTCAAAGCTTTTTAGAGGTTTCCTTCTTGAGAAAGAGAAACGCAGGGTCCTAAACTACATGCATTAGCCACCCCAGTCACCCGATTGTATGCCTCATTGCAATTCTCTTGGATTTTCTCGACCACAAGGTTCGAGATTAGGCGCGACATCAGTTCCAATCTTGGTGGAAAGATTTCAGGATGTGTGGGCAAAGTTCCTTCAGACATTTTGTAGAAATTGATCAACAGGATGCCTCGAATATGTGAGGCGCTTATCAAAGTTAAAGGAGGATTCTTCGAGGAAAACTAAATTTGATGATTTTATTCATGCTTATTTAAATAAAATAATGAAGTAAAAGAAATGAAATTGCAACAATAATAAGAAGAAATTTGAAAAATAATAAAAAATATATGAAAAAGTAGAATTTGGCTGAAAATTTCAATATTCAAAGAAGAAACCCCTTTCAGAACAGATCACACCGGAAACCGACCACAATCCGTACCAAAAATATTCCCTCGGTATTATTTTCAGTTTTTCTGACTCTTAATAATATTTACTAATAGTATTTAGCTTATATTAAATGATTATTAAAAGATTAGATCAGTTTTAGAATGTGGGGCTACTTTTGCATTTTTTTCCAAAAAGCTAATTTTTGACTGATCCTCAAATTATAAATTTTGTAGCTCATGTATTTTCTCAAATATTGTTTAAAACTGTTCTTAGGTTTATATATGAAACTATTTCAGTCAATAGAACTGGATATTACAGCGTTTTCCCGGTCCAAATCACGTGTATTTAAGCTTACGAAGGGTGTATTTAATGTTTTGGCCGTTAGTGTACACTTTTAATTTTTTTGAGAAATTAACAAATTAAAATTTGTGAATGAATGGATTTTCGTTTTATTTGGAGTAAAAGTAACTAAATCATAAAATTGTGTCTTAGAATATATACGAATATAGTGATTTAGTACTGTATTTATCATGAAAACAGTGACGTTCCCATTTGGAATACCGAAAATTTTCCATTTGGAGCAAGTTTTGAATTAGCTTAATTTACCCTATGTAATTTTTTTATTATTACTTCCGTAATATAGTCAATACAGAAACATAATATAACTATTCAACTTTGAGAAAAAGCAAAACTTATATTTTTATTCATTAAGTAAGTGAGTGTAATCGACTCATTTCAAACTTTTGGCAACTGGGTTCTGTACTAAAAACTTTCTTTCAGATATATTTTCGCTAATGCAGCTGGTTGATTGAAAACATTTATTGTTTATTCCTAGTGAAAATAATATTTTAGATCCAAAGGTTTAATTAAAAGTGAAGTGAATATTTTATAAAGATTAAATGTTATATGAAATAATCCAATAAAAATTCTAAAAATGTAATAAAAAATTATTTTCTCGTTTTAATATTCCTGTAAATTGAGTGATCCAATAACAAGACCATTTGAGCCATTTAGCAAACAGGCGATCCTTTCAGTGAATGCTAACTTATTTCAGTATTATCATTATTTTATAAATTTTCTTAAATTTTTTTGATATTTTTTATTTATATTATGCTTCTGAATGAAACAGTGAATAATTCTATGGATTTAGAAGAAGTAAAAAAGAATTTCATCAGTCCAAAAGCGTTTGAGTAGAACTCTACGGAAAATGTTCCGGTTACCGCACCTTACTATAATTGTACATAGATTGATTTTTGTTAAAGTGTTCTAGAATGGGATGAAGCTATTTTAAGAAAATAATGAATTCTGCATACCAAATTTAATTCCTTAGTCTTAATTAAGTTATTATTATTAATCGTAGTGAGATATTTGTGTTGCAAAGGTAATCATTTTTACAATTACAAAGTTATATCCCGTATTGGAAGAATCTACTAAGTACATTGTAGACCATCCAGGAGCACCTTCCCCAGGATATTTATGCTTCTTCCGAGCTCCCTGAGTTTTTGAGTAGAGGCAGTGCATTTTTAATACGTTTTGTTTCATGTGAAAATGTTCTTCTCTAAATATTCTGTTGTTTCCATCGGAAGGGGCTTGAACTCTCAACTATGAGTTAAGCCAGGGATCTATCCACCCAAGTGCCAACGGTCTTGCGTATTGCACCAGTGAAATCCCCTCTAATTCTACTATCCAATTAAATCCGGAGGTTAAGTTAATCAGTCGTTGTTGTCATTAGAAATATCTTGATGTCTATATGCAGTTGTCTTGCCCAAACTTCAGATTCGTACACAGAGAAAAATTTTGAGTTAGAAAAAATTAAGAAACGTGGTTTTGAATCAAGAGTACAAGAATTTCAAACTATTTTCCCCTATAATTGAGATATTTTGCGCTTGAATTTCTCTAAAAGAGTATGATAGTTTAAAAAATAGAATAAATTGTGCTTAATAATAGGAGAACAGTGGGTTTGATTTTAGAGAATCGTAGTTTTGAACACTGATAGAGCATACAGAAGTTTTAAAGTTAGAAGGTCATGGTTTTGATTTTAGGGTATAGAGGTTTCGAGTTAAGACTATTTTGGTTTTGATCTTAGCGAAATCATCGTTTCGAAATAAGAGTATA
Source organism: Phlebotomus papatasi (assembly GCF_024763615.1). NCBI lineage: Eukaryota > Metazoa > Arthropoda > Insecta > Diptera > Psychodidae > Phlebotomus > Phlebotomus papatasi. The sequence goes on along the minus strand of NC_077223.1, from coordinate 31,282,486 downwards.
GTGGTTTTGAATTCTATTATACTATTATGGTCTTGATTTTAGAGTATTGTGGTTTTGACTTTAGAAACTTATGAGTTTGATTTTAGAGTATCGTGGTTTTGATTTTAGAGTATCGTGGTTTCGATTTTAGAGCATTGTGGTTTTGATTTTAGAAACTTATGGTTTTGATTTTAGAAACTTTTGGTTTTGATTTTAGAGCATGATGGTTTTGATTTTAGAGTCTCATGGTTTTGATTTTAGAGTATCAGGGTTTTGATTTTAGAGTCTCATGGTTTTGATTTTAGAGTATCGCGGTTTTGATTTTAGAGCATTGTGGTCTTGATTTTAGAAACTTATGGTTTTGTTTTTAGAATCTTATGGGTTTGATTTTAGAAACTTATGGTTTTGATTTTAGAGTATCATGGTTTTTATTTTAGAGTATCGTGGTTTTGATTTTAGAGCATTGTGGTTTTGATTTTAGAAACTTATGGGTTTGATTTTATAAACTTATGGGTTTGATTTTAGAAACTTATGGGTTTGATTTTAGAGTCTCATGGTTTTGATTTTAGAGTATCAGGGTTTTGATTTTAGAGTCTCATGGTTTTGATTTTAGAGTATCGTGGTTTTGATTTTAGAAACTTATGGTTTTGATTTTAGAAACTTATGGGTTTGATTTTACAAACTTATGGTTTTGATTTTAGAGTATCATGGTTTTTATTTTAGAAACTTATGGTTTTGATTTTAGAAACTTATGGGTTTGATTTTAGAAACTTATGGGTTTGATTTTAGAAACTTATGGGTTTGATTTTAGAGTCTCATGGTTTTGATTTTAGAATATCAGGGTTTTGATTTTAGAGTCTCATGGTTTTGATTTTAGAGTATCGTGGTTTTGATTTTAGAGCATTGTGGTTTTGATTTTAGAAACTTATGGTTTTGTTTTTAGAAACTTATGGGTTTGATTTTAGAAATTTATGGTTTTGATTTTAGAAACTTATGGGTTTGATTTTAGAAACCTATGGGTTTGATTTTAGAAACATGGGTTTGATTTTAGAGTATTACGGTTTTGATTTTAGAGTCTCATGGTTTTGATTTTAGAGTATCGTGGTTTTGATTTTAGAGCATTGTGGTTTTGATTTTAGAAACTTATGGTTTTGTTTTTAGAATCTTATGGGTTTGATTTCAGAAACTTATGGTTTTGATTTTAGAGTATAATGGTTTTGATTTTAGAGTATTGTGGTTTTGATTTTAAAAACTTATGGTTTTGTTTTTAGAAACTTTATGGTTTGATTTTAGAAACTTATGGTTTTGATTTTAGAGTATCATGGTTTTGATTTTAGAGTATCATGGTTTTGATTTTAGAGTCTCATGGTTTTGATTTTAGAGTATCGTGGTTTTGATTTTAGAGCATTGTGGTTTTGATTTTAGAAACTTATGGGTTTGATTTTAGAAACTTATGGGTTTGATTTTAGAAACTTATGGGTTTGATTTTAGAGTATCATGGTTTTGATTTTAGAGTATCAGGGTTTTGATTTTAGAGTCTCATGGTTTTGATTTTAGAGTATCGTGGTTTTGATTTTAGAGCATCGTGGTTTTGATTTTAGAAACTTATGGGTTTGATTTTAGAAACTTATGGGTTTGATTTTAGAAACTTATGGGTTTGATTTTAGAAACTTATGGGTTTGATTTTAGAGTATCAGGGTTTTGATTTTAGAGTCTCATGGTTTTGATTTTAGAGTATCGTGGTTTTGATTTCAGAGCATTGTGGTTTTGATTTTAGAAACTTATGGTTTTGATTTTAGAAACTTATGGGTTTGATTTTAGAAACTTATGGGTTCGATTTTAGAAACTTATGGGTTTGATTTTAGAGTATTACGGTTTTGATTTTAGAGTCTCATGGTTTTGATTTTAGAGTATCGTGGTTTTGATTTTAGAGCATTGTGGTTTTGATTTTAGAAACTTATGGGTTTGTTTTTAGAAACTTATGGGTTTGATTTTAGAGTTTTATGGTTTTGATTTTAGAGTATCGTGGTTTTGATTTTAGAGCATTGTGGTTTTGATTTTAGAAACTTGTGGTTTTGATTTTAGAAACTTATGGGTTTGATTTTAGAAACTTATGGTTTTGATTTTAGAGTCTCATGGTTTTGATTTTAGAGTATTATGGTTTTGATTTTAGAGTATCGTGGTTTTGATTTTAAGAACTTATGCGTTTGATTTTATAAACTTATTGTTTTGATTTTAGAGTATTATAGTTTTGATTTTAGAGTATCAGGGTTTTGATTTTAGAAAAACCATAATACTCTAAAATCAAAACCATAAGTTTCTAAAATCAAAACCTTGATACTCTAAAATCGAAACCATCATACTCTAAAATCAAAACCATAAGTTTCTAAAATCAAAACCATGATACTCTAAAATCAAAACCATAATAGTCTAATATCAAAACCACGTTACTCTAAAATCAAAACCATGATACTCTAAAATCAAAACCACAATACTCTAAAATCAAAACCACAATACTCTAAAATCAAAACCATGATACTCTAAAATCAAAACCACAATACTCTAAAATCAAAACCACAATACTCTAAAATCAAAACCATGATACTCTAAAATCAAAACCATAATACTCTAAAATCAAAACCATGATACTCTAAAATCAAAACCATAATACTCTAAAATCAAAACCACGATACTCTAAAATCAAAACCATAATACTCTAAAATCAAAACCATGAGTTTCTAAAATCAAAACCATGATACTCTAAAATCAAAACCACAATACTCTAAAATCAAAACCACAATACTCTAAAATCAAAACCATGATACTCTAAAATCAAAACCACAATACTCTAAAATCAAAACCACAATACTCTAAAATCAAAACCATGATACTCTAAAATCAAAACCATAATACTCTAAAATCAAAACCATGATACTCTAAAATCAAAACCATAATACTCTAAAATCAAAACCACGATACTCTAAAATCAAAACCATAATACTCTAAAATCAAAACCATGAGTTTCTAAAATCAAAACCATGATACTCTAAAATCAAAACCACAATACTCTAAAATCAAAACCACAATACTCTAAAATCAAAACCATGATACTCTAAAATCAAAACCATAATACTCTAAAATCAAAACCACAATTCTCTAAAATCAAAACCATGATACTCTAAAATCAAAACCATAATACTCTAAAATCAAAACCACAATTCTCTAAAATCAAAACCATAATACTCTAAAATCAAAACCACAATTCTCTAAAATCAAAACCACGATACTCTAAAATCAAAACCATAATACTCTAAAATCAAAACCACAATTCTCTAAAATCAAAACCACGATACTCTAAAATCAAAACCATAATACTCTAAAATCAAAACCATGAGTTTCTAAAATCAAAACCATGATACTCTAAAATCAAAACCACAATACTCTAAAATCAAAACCACAATTCTCTAAAATCAAAACCATAATACTCTAAAATCAAAACCACAATTCTCTAAAATCAAAACCACGATACTCTAAAATCAAAACCATAATACTCTAAAATCAAAACCACAATTCTCTAAAATCAAAACCACGATACTCTAAAATCAAAACCATAATACTCTATAATCAAAACCACAATACTCTAAAATCAAAACCATGATACTCTAAAATCAAAACCATGATACTCTAAAATCAAAACCATAATACTCTAAAATCAAAACCACAATTCTCTAAAATCAAAACCACGATACTCTAAAATCAAAACCATAATACTCTAAAATCAAAACCATGAGTTTCTAAAATCAAAACCATGATACTCTAAAATCAAAACCATGAGTTTCTAAAATCAAAACCACAATTCTCTAAAATCAAAACCATGATACTCTAAAATCAAAACCACAATACTCTAAAATCAAAACCACAATACTCTAAAATCAAAACCATGATACTCTAAAATCAAAACCACAATACTCTAAAATCAAAACCACGATACTCTAAAATCAAAACCATAATACTCTAAAATCAAAACCATGAGTTTCTAAAATCAAAACCATGATACTCTAAAATCAAAACCATAATACTCTAAAATCAAAACCACAATTCTCTAAAATCAAAACCATAATACTCTAAAATCAAAACCATGATACTCTAAAATCAAAACCATAATACTCTAAAATCAAAACCACAATTCTCTAAAATCAAAACCACGATACTCTAAAATCAAAACCATAATACTCTATAATCAAAACCATGAGTTTCTAAAATCAAAACCATGATACTCTAAAATCAAAACCACAATACTCTAAAATCAAAACCACAATACTCTAAAATCAAAACCATGATACTCTAAAATCAAAACCACAATACTCTAAAATCAAAACCACAATACTCTAAAATCAAAACCATGATACTCTAAAATCAAAACCATAATACTCTAAAATCAAAACCATGATACTCTAAAATCAAAACCATAATACTCTAAAATCAAAACCACGATACTCTAAAATCAAAACCATAATACTCTAAAATCAAAACCATGAGTTTCTAAAATCAAAACCATGATACTCTAAAATCAAAACCATAAGTTTCTAAAATCAAAACCACAATACTCTAAATTCAAAACCATGATACTCTAAAATCAAAAACATAAGTTTCTAAAATCAAAACCACAATACTCTAAAATCAAAACCATGAGTTTCTAAAATCAAAACCACAATACTCTAAAATCAAAACCACAATGCTCTAAAATCAAAACTATAATACTCTAAAATCAAAACCACGATACTCTAAAATCAAAACCACAATGCTGTAGAATCATCACCACAATAGTCTAAAATCAAATCCCCAATGCTCCAAAAGAATTCAAAACAACAATAGACCACCATCAAAACCAATGTACTCTAAAAGCAAGACAATAATATTCTAAAATCAAAACCATATTAGTCTTAAATATTTCAGATTAAGCAACATACTTCAGTGGAGATGAATTCCGATTGGAAAAGTTTATATAAAAATATCGAAATAAGACAGACTATGAGAGGTTCTAAGCCTTGATACTCTAAAATCAAAACCATTATACTCTTAAATATTTCAGACTAAGCAACATACTTCAGTGGAGGTAAACTCCGATTGGCAAAGTTCATATAGAAAATTGAAATGAAAGATGCATATGAGAGTTTCATGGAAGTGAATACGCGCGCATCATATGCATCACGTGGAAAAAGGTAAAGAATGAAATATATAACATTCACAAAAAAACCCTCAAATTGCCTTGATTCAAAACCTCAGAATACTCTACTTTCAGAACCAGCAATACTCGACAATCAACACAGAAAACACTCCAAAATCAAAACCATGGTACTCTAAAATCAAAACCATGGTACTCTAAAATCAAAACCATGGTACTCTAAAATCAAAACCATGGTACCCTAAAATCAAAACCATGGTACTCTAAAATCAAAACCATGGTACTCTAAAATCAAAACCATGGTACTCTAAAATCAAAACCATGGTACTCTAAAATCAAAACCATAATACTCTAAAATCAAAACCACAATACTCTAAAATCAAAACCACGATACTCTAAAATCAAAACCATAATACTCTAAAATCAAAACCACAATACTCTAAAATCAAAACCATAAATTTCTAAAATCAAACCCATAAGTTTCTAAAATCAAACCCATAAGTTTCTAAAATCAAAACCACAATTCTCTAAAATCAAAACCATGATACTCTAAAATCAAAACCATGGTACTCTAAAATCAAAACCATAAGTTTCTAAAATCAAAACCACAATACTCTAAAATCAAAACCATAAGTTTCTAAAATCAAACCCATAAGTTTCTAAAATCAAACCCATAAGTTTCTAAAATCAAAACCATAAGTTTCTAAAATCAAACCCATAAGTTTCTAAAATCAAAACCATAAGTTTCTAAAATCAAAACCACAATACTCTAAAATCAAAACCATGATACTCTAAAATCAAAACCATAAGTTTCTAAAATCAAGACCATGATACTCTAAAATCAAACCCATAAATTTCTAAAATCAAAACCACAATGCTCTAAAATCAAAACCACAATGCTCTAAAATCAAAACCACAATACTCTAAAATCAAAACCATGATACTCTAAAATCAAAACCATTTTTGCTACAAATTCAAAACTATTTTTCTCTAAATTTAAGAGTAAAAAAGTCTAAATTCAAAGCTACTGAATTTCAAAACCATCGTACTCTAAAATTTAAGAAAATGCTCTTATAGAAATTTTTTCTTAATTTAAGCGAAATTTAAGAAAAAAATTGCTTGGAGCAAAATCAAACCCTTAGTTAGAGTATTTTTTTCTTGAATTTAGAGGGTAATTTTTCTCTGTGTAAAAATAACAGGTAGTTATGCTGCTGGGAATTGATAAATAATATATTACCGAAATGTTATCCTTATGCCCTAGACACAGTTACGACTTAAGCCGCAAGACAGCTTAGTGGAACATGATTTAAATAAAGTTTAATCTTTATTTTCAATATAATTACGCTAAGGCGTCTCTCGGCTAATCCACAGAGAATTACATTGACAGTAAAATGCTCATCGTATTTCGTTAATTTACGCAATTTCATTGCAATTGTTAAGCAAATTCCATTACCGTATTACCTTATCTGATACTCGGTGGCATTAGGTGAAAATAATATAAGAAAATTGAAGAAATAAAACGAAAATTCGATAAACAGCGGGAAAAAACTGTAAGAGAAATTAATCGTATAGTTTTTTTATTCGCCGTTTATCGCATTTTCGTTTCATTTCTTCAATTTTCTTATATTATTTTCATCTAGTGCCACCGAGTATCAGATAAGGTAATACGCTAATGGAAAATTTGCGTAATAATTGCAATGAAAATACGTAAATTGACGAAATACGGTGAGGCTACGGCGAGCATTTTATTGTCAATGTAATTCTGCTCTTATTCTGAAGAAAATAAGCCCTTATGCGTTTCAATCGGACCATAAGTTTTTTTTTGCTATTTTTCCCGCCAATTCGACAAAATCTTAAAAATGAGAAGTGGAGAAAACGAGCTTTAAAGTTTTGTATGTTCGTCCGGGCGCTTGCAAAAGTGCTACGCGCTCCTTTGCTTTCGGTTCTCTATCTTCGAAACTACTTGGAATAGAGTTCTGAAATTTTGGTGGTGCATTCTTAGATAGTTTATCTATCGATTTGAGCAATAAAAAATATCGATTTTTTACCTTGTATAATTCAGGAAACTCCCTTAATCTACCTTTTCTGTAAGGATAATTGTTCAAATTTCGACCCTACAATAGCTATCCTGAGGGATACGGTAAGTGCGGGTGACTGATACTCCCTGTTCGTAAGCTTTTCTTTACTTTTGGAACTAAGGATGATCTTTACTGATCCGTTCTACCATGTCTGATCGGTAGGAATCGTTCTTAAACATTAGAATTAAAGAAAAGCTTACGAACAAGAGGGTGTCAAAGTCACCCACACTTACGGTACATTTAGTGAGAAGTTAATTTTGAATTTCATTAAATTGTCATGAGGAAGACGATCAACTGCATGGGGCAATTTCATGTAAAACTTCATTTATGCTAGTTTCATTTTAAGTCTTAGAATATCAGAATAGGTGTGTCTATTATTAAGTATTTCGTGATAAGTTACATCATAATAAGTTCTAGTTTCATTTTAAAAGGGGAAGAAAGCTCTATTTTAAAGCTCCCCAATTCAAAAATGCCCCACTTCGATATACAAAAAGTATTTACCTTAAGACTGTCCCCAATTTCATCCTTTTCCTAAAACGTACGTTTTCTTTCGAAACGGAGGGAGTAGTAAATATCAAGGTCGTAAAATTTAGCGATGGACTAACCCAAACATTATACATTGAGAATTCGGGATCATAGAATACGTTTTTTATATATATTTCTTTAACTCGTTGCTTTATTGCCAAATCTTTTTATATTTTTCCAATCTAACCTTGAATCTAGCTTGACATCTTGTTTGGAGGATTTATTTAATTTTAACCTAATAGAGGACAATTAAAAATCTAAGCGGAAAATTTGAGAGAGCTTTTTATTTTTCAATAAATTACACTGGAAATAAGGAAATCGACCCAATTTCTTCCAAGTGAGTAAAAAGTAACGCGTGTCTGTTTATCATCTCACGGGTTTGATTCAGAGAGGAAATTCCAAAATGCTATGTAATAGCAAGTGGAAATGGGAAAATTGGTCATTTGGGATGCGTGTTTGGAACGCATTTTCCTTTCCAAATTTATTTAATCAGATTGTCTGTTCCATATCATCCAACCTTATGGCTTTCGATGACATACACACGACCATCATCATTAATTATGCCGCCTCAAATGGAATGCCTTTGCGAGAATTAATTGTGTCATGTTGGCGATTTACCCATAAAGAATAGGGGGTGGTTGGGCTGAGGATTGACTAGAGCTAGACTAATTGAAATGTAATTAGTTGGATTGCACCACAAAGGGGATTTCGTTTTTCAAGGCTATGTTAATGCGTTAATGGTCTCCTGGAAAATTATTAATAATTGTGGTTTAACTATTTATTTGAAATCTTGTTTTAGTTTTCCAGAAACACAAACACTATAATATTTCACAGTGGAAAATGTTCTTCCGCAAACGTTCAACGTTATTTTTTTGTCGGTTCTATCCAAGAAAAGTTCAGTGTAACTGAAGAAAATCTATTTTAGTCCTCTTCTCCATGTCGCATTTTCTTGCAACTTGTTGAAAGTGTTTGGAAAAGGCAATGATGGAGAAAGAATGTTTGAGAAAGTTTGAATGTGACTGTCTCATTATTCTTCCCATTTCCGCATATAAATTTATGCCCAGCAAGACGAAAAAGATAAAAATAACCATCGCGGAATTTGAGTTTCAATTTCAAGAATGTGGGTGTGGATGAAAGAATATTTCTCAATTTACAATGAAAAAATTCTCAGGAAGAATTTCTTCATCTCTCAAATTGATTTATTTAAATTTATCAGATCACTGCTAGGAAATTGTTGTTGTTGAATTTTGGGGTTCATTGGGAAATGTGACCTTTCATCTCGCATATACTCCAGATGATGGTTGACCTTAGCTTTGGTATTTTGTATAAAAGAAGATTGAGGACACATAAATAGGGTACAAGAAAGCACAAGTGTCACAAATCCAAAATTCAATCAATAAATTGGCGCCGTTTAGTCCAACTCGTTGGCATTATGAATCCTTTAGCAGCAGAGACAATGGGGATGATTCTAGAACAACATGAGTATCATACTCAAAACCGATGCAACTGGGGCAACGTGTGGGGAAATATATTTCAATCAAATAATAGGTCATCTGCCATAGAAACACCTCTATTAAACCATACCAAGTGTGGGTCATCCGCAGAATATATATCTTTTTTTTTTTAATTTCAAATCCAAGGGGTGTAAAAGTGACTCATACGAATAGAGTCGTATGAACGAATGAAGTTGTTCAGCACAAAGGGGACAAAGGGGTAAAAAAATCGTTCTCTACAATTTTTCCACCCTGTTTTATGTTTATCGGTTCACAATCGATTTGAAACCTTGTATAAATCTACTAAAAATACCAAATCAATTGAATTTAAGAATACGAGTGTAGCAGAGCATTCCTATCGTTCCTTAATTTTGCAGATTTCCTGAACTTGAGACCTATTTATCTCAAAAGCTATTAAGCGATTCTATACACGAGATAAAGTATTCTACTTACTAGTATTTCTGCCACTAGATATTATTTACAGGTTCACAAATAATTTTCCCGAGTTACAAATCTCTTGAACAAGTACCAAAAGTAGCATAAAACGCAAAATAGACTCAGGCTGATACTCAAAAATTAGCCAGTTAAAAAAATAGTCAGCGACTGTAAACCTTAAAGGATCAGCCTAAATTATCCTATTGAGAGTTTTAGATCAAAGATTAGAGGTTCTTCGCTTAAATTGCCCTAACCAAATCCTTTGTCGTTACGTTTTACGGGCTTAATATTCTCGAGGACCAGATTGAGTCTATTTCGATTTTAAGGGTAACATTTCGGCAAAAAATTATTTATCAATTCAGAGCAGCATTAAAGCGTGGAATCGAATGAATTTCCCCATGGAAAAATGGCTCTCAAATCTTAGTCGCAATAGATAAAAAAAACTCCCGCACCTTCTTTTTAATTCCCCTCATCAGGTTCTTGATAAGGTCTTCTCCACGGGCTCTGACGACGTTTTCAATTTTTGCTTAAAATCAGACAAACTTTTTGGCTGGTTTAGCCTTTATCCTGAGATCCTCCTTCAAAATTTCCCAATAGTTTTCAATAGGACGCAGTTCCGGTGTGTTGGGCGGATTAAACTCTTTCTGCACATAAATGACTCTATTGTCGTTAAACCACGCAATCGCATCCTTATACGGGCTTCAGACCTAAGGCTGAGCCATCTGGCTTAACTCCTCTAATTCCTTATCAGGCATGATGTTTTAGGAAATTGTTGTTTCGAATTGGATATTAAGGGCAAATGTTCCAATTGATTTTGAAAAATCAATAAAATTGCTTGTTATTTAGATTTTTGAGACCGTCGGGAACTGGGCTAAACCTCCAGTCTGAAGCCGGCATTAGCGTAGTGGCTTTTGATGCTAGATCTGGCCAAAACAATGGTGGAACATCATGGTTTCATTAGAGCGGCAGAAGACGTTTTTTGAGACACTCTTCGATGTAAATCTCTTTATTCATGATCGCGGTCATGAAAAATTCTTGACTTCGAAGACCACACGAGTAAATTGCCATCCAAACCAAGTATTTTTTCGGGAACTTGGTGTAGTTCTTGTATCGATACTTGCTGTGTACACCTGTGCGAGTCTTTGCCGTATAGTATTGTTGTCCAGGCAATTGGTCGAAGTCGGCTTTCACGATGGTTTCGTCGTTCATTAAAACACATCTTTCAAAACCTTTAAGAAGGTGATCATTCAGCTTTCTGGACATTATTTTGGCGGACTGTCGTTGCTTATCTGTACAATGAGGTGTAGGTTGGGCTTTATAAGTCACTAAATCATTCTTCTTCTTAATTTCATGAACTAGGTACTGTGAAATACCCGTCTTTTTGGCCACATCTCGGAAGGATAGAGAAGGGTTCCTCTTAGAGTACCCCAGCACCCTTTTCTCCATGTCCCAGTCTTGAATTCCAGGCTTCCTACCACCAGCTTGCTTTCGGACAATTGTCTTTCTTTGTATCATTGAATCGCAATACTACCTTTCTGACTGTTGAGCGCGACTTTGCGGTGAATTTTCCTATTTCCGCATTCAACTTTTTTATGACATTCTTGTAATTTCGGCAAAATTTATGCAAAAATCCTGAAAAAATCTATTTCACAAATTGGTCATCTGAATGGAAGAAATTGTTAGGAATATCAATAGTGCTTTTTCATCTAACAATTACCCATATATTAGTGAAAAATCATCAATAGTTTTATCCCGCCACGGAAGAGTGGCTACAACTGCCCCGAGGTCTGTTTCAGTGTTTATCATTTTATATAAAAAAGTAGATAATTATTGTCCAAGTTAAAAATATCTCTTAATTAACTTTATTAAACCAGAAACAAAGTAAAACTATGAGATCTTGACTAGCAACTTTTAAAACCAAATACTGGGCCAAAAACTCCAACATCAAAATTACAATTTTATACCCATTTTATAAAAATGCTTCTAAATTGTAGGATAACAGGATCCGACTTATAAATATTTCTAGGAATATCGGGGTGTGTTCCTACTTTCATTAAAAAATACTTTGCTCAATGTGCATTTTAAGAGAAACGAGAAAAATCCACTGTCTAATTCTACCCTTGGCTAAAGGTACCCCGATCTCCCCTATAATAAAACGCACGCTTTTCTATTAAATCAATTGTATTATTGATGTAGGCTGTTAAGTCTTGTAGGCTCATACAAATTCTATATTTTTTGTTTAAATTTTACAGAGAAATGTTGGTACTTAAGTTAAGACCTCGGCTAATTTTCTGATTATTCGAAGTCATTTTGTATTATAAAATTAAAGATTTCTGCTGAACGACAATAAATTTAGATTCTAGCGATATAAGACACGCTACTGCCCTATAGATTTTCTTAATGTATTACAGTTTTACTCAAGTTACGTTATCATCTCAAAACGCGATTTCTAAGTCTTTTATCCAACTGTTTCTCTATCAATTCTTTTTCCACCCCTTTATTACACCCAGATGCATAAAAATCAAGCACGAGGTCGGTTAAAATGAGGTTAAGACGCACTAACAATAAAACACCTTACTCCTGAACAAATATGCGAAGACGTATTCTTCCAAGAAAAACTTTCTTGCAGTAATCCTCACCCTCAATATTTTTTTCAAATGTCCTTCTCTGCAATTTAGATCGTAATCAAAATGTAAATGGGAAGTAGGGGGAGGCTTTGAACTTTCGCATACAAAAATGATGTTCAAGTTCAGTGATTTTTTCTGACTACCATGCAAACCGTATGGATTCTCCAACTATGCCAAAAAAATGTCTTACTTATAAGGTTCATAATCCCACCCCACAAAATCCCAGGAAATCCTTAGATTTTCCTCCAGAGGAAAATGAAAATTTAATGGCGATTTATCCGATAGATGAATCAAGTTTCTATTATCGCATACGATTCACGCCATCATTGAACACCCCATTTTCACCGTAAATTTTGCACCGGACACTAAAAGTTGCACATCATTGTTTAAAGGGAACTCTAATCTACTTGATTAAACCGTTTGTACAAGGAATAAAAGATTTTAATATCACTTTTTTGGAACTTTTCTGAGAGATGTTTTATTGACACTAAAAACCATTTTTTTGCTCGATTCTATGAGAATTTCACTCCGGAAACGGTTGAATCTGATGAATACTTTCTTGAAAAGTCCAAATATCACCAAATTTACACTAATCAATAAGTTTTTAAAGCTAAAAATTGACTAAAACTCTGCAAGCGAGAAGACCACACAAGATTCCACCATTCCTCCACAGAGCCGGATATGCACAAAAACGTTTGAATGCGCATCTCATTGAAGATTTCTCTGTTCCTGCAGCTGCAGGAATCGGGATTTAGCACAGATATTGAGCTTCAGCAGGTGAACAGGCTAAAATTTTCACAAAACAGCTTCTCACGGGCAATTTTCTTTTCTTTGACATAAAAAACAATACAAAAGTGAGGTTATGTCAAAGATTGTCAAAAATCAGTTGTAAACTGTATGAGCTTATTGCAGATGTGATTCTTTCATTGCACATTCAGTTTGTGCAAGCTTGAAAAATATTTTTATATCAAAGAAATGCAAAAATTGCTTAAAAAATACTCAACTGCGGTCTATTTGAGTCAAATCACTTCTTGTTTATCAACTTTAATTTATGTAAGTTTTATTTTTTAGTGGTAGATTAAATCGGTAGATTACAATAGATGTGAATATGAGGGATCGTATCTAAAATGAAGTTTCCTGGAAAATGTCTGAAAGAAGCAGTCTTCTATATGCGATCGATGAATGTGAGTCAAGTTTGTGAATTTTCATCCACCCACAAAAAGTGCCTCTTCAGCCTAAAAGATTTTTACATAAATGTGAACCCTAATAACCCCTCTACCCTCTGTGATAGTCGTTTTTCTGAAAAGTGATATAATTTGTGCACAATCGTCTGAAGTATTGCACAGCAAAATTACAGTTTTGGACCTGTTTTTATTTTTTGCTTCCTGAAACTAGGAAAAAAGGATTAGACTCTCAATTTTTTCAGGAAAGATGGGATTTAAGGCTAGCTATTACAATATATAGCCATATGTGAGATTCATAAAGGAATACGGAAGAAATACGAAGTGTTTGATGGTAGCGTATATGCGAAACATCAAAGCTTCCCCCTATAGTGGTTGCGTTTAGAAAATAAAATGTATTTTGTAGACTAGAGAAAAAACTATCCCTTGGCGCGACTCTCAAGAGAATTATGTACAATTACATGATAGACGTCGAGAATATTTATTTCATTGTCGCAGTTTCTTTGTCACACGACAGAACAGGAGGAATTTCCACCCTAATTGAATTTATGTCATGCATTTTCCTCAAATACACAGAATAAGAAAAAATATACATGGAGTGAAAAGATATAAAAAGAACGGCACGACAAATTACAGCATGATTATTTTTGCAGCTGGTGACCTCATCGGGTCACCGTGTAGTGTTATGATGATAAATGACATGTCCTAAATGCTTCACATTTAATTCAATGAAGTAGGTTCATTTCTCACGTGAATTGACACACGACGGTGTAATTTAAATGTTAATGACCCAATGTGATGACTTTTTCACTTACTCACACAACTATTAGTAAATCCTTGGAAAATCGGTAGTTAATTGTGATGCAATACTCCTAAAAGAGATGTCACTACTTGTTAATAAACCTATACAAATAACAATTATTGAATACGGATTGGACAAGGTGGGGTAGTTTCATGCAAAAATGACATTAAGAAATAATATTGCAATGCAACGCGTTAATACAGTAAGAATGCTCTTTAACAAGAACTTACTATACGATTATCTATGTAGTGAGATTAACATAGAATCATGTTAATATGTCTAATTTGTTATAGCAAAAACTTAATTTTTCAGCCGAAAATTGAATTTTACAATGATTAGGGGAGACTGGGGCAAAAAGTCACAAATCAAAAAATTCAATATCTTCCAAGGTAAAAAAGATAGCGGCTCAATTTTTTTCTATAGATAGCCTATATAGACCTTCTTCAATGTTATAAATTTCTTATTTTTAATGGATAATCCGGTAGTCGTCGGGTGGGAGGAAATTCAGTCCAGAATAAAAATCTTTTCTTCCTTTTTTTTGGGAAGAAAAGATTTTTATTCTGGATTTATTTTATTAAAAATAAAACCCAACGTCGGTTCTCCCTATTTGTACATTTCTTAGAATTCGAACAAGGAATTTAGAAAATAAAAATATATCAAAATTTTTAGCCCTATTTTTGAAATATTTTCCTTGCAGAAGATAATAATTATTAATTATTACCTACTTATTTTCCAAAATTGATGCACTGTTGAATATTTTCTAAATAATTTGGATTTTTTGAATACGAATCCGCTATTTATTTTAGAATTTCACAAAAGTTCTTTTCTCCAAAAATTATTTTAATAAAAAATGGCCACTTGGGGTAAAAAGTAACAAAAGGTATAGAGCAAAAAGTAACAAAAAAGCGAATCAATTTCTAATGTCTCACGACGAAAAGAACCGTCATTATCATGTCTCGCCGCTTGTTGTTCGCATTGGTCAAACGATTTGCAATCTTTTGTGTGTGTGTTTTTTTTTTCTAAAATCTTAAAAAGCGCTTTTCCCTTTTTCTCATTTTTCTTGCAGAGAAAACAGTGTTTTACAAAGGTGTAGATGAATAAATTTTCTATGAAAATATGTCCTCTAGGTATTTTTTCAAATTTACGGAAGCCCGTAATGAAGCGAATAAAAATATGATAATACCCAATGTCTGGTACTATTTGCCCCAGCATTTTTGAGAATAGTCACGAAATTACCTTTTAGAAATTGGCTCGATAAACGTATTTCCTTACAAAATAGTGGAAAATTACTTTCACAAAGTTTTAGAGCGATAAATTTCCTATAAAATCGCGCTAATTGGACATTTTTGAAGCGTTCGAGTAGCTTGTAAAAAAATAAAATATCCGTTTTGTGACTTTTTGCCCCAGTCTCCACTTCCACAGGGTCTAATTCAGATTCACAAACAGAACAAGCTGACTTCCCAAAAAATAAAATATAAACTTTGTAATTTGTTGAACAGTAAAATAGTATTAAAATTATCGTTTTATTCTTGAAAGTTCAACTATGGTAATTTCAACTTGTTGTTAGTCTTTTTTATAGTTATACTAAAACACTTTTACTTTTTATTTTTAATCGTTTCCAAAATTAAATAGTAAATAATCGAATAAAGCTGTGACAGCCAAAACCATAAGAGCCAAAATCCCGAAAGAAAAGATCCTTGATAAGCTAAAATCTCGAAAAGACGAAAATCCCGAACAGCCAATAATTTCCCAAGCCCAACACAAAGAAAATTTCCCTTCCAGCAATTGAAACTAATAATTTCCTAAAACCCAAAAATTTCCCTTTCCGCGATATTGGTCTTTTCGGGATTTTGGCTTTCATGATTCCGACTTTCGGGATTTTAGACTTTTCGAAATTTTGGAGTTCGAGATTTTAGCTTTAGAGATTTTAGCTTTCAGAATTTTTACCGGAACCTCAGAAAACAAGTACTATTTACATAACTTGTAATCATGTGTTGTATATTTGATTATCAATATTGGAGATCTAATCAATAGGATAACGAGATCGGGACAAATGATTAATAATGTAAAAAAGTTATGCATAGGAATTAATTGCTGCAGTTCATCCCGATCTCGCATCTTTTCCTATCCATCACATCATGTGAAATAGTTTGTATTGAATTAAGCCCTCTATACCCTCTACACACTACACTGACTGAGAGAAATCCGAAAAAGTTAAAATAACATTCCAGAAATGTTAATTTAACCCTGCAGTATTGATCCAAAATCGGTGTAAATATTATGCTTTTTAGGTGTATTAGGGGTTAAAGTTACCCTTTTCATATTAATTTTATCTTTGAAAAGATATAAAATCAACATTAAAAAATGTTGATATATTTTTACACCTAAAAAGTGTTAAAGTTATGAGGAAAAAATGTTAATCGCACCCCTGTTTTTTCTCTCAGTGTATGAGCAATTTTTTTAAGAATACTTTTTCAAAGAATATTTCCCCTATCATTGTGAGGTGGGCAGAAACGTAAAAAATATTTTTAAAGGCGATTTTACGAAAATTGCTTCTAGTATTCTTGGGGGTAATATAGGTCTGGCGATGAAATCAAACTATCCCACCTGTGCCTCTGACCTGAGTTCTAAGCAATCAAACTTAATCAGACCATATTTCTCAGTAACTATTCACTAACTTTTCTCTAGATCTGCCTACGGAGTATTTAGAAAAATAATAGTACATACCTAGTAATGACTTCAAACGAGCACCCCCTTAGAACAAAAACAGGCTATTTTAATAAAGACATGCATTTACGAAAGCATATCCTTACTCACAGCAACTCAAATAAGATTATGGTTCCAAACTACAACTCACTTGCATAGAATATCGGATACGAATAAGCTTATGTAGACATGTAGGGTTACTACAGATTTTAGCATTTTCCTAAAAACGGATCTAACGATTTTCTTCGGATTTATATATATTTTAGAAGTTAAAATCATAAAATTTCTACAAATATCTACTGTCCCAAAGGAGACTTCATAAGATTTCAAAGGATTAGTTACTGACATACTCATTAGTTCGGAACGTCACTACAAAAGGTGACTTGGGGAATTCTGTAATAGTATGACAAAGTCATATGACAAATTTTAAGAAATGTATGTCGCAAGTTCGGATAAATTAATTCAAAAACAGATTCACATCAGTTACTGGAATGGCCATTCCAGTAACTGATGAAAATTTGCCATATGACTTTGTCATATCGTTACAGAATTCCCCTACAGGCCCCTCGTACTAACCTCTTCCAGTCCTATAGACTCTCCGGCAGATCACCCTAGTACCCCTAGCATCTCAAAACCTTTAACTCTTTTTGAAGACATTGTCAACTACTTCTATCCATTCTTGTTTTTTCAGGCTCACTGTTTAGTAATTTTCTGGGTATTCTTTCATCTGACATTCAGTAAATGTGTCACAGACAGGTGATTTGGCGTACTTCAATGACGGATATAATGTCTATCTAACTGTTCATAGAAAACTTTCAGCTCAGGATACAGTACTCTCCACTAACTGGTTCCCTCACTGGATCAGATAGATTTGTCTTAGTTAACTTTTACTTAAAAAAAACTCATAATGAATCCGAATTCTAGGTTAGGAATAACCGGAATAACCATTAGAATACAGAAAATCTGTGGTAATATTTTCCATCTGTGATTCCGATTATTAGGGACTTAGAAAAAAGGAGAGGTGAAAGAACTCGAAACCAAATAAGCCACACTCGAGGAAAAGTCTTTTAATTTTTGAATACATAACAATAAAATTTCATGTACGCTATAATGATTAAATTTCATGGTGAAGCAGCAAAAGTGCATTTTCTTTCCCCAATTTCGAGAAAGCAGCAGTTTTCCTCGCACCGTAGCCATATGCAGTGCTCATATAAATATATGAATATGAGGAAACGTCCTAATCTCACTCATCTAAATCATATTAGGGATTTTTTTTCAGTCACGCTTATACTCAGGCTTTGGAACCGAGTCAACACATAACCCCAATCAATTTTGGGCGGGTTTTAATTTATATCTTTCGGTGAAATAGTGAAATATCATGTCATAAGTCGTAGCTTTTAATCACTTGTTGTGCTTCGCTATTTATGATGCTCAAAAATAAAATTACTCAGCAACTTATGAGATGACTCGTAGCTTCCGAGATTCCCTACTTAGAATAAAACTACATATTCAAGGCATTTCAGCTCCCAAAAAAAAATACCATGCCCTGCCTTTTCATCACCTTATTTATTTTGATTTCTTTTCTATATCAGTAACAGATTCCTCTATTTCCGTATTGTTAGTTTGTGCAATTTGAATCTTATTAGAATGAAAGTTCGCTTGGGTGAGTCACGGATGCAAAATAGTATAGAATTGTACCCAAGTGAAATAATTGTGTCAATGGGGAGGAGACATTTCTCTAATTTAATTTGGCACAGAGTCGCAAAATATTTGGTGTGTGTAGCACACGAAGAAACAATTAACCTTGGATTTTATTTCAGAATTTTCATGTCCCAAAACTGTTCACTTTCCACTGAGTTTTAAGAAAAATAGAACAGATGTTTTTTAGATGATATTTTTTTATTTGATTCTAAAATATTTAAGTTTTAAAGGTAACAAAAAAGTGAGAATATATAAATTATACTTTTTTTTGCAAAAAGTTAAAAACCACTGCCTTTTATGATTTACTCTAGCAACAATTTATTGATTTTACTGTAGGGGGAAGTGGGGTACCTTTGACAGTGGGGCACCTTTGAAATTGGGATTTTTTTCCTATGTTTAAGTAGAACTGAGCTATATCAAAATATAATTCAGCTTCTCAATTTGTTTGTGCAGCTAAATTAAATCACGATAAGGCTCAATTTTATATAAAAATAGGTGAAAAATCCCAATTTCAAAGGTGCCTCTAGTAGGGGGAAGTGGGGCACCTTTTAAGTGGGGCAGCTTTGAAATTTGGGCTTTTTCTCTCATTTTTCGATGAAACTAAATCTTTACATCAAAAATAGCAGAAGAAGCCAAATTTAAAGGGGTTAAAATTAAAAGATGCCTCAGTTCCACGGTAATTGTCAATCGTCGATCTATTGTTAATACTGTCGATATTTCGATTTTTAGTAAGATTGTTTCAGTCACTGATCCATTAAACAGGTTGTTCCAATTTGTTTATCTCTTTGAAGATCGTATCGATCGCTGGTGTTTTGCGAAGATTGTAATACAAATCGCCGATCCATGATGAAGATCCTGGGATTTGTCAATATTTTGCAATATTTTACCGACTACCTTATATCGAATAGATCGTTGCTATCGCCAAGATATCCTTAGAATCGTGCATATTTGTCGATTTATTGCAAAGACCGTAAACTCCGTATCAATCATAGATATAATCCATAAGATCATGTCGACTGCCGATCTGACGTAAAGATCCCCTATTTGTTAATATTTCGCAAGATTATAGCGATCACAGCTAAATAATAATTGATATTGCCAATTTATCATAAGGATCGTGAGCATTCATTTATCTATAACCATGGATCACATCGATTGCCTTTACAAACTTCGTATCGATCCTCAATGTCTCGATAATATCGTGTCGATTGCCAATTTATCGTGGAGATTGTCGATCGAAAACACGGAATTTCGACCTGATTCTTCCCCTCCCTTATTCTCTAGTCAACTGGAAACTCTTGCTAACTAGAAGACCAGGTCGAAATTCCGTGTTTCTCTATTTACGATTTGTCGATATTTTGTCAAATCGTACCAATCGATCAGGTGGACTCATCTATCCATCTATTGCAAAGATCGTCACAATCACTGATAGGGTAGAATAAGCCCTTTTCGTCACCTTAAGGTTTTGTACCTTTGTAATTCCTGCAATTTTTGTCGAAATAAAAAGAAATTTTCTGTACAAGTGCTTTGAAGCATTGTCTCTCTAATGAACCAGGGGGTAAATTCTGTAACTTCGTGAGAACGTGAGAAGTGCTAAAAATGAGAAAATACCGAAACTTGTTACTAAGTGTGATTCTCTATGCTCATTTTTGTGACACTTCTCACGATATTTTCGTGACACTTCTCCCTGAATAATGATCCAGTGACTCAGAATTAATTCAGAAGGAAAATTGCGAAATTAATAGATTTATAAAGAAGTTTTGAGGCCCATAGACATCACAATAATAAGAAATAACTAAATTCTTACCGAAATGGGCTGGAATTCTCAATAAAACCCTTTTTTCGGATGGTTGAAATTGTGACACTATTCTTAAGAAAATCTCACAGTTTAGAGGAGTAACACTTAAAAACATTGAAATCGTAGATCCATTAACATTAAAATAAATCAAATATTAAACCATTCTAATTCACGTTTTGTTCTTTCGCAAAATTATGTACACTAGTTCAAAAACAGGAGCCACTCATATTGACGTCTTGTTTTCATAAATACAGAAGTATGGTATCTTTGTATGCGGGCTGTTTTAAAAATAGGAGCAAATTGAGTACTAAAATCCGTACTAAAAGGTTTCTCCACTTCTGTCAAAAAAATCGCGGGAAAATTGTCACGAGCTTCTCACTCAAGCATACAGAATCACGAAATATGAGAAAGTGAGAACAAAGTGGTCGAATATTTTCGTGAGTCTGTCACTGGTGACCAAGTCACGAAAATTAGAGAATTTACCCCCAGGAGACTTTCCGGGAATTTTTGGGCATCTAGTTGAAAAAATACATTTCCTGCAACAATGCATGTTTCAGTACTTTTCGCCACTTTGTAAACACTTTTTCGCCACTGTGTAAGCACTTTTTCGCCACTTGTTTTTAATTGATATTTGAGAAACAGCAGCTTTCGAAAACCCGCAAAAGTACATTGCACAGTACTTTTCTTATTTAACATCTATATTAGACAATTATTAGAGTATTTCGAATGATTTTTTGCACATTTTTTGTTTGCGACAAAAATCAATGGACAATTACATCTGTTTCAACTAAATTCCGCGAGGTGCGCCACTTGTAAAATGCTTGGAAAAATGAGTGGCGAAAAGTACTTACACAACCGAAAAAAGTAAGCCCTATTTCACCACATCCGTATTTCTTTATTTTTTTGGAAAACATTATTAAATAATGATATTAGAGCGAAGCTTAGTTAATAACAAAGTGACTTTCAGTGAAAAAATATCAAATACTGTACTGCAAAAACATAAAATATTGCAAGACAATTTGTCTGAGCGTTGACAAGTTTATTAAGAACTCCATATTTTTTTGGTGACTGTTCACCTTGTCGACAATTTCTTCAATTAACTTGCAAATAATCTAGTCGGTGGAGCACCAGTTATGGTTTTCTGATCCGTTGGACTAGAGGTTACGAAGTAATAGTCATTTCGTAGTTCCATGAGCTCATAATTCCCTGAAAAAGTGATTTTATTTGTAGGTGGCGAAAAAGTGCTTACTGGCGAAAAAGTACTGACTCTACCCTATTTACCTAAGATCGTTCAAGTTGCCAATCTATCGAAAAGGCAGATCGATTTGTAAACATTGTATTGACATTTTGCCCATTTGAAAAAACCATATCGATCTACCGGTTTTTGACATAAAATAATAGTCGATGTCATCGACTACGATGATCAACTCTATGATATCCCACGCTTGACCACAAGAGTTTATCCACCCCTTAAAGAGAAAAAAAATATTAAGACAAAAATATTAAGTATCAAACAATCCCTAAGACATCAAACTATAATCTTTAATCTACGACATTATTAGTTTTGATGCAAGATTGTTATTTTGTGTATTAACTTATTCTGGCTGTCGAAAATTTTGAGGTATAATCCATCGTGAATAAGTAATAACTGAAATAACTCTCATATTTCGTATGATCCTTATTAATGTGACAAATGACTTCAGCATGATTCCACGCTAAAGACAATCAGCCCCTCGGGAAAATTGGAAGATGGTATGGTGAAAAAGTGCGACAATGTGGAAGGAGATGAAAGACGCCAGATCAAACGAGTCACATTTCTGCTTCTTTGAATGCAATTCTCATTGAGCACCACAATAAATCAAATGAGTGGATTCCCCTTTTATGGTATTAAAAGACATTGAGGAACCCGTTTTTGACCAACAATTGCCTTCCACTATTGAAAATGTTCTCAGTGCACTCGAACGTGGAAGTGTTTACGGAGGAAATTTACTCTTTCACATGCTGACGGTTTTATTTGCAATATTGAACCATAAGACATGTGCACGATGCTACTGGGGTTCGTCAAGAGATGCGTAAGGAGTTCCGTTTGAGTAAAAATGAATTAAATAACAGTTATATGGAAAATAATTCTTAAGAAAATCCAATAAATTTAAATAACAAAATAATTTTGTCAGGACTATCTTCCCTACATAGCTTAACACTTAAATGACTGAAAATAACCTGAATAGTATTAAAGATAATGATATCTTAAAGTTAAGTCACTCCTTCAATCCAGAACATTAGAAATGAAAAACTTTTCTTGTTTAGTGGTAAGTATTGCAGAATTTATACATAAAAGTACGCCAGAAAAGTTTGACATCGTGTCGATTTTGATAATATTTTCCTTCATCCTCTTTCCTGATTTGAATTCTGATTAACAATTAATTTTCTTGCATAGTTACACTATCTAAATCAATGAAATTTATAATTAATTAACGTAAAAAAATTTAAATTCAATGACCGTTATGAGTGGGTTTGATAGTGTCTACCCGCGCTCCCTTGATAGATACTTTTCCTCTTTTGACACTAAATAATCATCTACATAAGGAGCTAATACCAAAATATGAACATTAGCTCTGAAGTATTAATAGTACATTAACTGAATTGAATAGATTAAAATAATAAGTAAAGTAATCATTTTTATTAACAACGCAGGCTTTAAATAACTTAACTAAAAAATAGTTAAATTATTTTTTTTTATTACTCCAGCACACCTTTCACATGAAAATTACATAAAATCAAAATTCACATCCCTTTCTTTCTCAAATTTTGGGATATATCTATCACACTCTACACTCTTCTTCTTCTTTTAAACATCACAACAAAGTCAATTTAGTTAGTCCAATATAAAAGAAAAGAATAGACATGCAAAACTTTTGAGGAAGAAAGTGAAGTAAATGTTGATTGCAGGAAATTTTCTAATCTAAGAAATATTTCGGAGTAATTAATTTTAATGTTTAGTTCTATATTCTTTAATTATTTTCCAGGTCAATACTGCAATAAATCTTACGGTGCTATCACACACTAGGATTTTTCACGTTTTAATTTTAAATTCAATTGAGCCACTTGAGCAAAATAAAATTTCTAGAATTTACTTGAAAATTCTCACAGTCAGAACACAATATTCAAGAAATTTGCTCAATTTCAAGAAACTCTCATACAGTTTAATTGAAAATCTCTGTGAAGGCATACAAACAGGACATTTCTTGGCACAAGAATTTCTTTCGAATGGCTTTGGAGGAAGTTAGAAAATTCCTCCCGATACTGAAGCTTCACTCCCGTACAAATTTATCACTAAATCACTGTACTTATCTTATTTGTTGGCCATAAATAATATTAATGACGAGTAAGTAAATTTATTAACAATTTTCTTCAAAAGACTACTTGTTCAACTACAATAAAATTGAAATTAATGAGCAATTTTAATTTGCTGAATTCCAATTTATTTGAGCAACCACATTTATGCTATTTCAACATATTTAAACTGGTCTTTGTGGACCAAGTATTTGTTTATATTAATAAATAAGTAAAGATCTATCAATTTAATTGGGTTTTATAATAAAAAAAAGTGCACAAAAAAGTCCTAGTGTGACAGCACCGTTAGATCTATAAATCTATAAAAACTGCAGTAGATTAGGCAGCAGTGCAATGTTCTAAATATGCTTGGTAAAAACTTCAAACAGATAAATTAAAACAAAAACGTTTGAGTGAGAAAAGTATGTGAATTTTGATTTCACATACTGATTTATATACCTCAATAAAGATCCTGAATTAAAAAAAAATATTTATCGATTGCATTTCTTTATTTAGACCAAAGTTTTAAAGTGAGAACTTTTAAATTTTTAATTATAAATACTGAGCCTACAATGTAAAAAATACTACATTATCTATTAACTCAAAGTAGGAAATCCTTAATTTTGACGCTTATGGCTCCGGCACACTTTTTAGATCAAGAAAATTTCATGAAGTCAAAATTCACATCCTTTTCTTTCTTAAAAGTTTCGCATATGTCTGTCCTAGTCTTTTGTACTCTTCTTCATCTTTTAACCATCGCACCAAATTAAATATAGTTCAGTCTAATTTTGAGTCTGAAGGAATGGGATAGACTAATGCAAATCTTTTGAGAAAGAAAGGGACGCGAATTTAGACTTAATGAAATTTTCCTGATCTAAAAGGTGTGCCGGAGCCATTAAGACTGAATATAAGATAAATCTTTAAGCTTAAAGTCTTTAAAAAAAAATTGGTCTGTAAAAGGGGATTTATGAATAGGGTAAAGTGGTACAAATTGGAAAATGGTACAATTTGGACAGGGCTTTTTGTCTTGATAAATTTAGTACTTCATTTTTATTTGTATATTTTTAATGCTTTAATTTTATAATTTGATTCTTTGTGCTTAAAAACAAATTTTGTACTGTATTTATCAAGAAAAAAGCCATGTCCAACTTGTACCTATGAATTGTCCAACTTGAAACACTAATTCCAAATTATATCACTTTACCCTATTCTTCGATAAAGATCTTCAATTTTAGAGTCTCAAAATATCTCAAGCATCTGAGCTTCTGTTTGAAATTTCAAACTCATAAGATTTTTTAACTGTTGAAACTGGCCAGTAGGACCTTTTAAATTAAAAATAATAAATCTAGAATTTTGACATGAAAAATACTATATTTAACTAAAACCTAAAGCTTTTTTTATTTCAAAATGAAAAGGTGTAATTGCTAAAATTTAAATCTTTATGGCTCCGGCACACCTTTTAGATCAGGAAAATTCCATGAAATCAAAATTCCCATCCCTTTCTTTCTCAAACGTTTTGCATATATCTATCTCATTCTTTTACACTACAAATTTGATTGAACTAAATTGAATTTGTTGTGATGTTTAAAAGAAGAAGAAGAGTGCGAAAGAATAAGATAGTCATATGCAAAACTTGTAAGAAGGAAAAAGATTCTAATTTCGACTTCAGGAAATTTTCCTGATCTAAGAGGTGTACCGGAGCCATTATGCAGAGGTGTGCAAAAACCGTTGAAACCGAATTAACGTCAAAATAAGTTTCTTATAGTAGCGTTTTGACCATTGACGCACATGTTTCATTTGACGTTTATTCGGTTTCAACGGTTCTTGCACGCCTCTGCATTAAGATTTCTTCTCTGAGGTCAAAATATAAAATTTTATTCAATTTGCATAAAATACGATGCAGAACTTCGCATATGAGAAGTTTAAACAGTTCTAAATTGAACTTTATGAGACATAGTACTAGAAATAAATTTAACATTTGAAAAAGCTAGTCTTATGGTTGAGTCATTCTCCCTGACCTTAGCCTAATAAGAAGAGTTATCATAGAATACTTGGGTCAGATTGGTATGACCTCATTACCTGATTATTTGCACAATTTTGATTTTGTATTTTTATGTATTTATAAATAATTTAATCGAGTCTTTACTGTGCGAAAAAAGTGTAGAATCTTACAAGAAGGATTAAGATTTAAGATTTAAGATTTAAGATGACAAATTAGAATCTTTCACATGATGAAAATTTTATGATAAATCTTCTATTTAGTTGGAAAGCATAAACAAATTTAGCAATTATAGCAACTTTGAAATTGGTACGTGATAAGATTAAGTAATATCAAAGTGAAGGCGTCAAGAAGTCTCTAAAAAATGCTCTTTAATGCAAATAAACAACGAAGCACGCGAATTGTCGGTGAATTGCGTTGATATCCCAACGAACTTTTCGGTCAACTCAGGTCACCGAGGAATCCCAGTTCGACACTGGGCGCCAGCGCTTCAGCGGACCCCTCGAGTTTTTCCCGCGTTCAGTCAGTCTTCAGAGTGCGCGGTGAGTAGTTCGTGCTGTCGCAGAAGTTAACTCTTGTACGACTTACGGTAGCATCAGAGTTCTCTCGTTCAATCAATTAATTGGTGATTGTCTGCAGTGTTAATCAATAACCATTGAGTGTTTGTTTGTCTCAAAGGCACCCATTAAAGTGACACTGGTGCACCTCCCAGAAATTCACGTGTAAATAGTAAAAGTGAAAGACATCAACAGGTGCTCGTTGATCGTGAATTTTGTGGCAACAAATACTTCCAGTGAATTATTGAAGCAATTTAACAACTTCTTGGATATATAAAGCATCACCTTTTTTCTTCCTCAACATCTAAAAACTATTTTGAGATCACTTTTTTCTCGTAAGTTTAGCACAATCTTTGAAAAAAATCAATGTGTGAGTGTACCCGTAATATATTTTGAGTGAATGGATTTTGAATAAGAATTGGGCGTTTTAATTTCGAAATCTCTCATTAGAATAAACAAATTAACATTGGCTTGGAAATTAGACTCTTGCACAATATACATGTGATATGCGCCAATTTATGCTACATGGAAATAGTTGAAAAAATTTTAATAAACTCAAATGATTTTTTGATTCTCAGTAGAGTGCCTTATAGTGAAAACATCATGAAAGACATACTGAACACAATGTTCTCTTCCTTTGAGAAATCCCACCCATTTTTAGTAGCATCTGCAAGAATAATTCAAATGAATAGGAATACAAATAAGAAGAAAAAAACAATTTATACATTTGAATAATTCAATAAACTTTTGAAGTGAGCTCAATTGTATTTGCAGATCTTTTGCATAAGGCCTTTTTTTTCGTCATGACACAGTTTCATTTATTCAAATTAGCCAATCTGCGGCCGGTCACAAAAGTTCAACGTCGAAGATATATCGCTCTTGCAAAACAGTATAAAAGCCATTCGCCTGCGTTAACCCTTTAGGGAGACGTAACGCACTAAAATTAAATTTCTTTTGAAAGAAAAGGAAGTTTAGAGGTTTTGTGCTAATCTACGCACTATCGGGCCATTTATTGTAACAAAATTTTGAGAACATTAATGTTATAAAATATCTGCATAAGCTATAAAAAAACAGCAATTATTTGAATATTTCAATATTTATAATCGATATTATCGCAAAGAAGTCATGTCAGCCTTAGGTTTATATATAAATTCACTTTTAACAAAAAAAATTTATGAAACGAAAACGCTTTTGGTCTGTGAATTAGCAAAATAGTCAGAAAATAGCTGGCATAGGGTAAAGTGATACAAGTTGGACATAGTGTTACTGTGTTATCACACTTGCACATTAAAATTTTAATATGATTCACATTAATTGTCGCTGGTGAGAGTCTAAATGTGTAATTTGTGTGTTTGAATCATTTTATATTCAAAATTTGATCTATTTGTTGATAAAAAGGTAGACTTGGCCCGCAAAATTTGATATAAATTGATTTATAGCACTAATGCGAAAAATTATTGCGATTTTCTCTTTAATTTTTTAATGTGAAAAATATTTATGCTTTAGGTAAATTTAAACTTATTTTTGCAGGCCAAGTCCACTTCTTTATCAATAAATAGAAAAAAAACCCAAATATTAAGTAACTCAAAGACACAAATAACATATTTGGACGCTCACAAGCGACAATTAATGTGAATCACATTAAAATTTTAATGTAAAAGTGTGATAACGCCGTTACAAATTGAACAATTCGCCGGTACAAGTTGGACAGGGATTTTTTCTTGATAAATACAGTACTAATTTTTTTTTAAGCACAAGGAACCAAATTATAAAACTAAAGCATTAAAAATATACAAATAAGAATGAAGTACTAAATTTATCAAGAAAAAACCCTATCCAACTTATGCCATTGTCCAACTTGTACCACTTTACCCTAACGAAGGGTTACTGGGACCATGGGTATTGGAGAGTGGTCCATGGGTATGTTCAAAACTATTAATTAATGTCCATTGAACATCACACAGACTACCATTTGATATTGTCCCTGCCCTGAATCGATTATGCATCAATCAAGGTGAAAACAATGGCCAAATCTCTATCCCCTTTAATGAACTCCTTAATAACTATGCCTGATTTACTAAAGTACACCTACCCATAATCTTGGATGTGTCTCCCAACTCTCAACGTCAATAAAATTATCAATTTTGTACACAAAATAACCCAAAATTAATCAGGAATCTAGCTAAACCATAGTTAAGTGCTCTAAATTCTAGATTATTGTACACTTAATAAGTAAAGTAATGAAATGCATGCTCCGAGATGTCAATGATTTGGGTTCGAGTCCGTACAACTTAACATTATGAAGCATTACCTTATTAATACAATAAAATTTTATATAATTATTTTTATTAATTTGAAAAAAATTAATATTTTCAGTTATAAATAATTTTAGTTAAGATGAATGTACAGTTCTATATATTCTGTAATAATTTAAAGGAATATTTTCTTTATCAATTTCTAAGTAATACTGTCTACTGAGAACCTTTTAATTTTTAAATTAAATAATATACAGAATATTTTTAAGGTCAATAAATATAGGAAGTAGGTTCGATGATGCAACCGACGCCGGATGAAATCCCGAATGCTAAAATTTCGAACGTCAAAATCGCGAAAAACCAAAATCCCGAAACACCAAAATCCCGAAAAGCCAAAATCCCGAACGCCCAAATCCTGAAAAGCCAAAACCATGAAAAACTAAAATCCCTATTGGGTCCAAACCCAGAAAAACCGAAATCTTGAATGTCAAAATCCAGAAAAGCTAAAATACCGAAAGACAAATTCCCGAAAAACCAATATCCCAAAGCCAAATTCCCGAAAAGCCAAAATCCCGAAGAGCTCGAAAAGATGACTATCCCACAGATCTTTTTGTCCTGGATGCCAACTGCTCCTTGCTTTACATTTAGGGATTTTGACCGGGATCCCAAAGAAACACTTATTGGCACTTTAGAACTCGTGTCAGGACCTATTGGCACTCTATTCTGGGGTTCCCCATTTGGGATTCGAAGTTTAAACACCTAACCTTACTAGAATTTAGATTAATGGAAAAACGTTATAATCACATTTTCTTTATTAGATATAAAATAAGTTTTGATATTTTGACAAAACTGTCAACAAATAATGTTCCCTGCCGCACAGGTGATCCTTCGACCCTATATACTTCAAATCTTCAAAATTATTATCTCATATCAGCCATAATAAAAAGAATTTTTAATAATTTTATTAACTTTATGTAATATAGAATTCAATTCTTATAATAAAAATTGTTACTCCCCCTCATGAACAAAGCATTTAGTGTGACCCAAGAACTGACTTTTACATTCTTATATTCGAAAAAGGAAAAACAACTATTCGTACCATTAGCAATAATGGGTTAAATACTGAAAGTAAACGCGCTAAACGCGCTCTTTTGTAGGCGACAAAATATGTACGCGCTTTCAGTGAATGCATTTTCGGAAAGTTGCAGAAGATATCTACAGCACTAATGAAAAAAACTTCTTTAAAAAATTTTAATTCATAAAATTGCCGATAAGAATTACTCTGGTGATTGAGTTTATTGCTGGACGAGAGCAAAAAAAACTCGGTCTCATTTTTTTTCCTTTTACTTTCTACAACTCTCATGTTTCTGTGCGTGAATTTCTTTCCACGCATTTTTATAAATACATTATAAATTTATTGAGTTTGGTGCTCCAAAAATATCTACTATTTGAGAACTATTTTATATTTTTTTCTCCGTAGACAAAAATGTTGAACATGGTGGCCAAAATAACTTGCCCAAAGAGATCGACACACGACGAGGGAGCATTTATTAGAGTAAAATTTTGAAATGTTGCCAAAATAAATTTTCTGTTATTATTTTATTATTTCTCATGTTCAATTTTCAAAGCATTGGATGTCTGTTTTTGCAGAGGGAAATACAAGAAATTTACTTAAACAACTTTATACAAATATGATAGTCACCCTAAATAAATTTTTAGGGATATAAGCTTTTGGGTTACTTTGGCATCTGTTTCCTTTAGAACACTACGCAAAGACACGAAGATAAACTCAACCTTGATTTTGTCTGATGATTGAATATTTGGAAATATACTAGCAACTGACGAAATATTAGAGAAATGCCACGCGATGATGAAGCAGCATCATCGTAAATCTATTGATGAAAATCCAAATCGGATGGAACATTTTTGTACAGAATGAATCATTTGAACGTACTGAGAAAAATTTCATAGATATACCTTTAAATGTTTTTCTGGGTAAAATAAAAAAAAAATCTCCCATTCAAATGTTCATGCATTTTATTTTGACTTGACGAAATCATAAGCTCAAATTATGTATATTAATTTTTTTATTTACGAATATAACATTCCGTTCCTTTATTATTCAATATAATGTATTTGTATGTTTATTATAAAAAAAGACTTTTGTATTATTTCTTGTAATAGGATTTCTAAATGTAGATAATTTTTTAAAAAGTAAAATTTACTTTTTTATTGTCAATAAACTTCTAATGCTAAAAATTGATCGGAAAATTTAATTTTATTCAGAATAGGGTAAAAGGACCTCTGCTTCAAATGGGGATATTTTTAATAAAACTCATTAATACGAATGAATTTTTGATTTATCTGAAGCTCAAAAATCAAATAAGACTTATAATATAACAAAAATAAAAATTTATTTCTGTATTACCAAGAATAAAATCTATGTTCTGTGAAAAATTCCAATTTGGAGTAAGGGATAGTGCGCTACGTTCAGAAAACTCAAAATTCAAACAACTTATGTTTTTAATATATTCTTAATTAATTTGACCCAATATAATATCATATTTTAATAGCTTCTCAAGTATTTACCTAAAATTTTTTAATAAGAGCCATGACTGAGTCAATTCAATCAGGAATATTAAAAAAATGAGTTGACCGAAGCTTGAGTCGTTCGAAGGTAACGCACTGCCCCTAGTAAGTTCTGAATTAAGTTGTTCTATCCTAAAGTGTTTCGTAATATCTTTTAAGTAAACATATATTCTTGAATGCGAATGTACACATCTTACACGGTAAAAACATTTTCCAGCCAATCGTATTTGTATAATATTAGCATCCACCGCCATCGTACTGTTAGAGACCACCAAAAATTAAAAAAAATCAGACTGTTCCCAATAAAATAAAGAAAACACACTTTTATTGTATAGAATATTTTTAAAAAGTTTTAAGAAGTACCTTCCCAAATTATTTTTCAATTTAAAATTTTATCTATTTCTTGGATTTAAAAAATCATAACTTTTTTATTTATTATTGGTTTTTAAAAATAAAATATTGGTTAGATAGATCTTAGATGACCCTTTAAATTCGGAGAAACATTGTGAAGATCAAAATAATTTACATTGAAAGAATAAATATCAATTTCGTTTTATATTATTTGGAAATTATTGCTAAAATCCAAAATTTCTCAGTTTATTTTAATAGGGGAATGTGGGCATGGTTCGCACAGAGTGAACCTTCAAACGATGCGAATTTTCTCTTTGTTTGCAAAGAGCTAGCTGGCTTACCATTTCTCATCTCATCTTGTGAGGTTAATCAACTATCGTATGGGTAAGATGTAACGACCTAGCTTTTTGCAAACAAAGAGAAAATTCGCATCATTTGCAGGTTCACTCTGTGTGAACCATGCCTACATTCCCCTATTTAAATATATTAGCATAAAGGTTTAGAAAATCTAACATAGAGTATTTAAAAAAAAAGTTGTTCTCAGTTCAATTGCCTCTTCGTGTAAACCTTGAAATCGGCTTCGTCAAGAGCAAATAATAATCTATGCTGATATTTGATAGGAGAAAAAAATCTTATTTCTATATTTAATACCATTGAGTCACTAAAGCACCCGCAATTCACCAAAAAGTCTTCATGGCTCTCGCTCAATGTTGAAGAAAAGTGACTTTGTAATTGAAAAGAAGCAAACTCCTCATGCATAATTTATTAACACTTGTTGAACTTACCTCCTCCGCTTCGATCGTGCAGATAAATCAATTGACAATAGATGCCTCAACGTGTTTTGGATATAAGACAACATCAAGTCAAGATTTTAATTAACTCACGGAAAATTCTTTAAGCATATTTTATGCTTCTTTTTTCTAACTCATCGTACTTCCCAGCATAAGCTCATAGAGTGAACATAATTATACAAATTACTCAATGCGTTCCGCTCTTTTTCACATTTTTATTCTTTCAGTTTCATTGAGCTTACTGGCTCATAAGTTGTCTTTTTTTTGGCTTCCTCAATTTACCTCTTCTTCTTGCCTTTCACGAAGCTAAATGAAGAAACGTTGTTCTAACACTACCTGATTAATTATATATATTGCAAATAATATGCAAATAGTTGTGAATCTAAAGGTGAGATGTAATTTAATTATGGTACGCGCGGGAGAATTTTCGTTCCACCTGTTGAGATTTCAGTGACGTCAAGCGTGTCTTTTGACTTTTTGAGATCAACACATAGTCCACAATTTATCAACACTTTTTCGACACGGTTATATCTACATAAAAAATATATTTGAAAGAGTTGGCGTCAATATTTAGGCAACATTTGAGGAATTCTTGCCGGTATCATCGATTTATAAAAAGTATAATTTTTTTCTCGAAAACAAATCCAAAATTTTGCCAAAATTTGATAGATTCGAAGTGTTAAGAATATATTAGGTATAACTCAAAACTAGTACTAGGTAATCATTTTTCACTTATTTTTATTTTTGGTAATTGGACTACACTTGTGCTAAAAAACTTATTTAACTAATATAGACATGAAGAATAAAATATAGTTAAATTTTAGTACTATCATCTCATTCTTTCTTAAATATTAAATTCTTCAAATTAAATTTGTTTAGATTTGCTTGTCTTGTATTTTTTATGTTTATTTATTCAATAGTATCGAACGAAACTTAAATGTTAAACTACTAAAATCTTTATAAATTTTTATGATAAATCACTTTTTTAATTATTTCACTTTTACTAAAAAAAACAGACCACAATATCACATATTTTAAGGTTCTTTTATAAGATTTTTCCTTGATATAATTCTCTTTTAAGGTAAAACCCATATTTAGTACATTCGTGTTCTAAATTGCTTTTGATACTTTCACAGACATTGTTTAATACGTACAATGTATGAAAGAGAAATTCTAACCTTATATTTAACTGTCTTACATTTCAATTAATTTTTATGCCATCAACACAATAGTCTATGAATCTATATTTAGAACTGATAAATTTGGTTTTCTTGGCAACTTATTTTTCAAAAGTCTGGTCATAATATTATATGTAACATATTTTATGTATAAAATTTTCCAAAGTTAATATAAAGGAGACGGGAATGGAGTGGTCAATTTCATTTAACATGTACTAAAAATAATACTAAATCCAGGGGCACATCAAGCCTAATCAAAAGTGAAGCTATTTTTCACTTTTCTTTGTATAAAAATTTTGCAGATATTGCACCGCGACTTAAACAAATGTCCTCGTAGTTCTTGTATTATTTCGGCGAGCATTATGAAATATGTACTTTTAGATAACTTTTAAGCTTTTAATGTACGATTTCGAAATATATCAGGCTAATAAGTCAAATCTCTTTAGGAAGAACTTGCCAATAGTGTTCAGTGCCTCTATACAAAAATGTATGACAAACTGAAATGTCAAGAGGCCCCTGACTGAATTAATATTATTCATTGGCTGATTTTAGTACAAATATGAGGCCATTATTTATTTAGTAGGAATATTTTATATATTTTCTAGATTTATCTACGATTCCAGGATATGTTAAAAATTCAAAATCATTTAGTACAGACATGTACTAAATTGTTAAATATTACACATAGTTGACAGTACTTTATGAGAAAGCCCTGCAATTCTAAAAATCGTGTTTTGATAGCCCTCAGTATTATTTTCGGTACGCTTCAGGGCGCTTCAGTATTAATTTTATAAAGGTTCTTCTATTATGCTAAACAAGGTAAAAAGTTCTGTCTTACAAATATATAGTACTAAATCTCTAACATGACTAAAGTCAACATATCCCAACAAACATTTTCTTCGTTATTCCGCATAAGCATGTTTAATTACATGTTATATTCCCATGCTATTATATTTTTTAATGTACATTTAATGGACAAAATGCCGCGCCAATGTACCCCGAAAGACCATCACAAAACACCCGCACAATTCTTCATTAATATCTCTTGAGTTATGATTTCAATGAGAGTCTCTTTGAAGAAATTCTTACGATCTCATCGTTGGTATCACGAGGGAATCATTTTCTTGTAAGCGGAAAATGATGTTGCTCTCTTTGATGCGGTATAAACAATTTTATTGTGTGGAGAGATGAAGATGCTAAGAAAATGTGTAACATAAATAAAATTGACAGAATTGGGGCAAAGTGAATTTTATTTTATGCTTATATACATTTTTCACCACTGTTCTCAATCTATTCTCTATATTCTTCCAACTGATAATTTTTCAAATACAGATATTTTTCTGTCAAACATTCATACCATTGAGATTACAATAATTTTTATTGAAATTAGTTGTTTACGCATTTGAAATCGTTAGATTGTGAAATTTTGAAACATTCACAGTTTGTGTAGTAAAATCTTATCGTCAACACATTTGCCTTCAATGACTAAATCTCAAAACGCCTCTTTGCGATTGTGCGTGCTTTTCTCGTGAGTTGATGCAATAAACCCATTTGAAAATAGAAAAGCCTCGACAGGTTTATTAATTGAAAATTTATATTCATTCCAAAATTCATCTCAAATCGATTTTACAGATGGGTTTTGTGAACAATTCTTGCAAATTTGCCAAGTTGTTCTCATCATTAAAGGCTTCTGGTAGCAAAACTCAATAATAACGAATTTCGGCGAAAACCAGAAATATTGGCGCATAATCCTCCAATATTATATTGCATCATAAAAATAAATTGGTGTTTTATTAGTTTGACTTCTTTTCTGCTCCTAAACTTACTAAAAATATCGATTTTTCTCTTGATGAACTATACAACTAAATATTCATTTGAATGTTTAAAAAGAAACTATGACGCCATAGTTTTTTTTTATAGAGTAAGTGTGCCAAATTACGGCCAGCTTGCAATTCCGGCCACCTTTTTTGTTCCTCTAATTTCCATGAATTTCAAGTTTTTACTTACTCTAAAGATTATACAATGCAAAAGAATAACAAAAAATGTAGCTTCGACAAGCGACATGACGTGAAGAAAACATTGGAAGAATTACCGAAGGGCAAGGAACTATGAGAATGAAGGTGGCCGAAATAGGGCACCAAAGCTATGTCTACATTTTTATTCATTTTAAAATGTATTAAGAATGATTTTAGAGTAAATAAAGACAATAAATTGTCTACAAGGTTCCAAGCAACACGCTTTAAGAAAAAGAAATTAAAAAAATAAATTTGTA
This sequence comes from Phlebotomus papatasi, assembly GCF_024763615.1. Classification (NCBI taxonomy): domain Eukaryota; kingdom Metazoa; phylum Arthropoda; class Insecta; order Diptera; family Psychodidae; genus Phlebotomus; species Phlebotomus papatasi. The sequence goes on along the minus strand of NC_077223.1, from coordinate 31,246,651 downwards.
TTAAAAATATTATATTTCAAACTTGAAGCTTTGCCACTTGCATGCAACTATGCCGAAATTTGGCACACTTACCCTAATTAAAATTTAACCAGAAGGAATAATCATATTTAAAAGGTCATTTGGCAAATAAGGTTTAATTTATGGCTCGATACTTAAATTTGGAAGAATATCATAAAATTTTCAATTTGATTTTATGTTTTCGATAAAGTGAATATAAACTGAACTTTGAAAATATCGGACATATTCAAAGCATAAATTCTTGCACAAAATAAACATTAATCAATTCACTCTTCGCCAAATCGCAATAATTCTTATTAAATTGGGGCATTAAGAGATTTGCACGGAGAATTTAATGAAAAAACATGCAGAAATGTTTCGAATAACATACTCATATGCTAATTTCCGCATCCACTGCTAATAAAGTCATTTTCATCTTCCTGATGATGCGTCTTTTTGCACATTTATCAATGGTACAACAAGACAAAAATCTAAAGTCTTTCACTCTTCCCACTCGTGCATTTGAAAATAGAAGCATTGAGACGCTTAATACATATTATTCTCCTCCATATGGTTAAGTAATAAAATTAAATTACTTATGTGATATATATACTTGAGGTTGAAAAGAGAGAAGAATGTCGCTGTATCGATGGTAAGCAAAGAGTTATTATGTTTTCGTGTATTTGAGAAGGAAGCACGTTCGTATGCAAGACCATTAGTATTCATATTTCGATGATATTTTTCAATAAGCCTCTCGTATGCCTCACATAAAGTGATGCCAAGATATGGAATGAAGAAAGAATTAACAATAGGGCAATTGAGAATTTTTTTATCCACTTGGTTAAGCCAAGAAGTATCTATCATTTACAAAAAAGTGACACATCGCCACCGTATCTTATATATAATTTTGCACGTAAGAAATTCAAGGGGAGAAATTAAACTTTCTTTTATAAAACTCTGACATTTAAAAACTGTTTTAAGAAAATTACATAAAAGTTTCTGAGTGTATCTTATTGTACAAAACAATATGACATAGAACATCTGTTACAGATAAAAAAAAAATTTATTATTTCTTTTATTTATTTTATAATTTATTTACAAAAAAGTTATTCAAATCTTAAAAATATCTAGAATTAATTTCAATTTAATTCATTAATTTAATAATTTTATATATAAATTTGATTCGTTTAAATATTTAATTGAATTTTAACAGTGGAGTGTCAAATTAGTTACAATTAACTTAAAATTCTGCAATAATATGGATTTTTTACAATGCTATTTTCTGTTCTATTACAAAGTGAAATCTCAAGGTGTAGTGGGAGTGTACCAAAGTTCGGCCAGCTTACAATTTCGGCCAGTTCTTCCGTTCCTCAAATTTTCATGGATTTTTAGTATTTGCATACTTCAGATACTATGTAAAAAACAAAGAATGTCGCTTCGATGAAAGAAATTATGTGAAAAAGACTTTGGAAGAATTCCGGAAGGGCAAGGAACTATGAGACAAAGTGGTCAAAATCCCAAAGCCACATCTATATTTTTATTTTTTTTTTAATGTATTAGGGGAAAGTTGAATACGGCAGCCTTTGAATGTTTCAATCTTTCTCTTATATCCCAAAGCGAAAATTCTATTTCGTGAACCATGTTAATACTATTAAATATTTTCTATTAACTTCGATTAACAAAATAGAATTTTAGCTTTGGGAAATAAGAGAAAAATTGAAGCATTCAAAGGCAGGCCACTTTCCCCTATATCAAGAATGATTTTAGAGAAAACAAAGACGATGCATGCACTATCTATACGATTCCAAGCAACACTACTGAAAAATAAGTAAGAAAAAAAATTAATTTGTATTAAAAATATTATATTTCAATCAAATTTAAGACTTGCATGCAACAATGCCGAAATTTGGTACGGTTACCCTTTTAACTAAACTTACCAACTTAACAACTAAATTACAAGTTTATGTTATAAACTGTTCCTTCACACAATTTTTCCGATTATTCGGAAAAAATATGAACCGTTTTACCGAAAGTGAGACACGAAATGGCTACGTGCAGTAATAACCTTTCGAAGACACAAAGCCACTCCGAAACCAAGCCAAATCTATTCGAAAATCTAGCGGAAGCCTAAAGTGCAAGTTCATATACCCGCCGCTTTAGGATGATTATTCTGCCATTCCGAATTTCGAAATTCTTGACACTTCAATCGTCAACAATGTCAACAAGTGTCAAAAAGTGAATTTCTGTGGAATTTCAGGATGGCAGAACGTTTGAATTGCAATTTTATAAAGATAAATGTCCATTTCACGAACGGACATGAAACGGGTTTTTAGGCAAGTTCTTTCTAATATACCTTCGAATCGGTAAAGGAAAAACCTTAACCGGAGAGAGCTCTCAAATCGGTAAGGTTATTACTGAACGAGAGGAATGTGTCACATTTTCTATTTTAATCTAGACACACTTGTTGTGCTGCTTACTGAACAAGATTTCAGGAAAATGCAATAGTGAAGGGTGGAATAGTTTTATGCATACGTTACTTTCGAATTCGAAAATCAAGATGTTTAGAACGAAAAATAATTATTTAGTAATTTTGCGGTATATTTTCAGATAGTCAATACTCAAGAGAAACTAACATAATGGTTAATTTAAGTATGATTCATATTCGTTTAGCAATTGAGTCCTGAAAAAAGTTCAGCTGTGCGAAACTGTCCTTCCTACCCTTCCCTATTCCTGATACAAGAATTCAAGGTTAAATAAAATACCTTAAAAAAATTAAGTACAATTTGGATAAAATTCGAAAATTTGAATTTTAATCAAGGTATTTTTGCAGAAGTTATAACAAAGGGTTTACAAAATTTATCTTAGGAACGAACCACAATGGGAAATTTTCCTAGACTCACCGGTGAATTAGCACATATATTTTATATTTTAAATATTTTCAAAAAAGAGGAATGTTAAAAATTATATAATAAACATCAAATAAGTTTTTCAGTATTTTATTTGAATTTCTCTTAATGATATACAGTAGAGTTCCTCAAATTTGAACATTTGGGGGGTATAGATGACATTTCTCACTCCTCAAATTTGAATAATATTTTCAAAAACGTAACGGAATTCATATGAAATTCACTTTCTCTAAATTAAGATAAATAAGTTTAGAGAATATATCAATGTGTTTTATTGTGAAATAAATGGAATTTGTTGCGGAAGTTACTATAATACGATAATATTGAGAAAAGACCAAAGAAAAATGGTTCTACTTCATACTCCACGCAAAACTTTCTTCACATAACCTTAAATTTTACATTTTGAACTCAACCGTCGTTCAAATTTGAGGAGTTCAAATTTGAGGAACTCGACTGTACAACTTTAAAACCCAGGAACACTTGGTAGAATCGTAAATCGTAACAGATTTTCTGAAAGATTTAATTATACATAGGATCGTGCCATTAGAAGATATTTCCCAGGACTCAACGATTAAAATAACTCAATACAGTGCTTTACGATATAGGGGAAAGTACTCTCCCTTCGAACGTTCATGCCTTCGAATAATGTGAATTTCTCTTACTTTTCCTAAGAGATTTCCACATAATTGTCACATAATTATCAATAATTAATAATAAGCTAACTAATATTTAATAGAAATGTTTAAGGCTCTTAAGAAAACTTAAAGAAAATTAACATTAGTCGAAGGCATGAACGTTCGAAGGGAGAGTACTTTCCCCTACCCCCGTTCAAACGCGCCTAATCACATGGGATCGTCTACATGGTCAACATGCTACAAGCACTATTAAAGGGTCACCGTATTCCCTTTCCGATGAAGTATTATATTATTGATGATTGATATATGAAATTTAAATTAATGCTTCTACATTTAGTTATCGATTTCAGTCAACTCCATTTCTTTAACTCTATCTTTACAAAACGCTATTAAAATTTAATTTAATAACAAACTTTCTTAAAGACCACCTCAAACTATTTATGATTAGTATCTTACATATGTTAATCATAGCTTAGCTTTGACTGATGGATGAAATGACAAAGTCTGACTCATATTTCAATGTCATCTAAGAAATCTTTCTCACACTCAACTCTTCTCATTCACAAAGGGCTAACTGATTTTGGGCCGTCACAATAAAAAGACGCAGCAGTCAATTAAAGCATATTAATATTCACAGAACCAGTGAGTTTTATGTCTTTTAATAAATTTAATATGTTGTAAATTAATTTAAATTCACTGGTGGTTTGCCTTAGCAGAAAAAAATTTTGTCGAGAGTTGAAAAGTAAAGATTGTCCTTTCAGTGGTCTATAATGGCCCAGAAGAAAGTTGAGGGGCTAAGCACGAAAGTATAGTAAATTTTTAGGGTAATTTTCCTGGTGTCAATGACAGTGTTGATTCGCTATGCCAGTCTGCGTTTTATTTTGGGGAGAAAAAAAAAAGATTGCTAGAGTAGTGCGTGTTAAGTAAATTAATTACGGGAAATAAAAAGCATGTACGCGACTTTTGAGCCTCAGAACTAATATGGGATACTCCTCTGTGGACTCTTATTTCTCCTTTCCTTCTGTAACCACAATTGAAGTACATGAAAAATACGCCCAAGTCACGCATTTCAGTCACTATGGAAATTTATATCTACTACACACAATGCGTGGTGTGCGTAAATAAAACTCGAGAAAGAGCCTGAAGACTCCAATTGCGAGTTTATTTGTAATATTGCTCGGGGAAGCTTTCAAAAGGACCTTTTCTCCATCCACCTTCTTATACTAGGGGCTGTTGAATGCACGAAAACTAATATTGCGATAATAAAATGACACAACAACCTCATGGAGGAATCACACTTTGATGATGGGATTGTCAATGCCATACCATGTCCGAGTTAAGTCCACTGAAGCTCACTGGTCGCAATTTAAAGTCGAATTCAAGATATTATAAAGAATTAAAATTCATTTAACCGAACGTATCTTCGAAATAAAAATACTGTATTTGTAGAGCGTACGACCTATTAGACAATTGTTAACCCATTGGACGGCCGAACACCGGACTCACCAAGCCTAATCCTTCATCCTATTTTACATGATAATGATAAAGTTGCTGAGACTTTTGCTCAAGGGAGTGAACGTTAGGTCCTAAATAGACCCAGGCCGATCCTCGAGAATATAGCTTAAAAAAATTGACAGTAAATGTTTATCCCAAACTGTCATATATTGATGTCTTAGGATTATCGAATAAAAGTCCTTTGCATAAATTTCCTTCACCTAATCCTCTCCTTCGAGATTTTATAGGTAAAATATTCTCAAATATCAGCTTAAAGGTCTTGACAGAATTGAGGATTAACCGAGAGACGGCTTAGCGTAATTAAATTCGAAATAATGGTTAAAACACATTACTATCATTTTCCACTAAGCCGTCTCTCGGCTTAAGTCTTAAGTGTGTCAAGGGCCTAAATCTAATCAGGCCCTTGTCTACCGCGGATAGTTCACTCCAAGGAAGATGAAAAATATGTAGCACCTTCAACTACTCATTTAGCCTTTAAAGCTTGTAATATTATTTAAACGAGTCTCATCTATCATCAAAGCTTACATAATTGCTTTACAATATATGGTGAAAGGAACACCTATTGACACTTTAAGAACTCGTGTCAGGAGGACCTATTGACACCCTACTCTGTCTGTACCATTTGGAATACGAAATTTGAACACTCATCCTTATCAAAAAACGTAAATTAATGAAAAAACGCCATATTATTTACATTTTATTGTATGCATTAAATAAATTTCAACATTTTGAGAAAAGTGTCAATAGGGGTTCCCTGTCGAAAAGGTGTTCACTCGACCCTACATAAAATCTACACAGAAAAACTTTACATTCTAGGTTTTTCTATAATCTATTCTTCTCAGAATAAATCATAATAAACAAAACACGAAAATAAAAAAGTAAAAAATATAATATGATTTCTTAGCACTAAACCTACCGATCGTTTTCGATTGTTTTTCGGTCAAATGACAAACCGCGGTAGGGTAAGATACTCAAGAAATTTGTCTTGGAAAAGAGCAAAAAATCAAAATTTAAACACTGAAAAATATATTACAATTACATGCATATTTTAAGAAATTGTTATTAAGTTTTATAGTGCCATTTTACCGTTTAAATATGTGGTAATTTTAAACCGGTCAATTTGACCGAGTCTTGGTAGGTTTAGTGTTAAATTAGTAACAACATTAACAATAAAATCCTGCGATGAGACGGTTTTCTTCCAAAGAATGTTACTTAAATTCGGTGTATTTAAATAACTTAATTTTTTAATATTCGTAATGATGAAATTTTTGATTTTAAAATGCTTCAAATTGAAATAGTCCCTCAAAATATTTATTTTATCCGAGACACATTTAGAGGAATTGTAATGCTCAACGCACAATAACTTTTGTTTAGTAAACATGTTTTTGACATTTCTGTGAGAGTGAGTGATATCTAGATCTAGTCATCTCGCTCACTCTCACAGAAATTTTAAAAACATGTTAACAAACAAGTTATTGTGCGCTAGTCATAACAGCCAATAGTTAAATTTTATCTTAGGAACAAACCATCCGTTTAAAAGGTTTCTTATGTTTAAGTTTGATTCTCACATTTAAGAAAATAATTTAAATTTTTCTACGTCATTCATGTTTAATTGTAATAGAACAACTCTGCCCAATTTTGCATTATTGAGCAACCTTTTGCTTATAATTCACAAAAATGTTTTATATAGCTGAAGGGCGATGAAAATCGATTACAGTGTGTTTATATGTGTTATATTGGCTCCTGTCGCATTTTAAGCAGGAAATATTCCTTCATCTCACAGTGATTATTTAAGGAAATTGTATCCTCCAGCTAAAATAGCACTGGTCCAACGATTTTCAGAATATATTTTAATTATCTCAAAGTAAAGTTCATCAGATCCACCCCTTTGGGCGAAACCACCCTCATGAGAATCCCTAACTAAATCCCTGCACGTGAATTAAATCATTTCGAATTAAATTAATAGTCTCTCTCTCACTTCCAGCTCCCTAAAGAAATTTTGAGGATTTAATATCTCTTTCAATAATGTTTAGACTTTAAATTATCAAAATGATTGCAAAAGCCAGAGGTTAAATTTGCAGTCGTGCTGTGAAGTCATCATTAATGAAATACAATGAAGTTTGTTTTTTTTAATATAAAACGTACGACATTCACAACAATGCTATTTTTAGTTGATGCTGCAATATTTTTAGATGAAGTCATATGATGGAGTACTACACAGAAGTAAACTGAAATTTTAATGATTTTTGCAATATCGTCACAACTAATGTAGAGCTCAATGTTGTTTTGCAAAATTCCAATGAATCACCCCAAAAAACTGAGGGTGTTGAGATACATTACATCAAGCTAAACTGAAAATGAAGCAGTATATTTAAGGTGAAGAAATCTATTTTCAGTTTATAGACTTGTATTTTGTGACAATATCATTTTGCTTAACTTTATAAACTTTGTTCAATACTGTTTTGACACCTGCTCATAACTTTATTCTGAAGAAATAAATTTATTCTGAATTTAGTACGCAAAATGTGAAAAGTCTTCGGAGAATACTCGAATTTACACAATTACACATCTCGCAATACAACGAAGGAAACTCGAATACTACACAGAAAATGTGTTTCGTAAAAGTTTGTGAATTTGTATTAAAGAGTTACGAAATGCTCATAAATCGTAGGGTGAAGGGAACACCTATTGACACCATTCTAAATATGTACCATTTGGAATACTAAATTTGAACACTTATCCTTATAAAAAGGATACTCAATGGGTCAAATGATAGAGCACTCGCTCTATGATGCAAGTGTCCCGGGTTCGAATCCCCTTTAGGTCACCAGGAATTTTTCTGGCGTTAAAGGTGTTCGGAATGCATCCAGTGAGTTTCACTGCACTTGATTCCACGGACGACTGACAACTTCATCCCGTACAAGAAAAAAATAATAATGCATGTCTAGAAATCCCCTTGCGGGAAGGCCTTGTTCCTTCATGGAATGTTATGCCAGCATTATTATTATTATTATTATTATTATTATTATCCTTATAAAAAAACGTTGATGAAGGAAAAAAAGCCATATTACTTATCTTTTATTAGATACCTTAAATAAATTTTAACATTTTGACAAAAGTGTCAATATGGGTTCCCTGTCGAAAAGGTGTTCATTCGACCCTATAACCCACAAAGAAGTTCGTAAAGTTCATTTACGTTTCGTACACACTGTTCGTAAGTTGAGCCAGTTGACGAACAATTTATAATAATTTAGCTGAAATAGAAATGTCGTACTCACAAAACTGTCTTAATTTTACAGATAATGTGAGAATCTTTTAAATTAATTCTGAATCTGGTAAAGGGTTGCAGAGGGTGAGAGTATTACTTATTCTGCTTAAAATCGTTGATTTTAGTGGAGATACTTCAAAGACCCTAATACTGTTATCAATACGTTATCAATCACTGTTTGACTGCTAAGTTAAACATCGAACACTGAGAAAAAAGAGGGTGTGATTAACTTTTTTTCCTCATAACTTTAACACTTTTTAGGTGTAAAAATATATCAGCATTTTTTAATGTTAATTTTACACCTTTTCAAGGGTAAAATTAACATGAAAAAGGGTACCTTTAACCCCTAATACACCTAAAAAGGGTAATATTTACACCGATTTCGGATCAATACTGCAGGGTAAAATTAACATTTCCGGAATGTTATTTTAACTTTTTCGGATTTCTCTCAGTGAATCAATGTAAACGTACACGACATAAATATTTCTTTGACTAAGATACATATACGTAACCTAAAAATTAGGATTTTTAAGTTAAGTCTTTTCTTTAAGTTCCATCATTGATTACTTACATAAAAAATGTTCTTTATTAAATCGAGCATACAAGAATCATTGACAAAGATTCGCCCCCACATTTTCAAAAAGCTATTGGTTGGTTGAACAATTTAGACATCAAATAATTAAATTTTTCAGATTAGGGCATATCATCGTTTGGGTTTTTGTAATAAATAATATCCAATATTTCATATGTGCCATATGTGCTTATAAGATCGCCAATTCAATACTCACGCAAAAAACCACTCATAACGCGGAATCATATTTCTGGATGGTTTCCAAGTTAATAATTTTTTATGAAGTGTGATGTTTTTGATGTTCTCATTTTAATTACAATTTAAAAGAGATTATTGTTACATATTTGTTTATTTTTAAAAACACAAAAATTGGCATAAATTATCACAAAGTTTGGAATCTTGTAAATTCACTTCATCAAATGCGAAATCTGCTTTTCATGAAACTAACATAAAAATATATAGGCTATGTTTATTTATTTGAATGGTTTGAATTTATTTAAACTAAACTTAAATACATAAACCTAAAAAATCAATGCAGAATATGTTTTGCATTATATTTGATTAGATTTCAAAATTTCTTTGTAAATTTACTGAATGTTTCTAATGATTTTCACAGTGAATTAACATCACACTTTATGTTTTTGATAGTTTAATTAATAGGGGGAGGTGGGGCTATATTGAGCTGTTGGGCTACATTGTTATACGATTTTTTCTCATATTTCTTATGACAACTGAGTATTAAGATTATGTAATTTGGATACACAAAATAATTGTGGATCTAAATAAAATAATTGTAAGGCGCAGCTTCATTTAGAACTAGGCGAAAAAGTCGTATAACAATCTAGCCCCACAGCTCAAAGTAGCCCCACCTCCCCCTATTCATTTTTTAAATTTATTGTTTTCAAAATTTTAATTTCGCTGAAACTGCCAAAGGAAAAGTTCAAAATGAATAATAATAGGCTTTATTGGATATCATTGGCTACATTTTTTTTAACTTTTAAAGGTTATGTTCGATCCAATACAACACTTCAAAATGACTACGTGACAAAATAAAATTTCTCTGCAATATATATATTTTTTTTTAATTTCATATTATAGAATATTACATTACACACTTGCAACATGCTAACAACTTACTGAAAATATAAAATACGGCCCAATTTGATAAATTCATTTTCAAACTATTGTTTAATTTAAGGTTATGTATATGATCTAACCGTAAAGAAAATTTCAAAATTAAATTAAACATGAGACTTTTTCAAAAAATAAAGAAAATCTGCTACCAAATTTTGTACTCATTGTTAGATACAGAAATTCAGAATAATTTTTATATTCAGAATCAAAATTTACTAAATTTTTCTTGGTTATAATTTTATTTATTTTAAATATGAAAGCTTTTAGATCCGTTTTTTTGCTTAAATGAGTCGCAGGCAAATTACTTGTTAGAGAATCTCTTAGACTTGTTATTTTGGATCTAAAACGGTCTTCAGACTAGAGGTTTAGCCCAGTTCCCGAAGGTCTTAAAATCCTAAATAGCGAGCATTTTTCTTGCTTTTTGTGAGCTCAATATGTCACTTATCTTTAGTAATCCAATCCTAAGTTAAATTTTTCCAAAAAATCGTAATTGATAAGAAATTAGCGGAGTTAAGCCACATAGCTAAACCTCAGGTCTGAAGCCCGTATAAGTTACCTAACCAAAAAATCCATTTATCCCAGTAAATTAATAGAAAAAACCTTAGATCTCATTCCCAAATTTATCAAATAGATTTAAAAAAAAGTAAGGTTAGGATCTGATATGATTTTAATGAAACGTTTGAAATAGCATTGGCATATATTTCAAAGGAGCTTTACTGCGTGAAAATTGATAAAATTTTGTTACTTATAGAAAGAATTCTGAAAATGTTTTCTATTTGATGCTTTAATAGATTTTTGAAGGTTATGTTCATCATAACCCTAATAACCCCAAAAACTAATTGAGTAAATGTAGTCCATTAGTTAAAAGTAATAACGTTTGATAAACTTGCATCAATTAATGTTTATAGAAAAGATATTTTAAATTTGTTTAAATAGCATCTGCTGATTTAGAAGTTATGTTTACTTAACCTATCACCAATTGAGAAATAGTTCAACAGATTTATTGCAATTTGTTTTTTTTTTTTGCATAATACTTTGTCACTTAATCTCTGACTGTTAGTAAACATTTCTGAGCATGAAGAATCGCATTTTCTCTCAGTTAATTAACGTGCAAAAACTTGCTGTTTTAGCAAAATTCTTAGACAACCGTGCCTTTTTTTCTCCAGATTGAAACAACAAACAGAGGTTCTTGCCTCTATCTTGTGTTTGTTTGTTTTTTTTCTACATTAAATGTGACTTGTATTCCGTAATGCACAGATTGTACCGCGAGATGCTCAGAGGTAAACATCCAACCACATTGAGACACGCACGTGAATTGTGATATTGTAAAAAAAAAATGGTAAATAATTATAGTTTTCTCTCTGAACTGATAAAATGCAACAATTCATGATGTGCAAAAGAAAAATCCGTATGAAAAGAAATTTTTACAGAAAAGGCAATAAGAATGAAACAAGTTCTTCATGTCAGATCCGCGATGATCAATTTTGTTCAAGTTTTTGAGCAGATTGCATTGTTGCAGGGTAACTGTTAAACGAATTTCTTCACTTGTTGTGTCCTCCATGGAATAATGAGCGGAGACGAGTTCATTGAATACTCAATCAAGCCATCTCCTGCTTTTGCACTCAATTTCAAGACAACGAGATACTGGAGGAGATTCAATTGATAGGCGTGGGCAGCAAATTACATTTGAGATCATGGTTTGATGCTTTAAAAAGGAATAGTGTCATCATGACAATTTGCCCATAAGGCACCACACTTGCTGAGTTATACAAACAATGGTAGATTGGAAAATTAATCACCAATTCTTTCACAGCTAACCATTCTTGCTAGAGGCTCCCATAACAGCTGAAGACGTGCTATCTAAAAATTCTCACGTTGTTATCCACGGAAGCGGAAAGTGATCAACGTCTAATGAAGTGTGGTGTCTATTAATTGACGGTGATTTACGTGTAAAAATAGAATTTTATGCATTGTAGAGATAGATGAAGCTCAACATCGGAGAACATTCAATTGGAAAGCTTTCGCTTTTCACACTATAACAGTAAATTTAGTGTGGAATTAATTGTTTATGACACTGACATTTATGGCTTGTAAGGATTTAAAATTCAAGACAGTGAATTGTTACTAAAGCATTTTAAGATTAACCTGATACTTTATAGTGATAAATGAGATCCAAGATATCAGTTGATAGGCTGGATTTGTCTTTCAACGAATTTGGGTTAAAGCAATCTAAACGAAGGTTTTTATAGCTCCACACCTTTTAGATCAGGAAAATTTCATAAAGTCGAAATTCGTATTTCTTTCTTTCTCGAAAGGTTTGCATAAGTCTGTTCCACTATTTTGGTCTCAAAATTGTACTGAACTAAATTAAATTTTGTTTGATGTTCAAAAGAAGAAGAAGAAGACGAAAGAATAGGATGGTCTTATGCAAACAATTTGAGATGGAAAAGGATGTGAATTTCGATTTCATGAAATTTTCCTGATCGAAAAGGTGTGCCGGAGCCATTAGAAATAAATCTCTTTAAATTTTGACCATTATGCTTTCGGCACACCTTTTAGCTCGCTATAATTTCATAAAATCAGAATTCACATCCCTTTCTTTCTTAAAAGATTTACATAAATCTATCCCACTCTTTCGGTCTCAAATTTGGACTGAACTAAATTTAATTTGATCTGATGTTCAAAATAAGAACAAGAGTGCGAAAGAGTAAGATAAACATATGCAAAGCTTTTAAGAAAGAGATAGATTCGAACTTCGACTTCACGAAATTTTCCTAATCAAAAAGGTGTGCCAGAGTCCTGAATAATTAATTTGGTGTAAATTCATTAGGGGAGGGTGGCGCAGTTTTTACCCCTAAATAGCAAAATAAATTTTGGATCCACTTTGCAAAAAGATTATAAACAAAAGTAAAACTTTGTATATTCTGTGAATTACAGTTGGGTTTAGTGTTAATAAAAATAATAACAGTAATCCTTTAATTTCATTCGTCTATTGTTGAGAAATTCACTTCACTTGAAAAGCAGAATGTGTGAAAGTCCCCCATTGCGGGGCAATTCCAAAATAAATATGAGGCAATTTTTGAGAAAGATAAAACGTGTTTATAGGAAACTTGCGATATCATAATTGATTAAAATTACTATATTTTGAGGTCTTCTAAGACTTTAAAACATAAAAATGTTATAAAACAAAAACTTTATAACAGAATTTGAACACTAATTTATCATACAGAGAAAATAAAATATCGCCAAAGATTTCAAAGCCTATTTCTAATTAATTGAACAATTTTTTTATACGAGAGAAATCGTCGGTTGCGGCTACTTCTGTCGTATCTGCATTTGTTTTGTATCTGCATTCGGAGCAACTACAATACAGACATCCCCTCTTGCGTGAAATGCTGATACAAAAGAAATGCAGATATGACAGAGGTTGCCGCAACCGACGAAATGTCTTTTGTACTGCTAAGCTAATTCAGTTATAACAGTTTTATAATAGTATTTAAAGTCTTGAATTTTTATAATACTAAAAAAAATACAATATCTTGCTGTAAACATTCTGAAAAGATATTATAACAATTAAATTCCTCATTTTTAAGCACTTAAAAAACACTGAAAGATTATTTTTCTTAATTTCTTATGAACTTTTAGGATAATTTCGAAACTATAATAATTTCCTTAACCATAATTTCGAACTTTATCGACAAAAACAGCTACAAAACGTTTTCAATGATCATTTTAAGTTGATTTTGATTAAAAAAGTAAATTGTTAGACACTAGTAATTTCTCCGTGTGCTTGCATGAAACTGCCCCTCACGCATTTTTGGAATTCAAATCAAAATTGCCAGAACCGTCTTAGAATTCATTCTACACTAAATGCCTTATAATAATCATAAAACCACTGGTAATTTAATACAATTATGTTTCTTCGATAGATAAGTGCAATAGTTCAGAAATTGTTGAAAATATTACATTACAAAAAGTTTCATTTTGATGTAGTTTTATAAAATCAATTACAGAATTCAAACGAGAAGCGTCACCAAATTAATTGTTTTTATAAACATGCGTCTCAATTATCTCTTCAATAACATAAAGGTTTTATCCCAATCCTTTCAAAGAGATACGAAGAATATGCAAAAATTGAAACTGCCCCGTCGTTAAACTGCCCCACCCTCCCCTACATCCAGCGTAATTTACAGAAATTTTTGGTGACTTATGCCTTCAGCGCACCTTTTAGCTCGCTATAATTTCATAAAATCAAAATTACTTCTCTTTCTTTCTCAAAAGATTTGTATAAGTTTATCCCACATCTTCGATTTTAAAATTAGACTGAACTAAATTTAATTTGGTATGATGTTCAAAAGAAGAAGAAGAGTGCAAAAGAGTCGGAAAGACATATTCAAAAGTCTTAAGAAAAAAAGGGATGTAAATTTTGTTTTTATGAAATTTTCTGATGTAAAAGGTGTGCCACAGCCATTATAATCTAGCTAAATTCAAACCTGAAAAACGTATCGTAAAACAATAACTTTCCCACTTACCTCATTGAGTGCCAAATTTTTGTTTGAGACCGGTATCCAAATCAACACTACTGGGAAAAAGTTACCTTTCTTCGAACGTTTGGAAAAATTACCAATTAGACATTATTTTCAAGTCTTCTTAGCTTGGTCCTAAACATTTTTTTTTCGGAAAATTTTAACGAAATAAGGAATTTAAAAAATACTAATATTTTAATAATTATGCATTGGGTTACGGAAAAGTGGGGAAAGTTTATAAAGGTATTATAAATAAATGTTAAAAAAAATCTACAAACATTATATTCTAAAATATTTTTTTAAACATATTTTTCTATTTTTTACAATACAATGAAAATTATAAAAATGTATCTTTATACATCCAGCCTTGTTGTTTCGACCTTAGAATTGACAATTAACCTTCCAACTTTTCTGTGATGAGTTATAATCCAAAACTCTTTTAGACTAAGTTGTTTTATGCAAGAATGTCGAGAAATATTGGAGTTTAATTCAATTAAAATTATAATCTGCATTAAAATAATGTGAATTAAGTAAAGCTATCAATTGTACCTGTCTCCCGTACTGAAACTTACTTTAAACATGTCTATTAAATCCTGATTTTATCTAGCGTTTTCTAGCATATTTCAAGATCATTTCAAAAACAATATTCACCGCTGATGTTGACCACCTGTAAAATGATCTAAAAAATTCACTGGCACTTCTATTCGCGAAGAGAAGTTCAAAGTCACAAATGTAAAGCACAAAAAATACCAATTTGAGGAAAAATTCTTAACCAAAAGAGACCTTGAATTCTGCCGGTCTTCCAACACAAAAAAAAACTTTATGTGAAATGCAAATGAAATTGCTCATTCTCTCATATTTTCCATAGTTTCGTTAATTGTTGGTGATATCACACTTAATTTATACCAAACTTATGCAAATTTCCACCATGAGACGCACACTTAAAACACTTCTAAAATTTTTAGACAATATTTTTGGACATGGGGCACGATTTGGAGAATTTTATTCCCATAAACAGTAGATAATTGGTGATCGTGCGATAGTCAAAAATGTGTCACATTAATAAGAAATTCGCGTTATGTAGCATTTTCATCATTTAGCAAAAAGATTGTCGGAGATAAATGTATGATTTTGGCATATGTAAATGTTGGATATTTTCGTATTCAACTCTGCGTGAAGTGTATATGAAATTTAATGGGCAATCTTCCATTACGTATTTGTGGTTTTGTGATATTACTATGTTAGAAAAATAAATGTAGCATGGATTTGTTAGCACTCAATAAAATAATAAATAGCGCAAATTAAACCATTGGCAGTTTTTACTCTCAAGTCAAATTCGTTATTTTATGTTAAAAATTTTTGAGTTCTGAGTAAAAATGTCATATAGGGGATACCAGGACAGAACTATGGCCTCTACACACTAGAGAAATTTATGTCGATATGGAAGAATTTTTCCTGGACAAGCTTAGAGAATTTGCTTCAATATGGACATAAATTTCTCTAGTGTGTAGAGCCCATAAGTCAGGAATAAAATTATATGCTAGACAGACCTACGGCTTAAGCCGAGAAACAGCTTAGGGCAGAATCACGTTGACAGTAAAATGCTCACCGTATTTCATTGATTTACGCATTTTCATTGTAATTCTAACGCAAATTCTGAATTTATCGTATTACCTTATCTCATACTCGGTAGCACTAGGTAAGGCACAGTTATTTTTGCTCACCGTTTATCACATTTTTGTTTTATTTCTTCAATTTTCTTATATTATTTTTACCTAGTGCCACCGCGTATGAGATAAGGTAATACGGTAATTGAGAATTTGCGTTAGAATTGCTAATAAAAATGCGTAAATTAACAAAATACAGTGAAGCTTTACAGTGACGGTAAGCATTTTACTGTCAATGTGATTCTACCCTTAACGTAAATATAATCAAAATTATGATTAGACTACATTCCCATCAGTTTCCCACCAAGCGGTCTCTCAGCTTAAGTAGTAATACCCTAGACACATTTATGACTTAAGCCGAGAAACGGCTTACCGTTACTATTGTGAAGCAAAAACCGATGTGAAGATAACTATATTGATGGGGAAACTGGAAATCGTCGGGAAATGGAATCTCTCAAGGAAAACTCATCAACTTTTCTCAAAGCTTTCGGCTCAGGCTCCGAGCCTTCATCAGTGATCAAGTCTAATATTACTCTCCTGAGATTCGTTCAAGACATTTAAGGTCAAATTATGAGTACAGGGCATATGGACAATGTGGGGGCACGTTTTTACAATTCTACAAAACTTTTTCACTATTTCGGAAACAATTTTACAATTAATAGAAATGTTAGAGGCTTCTGCCCAGAGAAAATTTTAAATATTCTAACAATTTATTGAAGAATTATCTCCAAAACGTACTGTTTGTTGATGAATTTCTTTTAAAAAGCTTAATGTTTCTGCTCTAACTACTTTTACTCCGCGCGAAATTCGTTCTACGGCAGATTTATTCAAAAGAAAGCCCCTGCGGATATGAAAATTTTCTCGATGCATAATGCCATTTAGCGCGTTTTTTCCGGTCCCGAAAATGTGCATAATGCCGGGACTGAGTGTACAGCTTTTTCACAAATTATAGACAACAAAAAATTTCATTTGCTACCTATTCCTGCCCCGGTCTTCCCTACATGATCTTCTCTCACAGAAATGATCTCTATAAACCATATCTATTTTATCTCAGGATTTCTGTTGATTTGTCTTTTGCATATTTGCCATAAGCATTACCAATTGGTACCATATTTTTGTGCCAAATAGTAATTAAATCAACAGAAGTAGACCCCATACAACGAATTTGTGTTCATAAAGTCTGCAATAATGCTCCAAATTGTCGGACGACACTGTTAAAAACAAATGGTCGAAATGTTTAACTATAAAATTTAACTTTTCATAAAATCAGAATTTTTCATAAAAACAAATACGAGAGTAGAACGTGCTTCAGGCCAAAAGATTTAACTCTTATATAGCTTTCAATTGTTTTAATTTCTTATTTAGCGAAATTTTTAGAAACATTTTTACTTAGAGTTGTTATACATAGCTAAAATTGATATATCCAGAATAAGCCAGCATAGGGTAAATTAATCTAATTCAAAACCTGCTCCAAATGGAAATTTTTCGCTACTCCAAATGGAAACGTCATTGTTTTCATGATAAATACAGTACTAATTACCATATTTATATATTTTCTATAACACAGTTGCATTATTTAATTAATTTTCCTCCAAATAAAGAGAAAATCCATTCATATTCACAAATTTTAATTTGTTAATTTCTCAGAAAAATTAAAAATGTAACCTTTTCTCCATCGAATTTTTCATTGATCGACCATTGTTTATTCGTTTTGTTTAACATTTATGTAATATTTCTGGCTAATTTTAGTTAAATCAAGTGCTAGTCTTTATTATTAACGGTACGTGAAGTTTTCATATGAAATAATTACCTATTTCGTGAACAAAAAGGGGTTTTCTGAAGTGTCTGCAAATGCTTCAATAGGAAACCCCGGAAATATGTTTTTTTTTTCGGAGAGATTTTCTTATTGTTTTAGATGGTAAAGGAGAAAAGACCAGAAATAAGTACAAATCCTGCACTCAAGAGCAATTCAACAAGGTTTTGAAAGCCTTTCGTCGCGGTTTCACTTACACTGTTTGTCTCCAATTAGAAACTTTCCCTTGTCTCCATTTAGATTAATATGTTTCCAATAGAAGCATTTTACGCTCGCGTATTTTTCTTGTATTTAAGAAGTTTTCAAATTATATCTAAAGAATTTTAACTAACCAGTAACATTCTAGAAGAGTCAAGGAGTAAATTTATGTAATTCTTTTCAGAAAAAAATATGAACTTAATGTGTTGAATCTTCTGTCAAAGTTAAAGCGTCTGGAAATGGTTTTGAATTAGGACATTTACATGAAGATTTTCCTTGCCTATAATTTGTGAAAAACAATTTTGTATGAGACCGATGAATATTCTAATGAATAGAAAGGGAGTTAATTACTCTGATTAAATAGGAATTTCCTTAATATTCTTTCAAAGAAACATTATGACACCCTCTGTCAAATACTGCCCCGGTCTCCCCTATCCAATTTTTTTTATCGCATCATGTTCTATCATAATCTGTTAATAACAACAATTTACTATTTATACCACTTATGTTCTATATTATGATACATTTTACTCATAGGGTCAAAGGAACACCTCTTCGAAAGGGAACCCCTCATTGACACTTTTGTCAAAATCTTGAAATTTATTTAAAGTATCTAATAAAATGTAAATAATATGACGTTTTTTCCTTAGTCTACGTTTTTTTATAAGGATACATGTTCAAATTTCGTATTCCAAATGGGACAGAGTAGGGTATCAATAAGTCCTGACACGACTTCTTAAATTGTCAATAGGTGTTCCTTTCACCTTACTCAATATTTACTTTTTTTTTAGGATGACATTGTCCATTGTAATGTGGTAACTTTCAAAGTTATTGCTTTGTTCCTGGTTTTCCAAATCAGGGTCTATGACTTTTCTCAAAAAATATATGTCGATGAACTCAATTATCTTGCCTTGGCATTAGTTCAAATCATAACAATTCTTCCGGTAAAATTTTTGAAGAATGTCTGAAGATCAGAGAATGTCCTCATGGGTTATATTTAAAGGAACCTATCTGAGGTTCTGTCGGCGCCTAAAAAATTATCCACTGACGTAAGGAAATTTTCGATGAGAAGCTTCTTCAACTTCAATCACACATGGGAAGTTTTTCCGCATGAGTCAGAATGTGACGATGGATTTGAGTAATGAAAAGGGCCGATATTTCTTTTGAAAAGTATAATTTCACACTCAGTCTTTCAGGGTTTTCAAAAATTCAAATGTAATATCAATTTTTTTCTGGGTGATGTGAGAAAAGAAATGCTGTCATCAGTGGGCACATTCTATGTTAGACCCGAGAAGACGCCTTCACAATTGGGAAGTTTCTCTATAATTAGCACGATAAAATCGCCCATCTGCAAACTCATAATAAACAGGATGGAATTTTTTCTACACGCACCAATCAATTTAAAGAATATCATCTACACAACACATGAAATATTGCTCGTATGCTTTTCCCAAAAGTCTTTCTATGATCCACTCTCCGCATGGCTTTTCTTCTCAGAGTTTGGGTGTTGGAAATGGATGATGTCAGCGTCTTTTTTACTCTTCGTCAACTTTTGGGCCAAGTAATCGCGCGGTCAATTGAATACTCTATGAAGATGCTTGAATATGGGGATTAGTTTGAATGAAACTCGCACATGTTGCGACTGTCAAGCAATGCCATGTGAATAAGAATAATTTATAAGTGACTCCTTAAGCGAAAAGGCGTAAAATGCGTGGTCGATCAATCATTGCTCAATTACAAATGGATTTGCACTAACTCTTCGTTATTCTATCCCATCCGAAAAATCACTCTCAGCCCCAAATTCATGTTGCTGTACAAATGGTAAAATTTTGGAATTTCCTTATCACCCATATTCAATATACAATGGTCTCGGAGAAGGAGGAAGTATAGTAGAGAATCAAGACGATTTGTTTACGTTACTTGAGCAGAGTAAAAATAACACTTGTAGAAAAACTACATGTTTGTATACTTTGTGGATTTGGATCCAATGCTGAAGTCACAATATTGGGGAAATATTTTTTCCCCAACATTCGCTAAAATTCTTATTTTAATCACTAAAATTTAGTATTACAAACATAAAACTTTTGTGACCGTTTTTAGGCGTTAGCCAAATTTATGACCGATTCTAACCGGTTTTTTAATCTTCCCAAAAGCAGTCCAAAACTAAAATCGAAGGCTTGAATGTGTCGTTTTAAAAAAATATTATCGCTTGAGAATGATTCATAGGGACTTGGGCTTGTGGAATCAAAAAACTTGTCAATAAATCAAAACTGATCTTCATGGACTAGCGGTGTTATTCTTCGAATTATTTACTGATTTTGGCCTAACTCCAAACTTTTCGCCATTCAAGCTTTTATTCTAGTTTAGACCGTCGTCGGTCGTAATTATTAAAGAAAATGATTTTATCTAGGATAAATATGATAATTATAAAATCTATTTCAGAATTTTGAGATTTCCTCACTGTTTTAAAAGGTCAAAGGAAAAAGAGCACGAAGACGCACTCTTAAATGTAAGTCTTGCACTTCTTCGTGGTCTTCTATTCCGCTTCATCTATCAGAAACTGTAAGGATATCTCAAAATTCAGAATTATATTCTGTTCAGAATTACAGAACTATACCTTATTTTATCCTATATTAAATTCTTTTATTTTGCTCGACTTGACTCAAGTCGCCTTGAGAACACGATAAGAACCAAATAATGATTTGACTGTAATTTGACAATAATTTTAAAAATATTTAAATAACGCTAATCTAATCAAACTTTTTTTTTATTTTTAATTGAAATACAGGTTGGGTAAAAAGTTCTGAGTGCGACACCTATAAAGAATTGGAAGAATTTTAAATTATAGTCAATAATTTAGTATCACTTCTAATATTGATCTATACCAAGTGTCATTTCCATCTGGAAATTCTTTCTTATCTTTCAAAGCAATTGAAGTTGGTGTATCGATGCATTTTTCAAAATCGAAAAACTTAACTTCGTGGCGTGAATAAGCCCCATGCTAAAAAAAATTAAAGACAGTGGTAAATAATTCAAAAATGGTAAAAATACTTGGGACATCTCCTCTTCCAAAATCAATTTGACGGCTCAGAATATAAAACGAGTAAGTCGCGAATGGCCAACTTTACAGCAATTCGAATATCAATTGCCCAGAAATATAAAATCACTCAATTTGCGTATGATGTGTAATACCATGGTAAGGAATGGGTTAACCCTTTAAGGACGACTGGGTCACCCGTGACCCATAGAGAAAATAATTTTTCCTGACTACCTGAAGTTATTTCTTTCTAATGTTTGTACCTAATCACAAAGTAGAAAGATGTAGGAATCTAGGATATTTTTTGCAAATCTCCAGCTACTTGCTATATAAAAAATATTTAAGCTCAAAAATAACGAATTTTCAAATTTTCACAGTAGTGGTTGAATTTAATTATTTTAAATATTTCTCATTTTTTTTAAGCAGAAACTTCTTGGGACTAGAAATTGTAATAACATATACATAATATTTCTCAACAAAGTAAAAATTATAGTTCATTGGTATTTTCAGAAAAGTTTTATAATTTTCATGGGTCATATATGACCCAATCGTCCATAAAGGTACAAAAAATACCGATTGGATTTTCCAAGTTTTGAGGTCAGAATGTTTCATGTTTTTGTTTATGTGTGCGCAAAATAGTCAATTATTCGTGTAATATTGTGTGATAATATCATTTAGCTGAGATTTCCCAGTGAAATACTGACTGAAGAAGGTAATATTTTGATAATTTATAAAATACTTCTACGTAAATGTTGTAAATTCATAAATTTTTACTCTTGTAGATGACTTCAAAAATGGAAAAAAAAATTTCAAGATCAATGACCACGAAAGCATCCACATAATGCCCAGACGACAATTTTGTCCTGAACGAAAGCGACATAATATATTTGAAACAAGACGTGGATGAAGTGGACTTTGAAGTTTCATCGAGAACGCATCAACGCCGAAACAACTCCCGGATTCACAGCAATGTGCAACTACGTCTGAAATTCGCATGTTTCGAAGAAAACTGAGGTGCACATGGTGCTATTAAAAAAGAAGGATTATAAGACCAATTGTATTTGTGAGGCATGCGACATTTATCTCTGTATTACCAGTACTCGAATTTGCTTCGATTAATATCATAAAAATAAAAAATTAAGTAAACATTAATGCATTTTTATGATAAAAATTATTGTTCTGTGTACCACTATTCAAGATTCTTTGGGACCAAAATTTAAATGAGATATTTTTTAAAATTAATTTTTGATCGTTTTAATTTTTACTCGTACTCCAAATAACTCTTTTTATTATCACAAATATATTCAAGTTATTCCTCCTAAAAAAATAACAGAGCAAATGAGTAAACTAGTAGTTTGGAAAATTTTGTGCTTTTTTACCTTTATGGACGATTGGGTCATATATGACCCATAGTTTTCCAGGAGTTCCAGGGATAGGAAAATTTTTTCTAACCATAAATCTGTTATTTAGGCTAAAATATCGAGGGAAAATTGATTTAATTGAATTTCGCTCAGCGGAAAGCTTCTCGTCCTTAAAGGGTTAAGCCGAATAAAGAAGAAATAGCTGCCGTAGAAACATATTTTGCAGGTTCCAGAAACCCGCTTATGCCATGGTTTAGAATTATGTATGGCCATTTTAGGTTAAGTACGACAAAGTTGTAGGAGATTTTTGATTAGAAAAAAATGATCTTGGAATTATGTATTCTCTTTTTCCTGTCCTCTATCAAAACTTTTCTCCCGACCTGTAATACTCATACTGATTGCGAATTTTCGTGCAAGTTCTAAAGTGCTAATAAATACCCTTTTAAGAAAATGAATTTAATTTTTAAATTTTTGTCCAGTGTAATTCCTCGTTTCTTTTTGGAATGAGCATAGAATTTGCTGTTATTTTTATTTGAAAAACAGGTACTACGGATGTTGCTATATCCTAGACTTCAAAGTCATACCTGATTATGGTGGATTCTTCTGACACCTTTGATTGTTTGTTGTTTCTGATTCTACTGAACAGGTGTTGGAAAATTTTAAAATTGTCACTTTCTTGATGATTTTAAAGCTTTTTCGACTCTCCGTCATTTGGATTCAATCTGAGTATGGCCATTACTAAGAAAAAAACAGTGTGAATATGTGAAGTTGTCTCAGTCTACTACTGATTTACGACCGTGCGTAAATAGTTGTAGTCAAAGTGGGAATTTCGGTTTAATTCTTTTCTCTTCTATTTCAATTTATATTTTGCTAATGTTTCTATTCCGAATGGGATCTTCTTCAGAACATCAAAACCTTTGAAAAAATACACAAAAGTATAGGACTGGAAATGTGGTAACGTTTGCCACCCTGCTGTTCGTAAGCTTTCCCTTAATTCTAGCACTAAAGAATGGTCTCTACCGATCTCGAGTATACATAAAACGTGTTTAATGAGAAATATCGAAAACTTTTCATATTACTCTTGTAATTCAGTATTTTTTATAAAGGGAAAAACACTTTTATTCAATGAAAATAGGGAAACCATAAAATTTATACTGCAAATAAAATTCTTCGGATATTAACCAGAAAATGCCCCACAATCTCTCCATAATATCTATAACCACGAAGGACGATAGGACGCGTATATGGCATTGAAACTATATTCAAACTTACACCAAACTATATTGAGTGCACATAACATCTCACAGGAAATTCCTTAACATTAACGCAATTTTAATGTGATGTGCCACAAAATTTACAACACTGGTGCGCATTTCTCAGATGACCTACATTATATTATTGGCATTTTCATGTTAAACCCGCACCCCCTTTATAGTTGATATGTTCAAGGATATATTGTCGTTTGATTGGGAAAGTCCGCGATGAGGTCAGTGTGGTATCCATTTAGCACTTTTTTTACCACTTTTCCAATTTTCTCACTTTCCTTCCTGCTTCCTTTTGCACGCCCCCAGAATTTATTGGAGAAATGATGATATGCGGTGAGACAAACAGTCGTAATTCCATTAGCTTTTCTTGCTTTTCTTTTTCTATAGGAAATTTAATACTGTGCAAACGCACCCCTATTGGCACAGTTAATGTAGGTTTTGAGTAAATAACTGTGAGTAAAGTTCAATTTTTTTTCTCTCTCTTTGACCTTTCAGGTGAAAAATAATGGAAATAGGAGGAAAAGTTGCGTGTTTAATCGGTTGACGACACTTTGTTTCGTTCACCATTGTTGCTGCAGCAGCTGAAGATTGACATCTCTTGGAGTGTGAGGTGTAAATTATTGTTCCGGAACCAAGACACAAAAAAAAACGACTAATCCAAGATGGTCGTTAAAACTGCCGATTCACTAGACAAGAAACCACTTATTAATAAGAACTTAGTATCTCTGAAATGTGTTCTCTTCATATTTTTTGGCGGTAAGTACAATTCGTACAACTAACTTATACTGGACGTTCCTGAATGCCCTGAATAAATTCTCAAATTAAATGACTTGAATTTCAGGCCTAGGCTGCCTATATCCTTTCTTGCCACTTCACATGATCGCCACGGGGCTCAACTATGAAGAATCTAGGATAGTGTCCATAGTTGCGCCCCTAGTGTCCCTATTGGGACCACTAGTGGCTGGGATTCTGGCTGATCGAATGGCTGGACGGAAGGGTTCAATGTCCGGTCGGTATCTTCGGGTCCTGATAGCGGTAGCTATGATTTTAGCTGCCATCTTCTACGCCATCCTCCTAGCTGTACCACCGTGCCAACGCTGGGAGGCACGTAGACCCCTAGTTAGCTTCGCTTGCGACTCTGAAGGAGCAGAAATCTTCCAAGAACGCTGCACCGAAGAAAAAACATGCTATCACTGGGATAGTGCAAAAGAGGGATCCCTTATTTTGACCAACTGCTCCTACACCTGCCAGAAGCCAAGTCAATTCGAAAAACTCTACAATCCCTGGACTCACGGTGCACCTCAAGCCCTCACCGAAAGTCTATCTTCCGAAGCGGACTACGACAACTACGACGATGGTATCAACTACGAAGGTGTAGAGAGACTTCGACGAAATGTTCACGTTGAACAAGTTTTTGTGGAACCGCCACATCTATGCCTTGGCACATCGCCTGATGGAGAAATCACAGAGGCTACCATTTGCCATGTATACACGGAAGACACCAAGTCCATTAGCGTTCATACAACTCTAAGAAGTGCTACGAATCAGGAAAACGAGACGCACAGCGCAGAATGGTGCAGGTATCCTCTGGATGGCTTCAGTTGCCACATCCCACCTGCTCAAGCCACCTACATGAAACTCTACAAGAATTCGACAAAATGCAAGCCAATGGTGGAATGTGAAGTTCACGATCCCTATGATAATCCCGGAAGTGTTCTGGCAGAAAGCCAATGCATCAAGGTAAGGTGTTACGCAAAATATAGAAGTAACTTAGAATAACTGATTTGTGATTCCAGGTTGTTGGCAATCCCGAGGAGACCTTCTGGATGTACCTGATTATTCGTAGTGTAGCAGATATCTTCCCAACAGCCGCTATCGCTCTTCTCAATGCTGCCATTGTTATCGCAACGCGCGAAACATCTTCTGGCCGAGGAGATTTTGGACGGCAGATGGCTTGGGGATCCTTAGGTTGGGCAATATTTGCGCCTATCATGGGAGCCATAGGACATCCCGAAGGAACACCCATCTACTTCGTTGCCTTCATCGTATTTGTGGTTCTCATGATACTGGGAGCTTTGGTGATCCTTTTGGCTAACGCCATGCCCCTAAGTCCACCAGAATGGTGGTGGCATACCAAGAGTGGTATGCTAGCTATCCCCTTGTCTGCCATACGTAAATACGCTCCCGAAACAGGAGCGCTACTTTTCGTAACCATAATCTTGGGCATTTTCTGGAGTGCTATTGACTCCTATCAAGCTTGGCATATTATTGAACTGGCCGGAGAGGGTATAACAGGATCAGATCTGCTCGTTGGACTTACACTGACAGTTGGAGCACTTCCTGCAATTCCTGTTCTGTGGAATGCCGAAAAGATTGTGGACTATTGTGGTCATTCAAACATCCTAATTGGAGCATTCAGTGTCTATATCCTTAGGTACACTGGTCTAGCAATCCTAGACACTCCATGGTGGACACTTTTGATGGAAGCCATGGAACCTGTGACCTTGGGGCTTTCCTGGGCCACAATTGTCATGTATATGAGACATTTGATGCCTCGACGACTTACTGCCACGGCCCAAGCGCTACCCGTCGTGGCATACTTCTGTGTGGGTAAGAGCCTGGGTGCCCTCTTGGGTCTAGTCAAATCCGGCAATACGCTGGAATCTCTGCAGGCCGTCTACCGTGGCATGGCCATCGCTGCTGCTGTCATTGCAGTGATCTACTTCTGTCTCTACCACTGCCTCTTGGCACCAAGATGTGCTGCCAAATCCCAGCCACCGCCAGACACAACCGTCCAACCAGGTAATCCACCTTTCACCTAACCTAACTTTCACCGAAATCTCGCCTTACCTTTGCATTTTCTTCCATTCTAGGCACAAATGGAGCTGGAAACACTTCACCCAACACCAACGGCAACTACACACCACTCAGAGTTTATCACGAGGGACGCGGGCGAAAAGGACACTTCCGCTACTAAAGACGCCCTCTCTCTCTCCTTTCGCCCACGCAGTCACTTTCAAAGTCATTTTGTCGTATTAGCAGGCACAATATTTATGTTACGTTAGTATTTATTACTCAGACGCTGTGTCATCTTCATCGACTTCTGGCCACTATCGCTAATACTATCTGCGAGGGGATTTACTTTGTTTTTAGTATTTATATTCTTAGGGCATTGAGCCCAAAATGGGTGCTGAAAATCTTTCACTTTCACACATTTTCCCTTTACCGCTGATCCCAGTCTAAACTGATCCAAAGGATTGTTCAAAAGAATTTAATTTAGTGAAAATCCAGTCGAATGATTGCAACAGAGTACATTTATTTTGAAGACAAAACACAAATAATATTACAAAACTATTACATCTTAAAGGTAAGAAAACTAAATTATTATTTTTTCGGAGGATTAAAAACTTAAAAAAGAAAACCTATTTCTTTCGTTGTTATTTTCAGTTTACTAGATCGAACGATTTCTATTTTAATAAGTACTTCGCAGTAATTGAGTAAAAAATCAAGAACGGAAGAACTTTTAAAAAATCCAGAAAAGGATTAGCCGAGACACATACCATTTGCCGTAAAAGAATAAACATCTTTTTTTCTTTTTTTTATTATTCTACAAAGGCAGCTTAAGTTCTAATATCAAGAACACTTTAACATTTTAAAATACCGGGGTCAAGATATCAAAATCTAAATATCTAATCGGTCAAATGCTCCGGAATACTTTTTAATTGTTTAATTAAAGAAACAAACCGCAGATATCCCAAAATTTTAAACTTGTCTTCGTGAAGTACCTATTCTAAGGACCTTTAGCCAGGGAACCATCAAGCCTAAAAAAAGTGAAGCTATTTTTCACATTTCCTTGTAAAAATTTTGCAGATATTGCACCGCGACTTAAACAAATTTACTTGTAGTTATTGTATTATTTCGGCGAACATTATGAAATATCTATTTTTAGATAGTTTTTAACGGACGATTTCGAAATATATCAGACTCATAAGTCAATTCTCTTTAGGAAAAAACTTGCCAATAGTCTTCAGTGTCTCTATGCAGAAACGTATAATAATAATGCTGGCAAAACATTCCATGAAGGAACAAGGCCTTTCCGCAAGGGGATTTCTAGACATGCATTATTTTATTTTTTTCTTGTACGGGATGAGGTTGTCAGTCCCATGCCCGTGGAATCAAGTGCAGTGAAGCTCACTGGATGCAATCCGAACACCTTTAACGCCAGAAAAATTCCTGGTGACCTAAAGGGGATTCGAACCCGGGACACTTGCATCATAGAGCGAGTGCTCTACCACTTGACCCATTGAGTGCCCTGCAGAAACGTATGGAAAAATGAAATTTCGAGAGGCCCCTGCCTTTAGCAGGTGTTTGAAATTACCAAGACAATATTTCTATTAACTGCATTAATAGTTTAATATGAAATTCATTTCAAATGATTATTTTGATAGAGCTAAAAAAAAATCGTATAAAAACCTGTGTCAGTATCAGAGTTCAACATTTTGCCAAGCAAAAAAAAATTCCCAAGATGTACATTTTGGAGTTAATCATTGGCGGTCATTAGTTTTCATCTCACTTTTCTATTTATTTTTTTTAAGTTTCGTATGAGATAGTAAGAAGTACCACAGAACGTAGATTAATGAAACAATGCCACACACTCAGTCCCAGCATTATGCACCTGACGGAATTATGCACATACAATTATGCAAGTTTGCCTACAATTGGGAGTCAATTTATGAAATCATTTTTGAAATACGCCTGAATGTATTGGGGAAACTGGGGCAAAAAGTCACAAAACGGATATTTTATTTTTTTTACAAACTACTCGAACGCCCCAGAAATTTCTAATTAGCGCAGTTTTATAGGAAATTTACCACTCTACAAATTTGTGAAAGTAGTTTTCCTCTATTTTGTAAGGAAATACGTTTATCGAGCCGTTTTCTAAAACGTTATTTTGTGACCAAGCTCAAAAATGCTGGGCAAATAGTATCAGGCATGGAATGTTACCATATTTTGATTCGCTTTGTTACGGGCTTCCGTAAATTAAAAAAAAAAATAACTAGATAACATATTTTCATAGGAAATTTATTCCTCTACACCAATGTAAAACACTGTTTTCTCTAACTGAACGAGAAAAACGCTTTTCAGGCTATTTTCGAAAAAAACACACAAGAGACTGAAAATCGTTTGACCATTGCAAACAACAAGCGGCGACACATGACATTGATATTTTTTTCGCCGTGATACATCATAAATTGTTTCGGTTTTTCTTACTTTTTGCTCTATACCTTTTGTTACTTTTTACCCCAAGTTGCCATTTTTAATAAAAAGACTTCTTGAGAGAAGAATCTTTGTAAAATTCTAAAATAGATAGCGGTTTCGTATTCAAAGACTCCAAGTCATTTAGGAAATAATCATCAGTGCATAAATTTTGAATAATAAATAAGTGATAATTGATATATTCTTCAAGGAAAATATTTCAAAAATAGGGCTAAAAATTTCCATATTTTTTGTTTTCTTATTTCCTTGTTCAAATTCTAAAAACATACAACATCGAAGAAGGTCTACAGAAGATATCTATGGAAAAAAAATTTAAGCCGCTGTCTTATTTATCTTGGAAGATATTGAATTTTGAAATTTTAGAAATCCACATGCACTAATTAGTTATTAAACTAATTTGTGCATTGAGGACTTTTGTAAAGAAATGATTAAAACAGAGGACAATGTTCACAATGAGCACACCGAATTAAAGTATGACTCACAATCAATTTAGGCAAAAGCTCCCAATAAACTTTTTCAAAACAATATTGAATTGAATTTTCAAATATAACAAAATTCAACATATCTTGATTTTGTGCAGATTGCTAATTATAATAATTCTCTATCGCTTTGTACATAGATTTATTGATGTATTTTGCAAGACACATTGCTTAGGCAAGTGATTTAAAAAAGCAAATAAAAATAACGCTATGTATATCTAGGACCAATAAGACCGTATATGGATGAATTCTTAATTTCTATTCCTTAAAAAAATTAAAACAAGCAGACGCGTTGAAGAACTTTTAAGACACTTACTTTAGTTAAACATTCATATTAGGAGTATATTACAGTGCAAAGCAAATATAGATACACTAAGGAAAAATTACGGTCAATGAAAAAAAAATCCGACAAAAAAAATAGATAAAAAAATAATAGAAGAAAAAAAACAATAAGGCGGCACAAAGCAAGAATCGAACTCGAGACCTTTGCGTTGTAAACAACGTCCGCTAGCCCACTGCACCACGACTGCTCCTGCTGGCTCTAGAACTTTCTTTATCATTAACATTTTATGGAATCCTTTGATTGCTTTTTTTGCAAAGGAAAAAAAAATTTAGCACTTTTTGAGTATGACACGATCCTTATGATCCCTATCCGCGTCTATGTTCTCAATATGAAGCCAATCTGAATTTGATGACTCGATGACCTCCCAGAAGAAAGCCCTTGCGGGTATGTAAATTTTCTCGATGCTTAATGTCATTTCGCGCGTTTTTTTTCGGTCCCGAAAATGTGGATAATCCCGGGTCTGAGTGTATTACTTACATTTTATTAGACGTTAAATAAATTTCAACATTTTGACAAAAGTGTCAACACTGAGAAAAACCGGGGGTGCGATTAACTCTTTTTCCTCATAACTTTAACACTTTTTAGGTGTAAAAATATATCAACATTTTTTAATGTTAATTTTACACCTTTTTAAGGGTAGAAATAACATGAAAAAGAGTAACTTTAACCCCTAACACACGTAAAAAGCATAACACTTACACCGATTTCTGATCAATACTACAGCGTAAAATAAACATTTCCGAAATGTTATTTTAACTTTTTCGGATTTCTCTCAGTGAATAGGGGTTCCCTGTCAACCCTGTCGGTGTTCATTCAACCCTAGTTTTAATTAAGAAGGAAGGAAGTCAAATTTACCCTCCTTGCTGGTATGTGTCTTGGATAAACCTTTTCGAGTTTAGCTGTCAGTGTCAAAATTTTCAGTGCTTGAATTTAGGACGCAATCCTTATTGAGCAGTTTAGAATGGGACAACCGAGATACTGTAATTAATTAATTGTATTTCCACAAGGTACGCATAATAAATAAATGTAAGAATAGTAATAGAATTTCCTTGACCAAGAGAGAAAGGGAGATAATATGCCTTAAGTGTGATTGTTGCAGAGATATTTTCTCCAGAAAGGGACAACAAGATAAAATTGGCTAAAGAATGTAAAGAAAAAATACAAAAAAAAACCCTAAATTGTTCTTTATATTTTAAGTGTTTATTTTAATTTCATATTTTTAAGATATGAATATAATACATAGCTTTTTTTATCTTTTGCAAAACTTCTGTTTTACCAATAAGTTTTCCAGTTTATTTATGTGCTGTCTACACTAAAATTAGTTATGTTGTTTTTTTTTTTACTTTTACTCTTTCATATTTTTTCTTTAGTTTAAAAACTATCCATCTAATTTATCCATCAAAGTGTAAATGTTTTTTTTATTTTTAAAAAATAAAAAATAAACGCCTTATTGAGAAACAAAATTTTGAAAACAAAAATATAGATGTAAAAAAAAATCTTATATATTCTGTATAGAAATAACCAAAATTTCAAGAGAAAGATTATTATATTTATGGCAAAAAAAATCCTATTTTTCTATTAAAAAAAATATATAGAAATGTAAATTTGAAAGGGAGCATTTAATAATTTTTTTCTTCAGATAAATGTCCTTAAAATTAAATTTCACTGTTAAGAGACGACATTTGTGGTTTTTCTTTTTGCAGAGAAAAAGAAAAAAAGGAAAAAGTCAGTGAATAAATTGCAAAATAAAGATATTTCCAAAGAGAAAGTCTTATAATTCAACTATTTACATGTTTTTTTTCTTAAAATTTGAGATTTTGTTCCAAAATCTTCTTGGTTTTTAATTTTTTTTTCTTCTTCAAATTCTTCTTCTACTTTATGGAAACAACAAAGATTGACATTTAAAATTTTGTGTGTTTTTTTTCCTTTGTTCACGAGCTGGACAAGTTTAGTGCTTTAAGGCAGCTACACATTGGAGGAATTTTTGTCAAAAATTGCATTTTTGACAAAATATTGACGTTTTCACGTAAGCTGTCTATACATTAAGAGAAAATTTCATCAATATTTGCAATAAATATTTAATATTGATGAAAATTGCCTACACATTAGCAAAACATATGGACATGAATTTGGATTATTGAAGAAAATTTGTCTAATGTGGAGGCAATTTCTTCAATATTCGTTTCAATATGGATGACTTTTCTTCCATATTGTCTTTCAATATTGTTTACCCCTACACATTGAGACAAATATCATCAATATTATTCTTCCATAATATTATTGAAGTGGAATATGGAAGAAATGGTCGATATCAAGTTCATTAGATATTTTCTTCAATATATTAATTTTCGTTTTCACGCAAATTCGAATATTTTGTGTTGCAGAATATTCGAAAAATGTTATTTGTCGATTTTGGTGCAAGTTCAAAAAGAAAAAAGTGTGTTTCAGGGAATGTGACTTCCTAGTGGAATTTACCCCAGTTTTGGTGAAAGTTTTTGTTCAGATATAAATTGGGGGTAATTTGTGCATCTGGACATGGATTGAGGCTTCTGAGACAAAGCAGATCTCAATCCCAGCATCCAGCTGGAGAACAGATCAAGGTAAAGAATTGAATTGGGATGGAAGTGAGACATTCTTTTGCATTAGCAGGTCCCGTGAGTTTTTTAGTTGGAACACAACCCGTGGATCTCTTCAATATAAACCTGAACATTGGCTGACAGACAAGGAAAATATCAAGGAATAGATAAGGCGCGAGATCTTATCAAGCAAAGAGACTGGGAGCCACAGTTGAAGTGACACAATATTGGAAAAAAGAAAGAGATTTTTGTTTATTTTTTTGTTAATTTTATTTTTTTAATAAAAAAATTTTAAATAAAAAAGTCTTCACAATTTTATACATACAATAATTTTTTGTTTCTCTGAGATTTTTCTGTACTTCTGGAGCAGAGTCGTATCCATAATCTGTCTGCAACTCCCTTCTGTGAATCTCAGGAAGAGCTTCTGAGTGTATCCATGAACCTTTGGGCAGCAGAAGCACTTACAAGTCAGAACAGTCCCTGCTTGTGAATATATATAATCCAACAGCCGGATATGAGGGTCCCTCAACTTCTAAATGAAGAGAATGTTTATTGGATGTGGAACTAAAGACATCCGGATGTATTTAAACCACCAACTGTTGGATCCTGCATCCCACTGGCACTTTCTACAGTGTTATCAGGGACAACTTCGCAGTCTTTGCATCATCAGGGTGATCAAGGATAACTTCTCAGCCGAGGCTGGGCTCACAACAGCCACATGTCCCTCAGCTGCCTCATCAGGGAAAAACTTCGCGTTTTTTCATCATCAGGACGATGTGGGATAACTTCTCAGCCGATACTGGACTCGCAGCATCCACCCGTCCGGCTCCGGCAGCTGCTGTCAGATTGTTACAATCTTCGGTTTTCAGCACTTCAATACCTCCATCAAGGAAACTGAGCACAGCTAGCAAATCCCTCAGTCAGCAATTCAAACTGCTGCACCACTTCTCTAGAACGACAAACACATCGCACTGATGCTTTTCACTCTTGTGAATTACAGAATTTTCCTGCTGCTGTACACTTTTCAGAAATTTATTTTGAGCAAAGTTTGAGGTTATGTTTTATGTCTCGAAGTTCTGAAAAACTTTATTGTCGTCCGGATATGTGTCGGATCATTTTGGAAATTGGAATATGGTATTAAATAACTCTACCGTGATGCACAAGAGGTTTACTACCAATAATTAAAAAAAAAACGAGTGAAAACTTCTAGTAAAACTTGGTTGAATCCCACTACAAAAAACATCTCTCGAAAACACTTCTCCTTCGCACTTTTGGACAATTTTCCACTAATATTCACTAAACCCTATCTCAATGAACTTCAACAAACACTTACCACGCTTTTCCAGCAACCAAATAATAAATTTTCACGAAAAATAATCTCAAGCCGCAAGAAAACTTGAGAGATGACACGAACTGTCAATATTGAAACGTATTAGTTCCTGTGTGGAGGCATTTTCTTCAATAATTCTCTTCAATAATTGAAGCTTTTTATCAATAGTACTATTGAAGGGCCACTCATCCATATTTTTCCTAGTGTATAGACAGCTGTACAGCACTGCAGGGAATTTCTTTCAAAAAAGCAATTTTTGACGAAAATTTCTCTCAATGTATAGATGCCGTTAAGGCCTCTACACATTGGAGCAATTTTCGTCAAAAATTGCATTTTTGACAAAATTTTGACGTTTTCACGTACAGCACTGCAAGAAATTTCCTTCAAAAAAGCGATTTTTGACGAAAATTGCTCTCAATGTTTTGAGGCCTTAAAAGGGAGCACAGAGTGAATGATAGAATGACAACAAAAAAATTGAAGACATACCCTTAAGTCTAATTGTCCAAGAATTTGCCCAGAGAATCCAGGTCATCGGGGAATGGGACATCACTGGGCTTCACGAGGTCATCCAGGAGGGAATCCTGACTGGCTGGAGCATCCAGAGCATCATCAAATTCATCCGGACTGTCGATATCTTCAAAAGCCCGAATTTCAGTTGGATTAAAATCTGCCGGATCAGGAGAAGCCGGAGATTCGAGAACAGGTTTAGGAGCTTCTTCTTTGGGCTCTTCTTCTTGTGCCTCTTTCTCACGGGGTTCTGCAACTTGTTCCACAGCCTCCTGGGCGGGCGGTTCACTGTCCACAGTGGCCTGTGGCATCTTGAATCCTTCATTTTCTCCCTCTTGATCATCCTTTTGAGGCTCTGCATCTGCTTCTGCCTCTGCAATGCCTTTGGGTTCTTCCTGCTTCTCCTCTCCATGATCCTTCTCCATATCTTCATCTTCAATTTCATTTTGTGCACCATTCTCTTCAATTTTGCCCTCCTCTGCTTTATCCTTGATTTCTTCCACTGGATTCTCTTCCATTTTTTCATCCTCAACACTCTCATTCTTCTTGTCCTTTTCGATAGTTTCCGTAACAATTTCTGTCATGTCAGTATCTTCATCTTGCATTTCTGCATCTTTGACTTCCAAGGATTTTTCCTCATTAACCTTCTCTTGATTACCATCAACTTCTTTTTCCTTTTCCTCCTTGTCCTCCTTGTCCTCCTTGTTCCCATCATTCTCCATGTCAACATCTACAACCTTTGCATCTTCATCAGATGGTTTTTCTGTCACCTCAGCAGGCCCTGTAACATCTTCCGTTGGCTTTTCCACTGTTTCTTTTTGTACTTTTTCAATGACCTCAACGACATCATTTGAGTCATCATCATCAAGGGAAATTGTTGTTGTTGGAGCATCTGGAATTGCATCAACATCCATTGGTTCTTCAATTTCAACTATTTCCTTAGCTACATCTGCAGCCTTTGATACAGAATCCCTCCCGGAATCCTCCTTTTGATTATTCTCCTCACTCATCACCCCATCAACCGTCTCAGCTGACTCCGCCGTCATCGATTCCAAAACTTTATCCAGAATATCCTTGAGGAAATCCTTAACAATCATCTCATTCTCCTTCTCATGCGTCTTTGAATCCATAATTGCACTCCCTGGAAGTTTCTTCAGCAAAATCTTCGGTTGCATCTTCAGTTTATCGAGGAACATCTGAGATTCCTTAGCAATTGGCGTATCAGCAACAACATCCTTCACTGCCTCTTCCTCATCCGACGCCAAATCAATGAGTGTCGTCTGTGGCTCAACAATTTCAATATCATCATCATTTTCATCAACTTCTTCATCATTGGTGTTAGTTGTTATCTTGCCAGACATAATACTCTCGACATCCCCACCAAAACCAAGTATCTTCATGTTGTCCATGGATTTCTCCTGGAGTGTCTTGAAGCGATTGATAGCATAGGTGAGTAAATAGGAGAGATGAATGTGAATTTCTTTGACATCTTTCACTGATTTCATGGATTTATACGCATTTGACGCAACCAATGTATTCATCTTTCCAATGATGTGCATACAGATCTCCTGGCCATTGCGTATCTGCGAAAAAAAAATTGAATTTGCAAAATATTTTCCCACTTAGTGCAAGTTTTTGAAGGGTTTTCTTTATTTCCAAATTAGATGAGATTCTTGACAATCCCACCTATTGTAATCATAACTAAATCTTATATCCTCCGATCGGCTCCAAACTTTGCCAAAATGTGTATAGTCATTTCCTAATCATGAATATATAGGGTAAGTGTGCCAAATTTCGGCCAGCTTCTAATTTCGGCCACTTTGAGTGTAATTTCGGCCATGGAAATATTGGATGAGCACATATATTCTGTCAGTAGAAGAGGTTGAAAGATTGGAGTGGTATATCTCAGCTCCTGATGAATAAAATTGGATGAGTGAACTATTGTTGGAAAGCTTGGTTCATTAGCTTTTAGAATCTGGTATACTTAATCTGCTATGGATAAACCATGGTCATCCAGAACCATTTATGTCGAAGAAGACACATATTGCAACATCTTTTTTGGCCATCTATTACTGGGACCAGGAGTGACCCACTTTTCTCGCACAAGGACTATTTGTTAGAGGAACTCAAATGGTACAATTTGTGGAAGAAACTTTTTTCTTGGACATCTTACTTTTTTTTATTCATCGACTTTTTCAAGAATTTTGAAGTGTTAAACGCAAGGAAAAAATTACAGAAATCCTAAAAGAGTGGTTTCTGGAGGGGAAGGATAGACGTGGGGATGAAATTGATGTGATATTTGGATTCCTTGGATCAACTTATGGGGGAGTACTTACAACATTCCAAGTCAAATCTTCATTAGTTTGTCCAGATGAGATAGAAGGATTTCTGTCATTTTTTTCTATGCGTGTATAATGTTAAAATTCTTGCAAAAGTCGATGAATAAAAAAAAGTAAGATGTCCAAAAAAAAAGTTTCTTCTACAAATTATACCCTTTGAGTTCCTCTAACAAATAGTCCTTGTGCGAGAAAAGTGGGTCACTCCTGGTCCCAGTAATAGATGGCCAAAAAAGATGTTGCAATATGTGTCTTCTTCGACATAAATGGTTCTGGATGACCATGGTTTATCCATAGCAGATTAAGTATACCAGATTCTAAAAGCTAATGAACCAAGCTTTCCAACAATAGTTCACTCATCCAATTTTATTCATCAGGAGCTGAGATATACCACTCCAAACTTTCAACCTCTTCTACTGACAGAATATATGTGCTCATCTAATAAATTAATTAAAATTATGTATGTTATCTTCGAATAGTCAATGAATTCATTTTGCTTTTAACACTTAGAAGGACCCTAGTGGCAGCGGCTGCCAATTTAGTTTTCAATTTATTTTTTTATAGTGAAGAATATATCATTTCGCCTGGAGGCCTGATTGAATGCGTGCAGAATTTATCTGGCTATTTTTTCGTTATACCTATATAACTTTTCTGTCAGTCCATCCAAATCCTTGATATTTTGGTTTTAATACAAAATTTGCATAATTTCACGAATTTGATTTAATATAACTGAATGGCGTACCCCAACTTCAGCTCTAAATCGAATTTGCATGCATTCCGAGTTAGCTCACATTAAGAATCTCACCTACATAAGCCGGTTAGGATTATCTGTCCCTTTATTGTAAATTTCATTACCCCCCTCCCCCCACCTTAATAATGCAAAATCACATTATAACTAAGACAAACTATGGCAAATTTTAGCACATATTCTTCATTCGAAAACTTGAAAAATGTCAATAAACTTTTTCCAAATTTAACTGCTGCCCGCAAATTGAGAGGAACCCGATATTAAAAGAGCCGAATATTACAAGTTCGAGCATTACGCAAAGGATATAAAGTATGGTATCCTTTACCACCCCTTATTGGATTATGTTAATGTTCGAATTTTCATAAATTTGTTGAAATAAGATTTTTTGTTTTCTCTAATTTTCTGTTTGCTGACGTTTCCAGTGAAGTAAGGGTAAACATTTATTGCGCATAGTTGAAATGTTTTGTTATTTTTCTTTTGCCTACGAAAGAGTTTGATATTTCAAAAAATGCGCATGCTTGAAATTGAAAATTGTTATAGTTAGTGAGGATTCGGGGCGGCACTTTGAAACTCGCACTAGCTTCGCTCTTTATTTATTTGTAAGTTTAGCGCCTTTTATTTATTTGATTTTATAAAATATAATAATGTCCTGGGGATCCTCCGAAGATCCCAAATTGATATCCCTATCCATTTAGTCTTTAGCTCTGATATTGGACAAATAGATGAACACACAGAAATCGGCTCACTCGCGTAAATGTGTCGAAAAAATGTATCCGCAGGAGTGAACGGCAATTGGCGTCTACACACTACTAGAATTTTTTTTTTAAATGCCTTTTTTTTAAATTCTGACGTTTTTGCCTACAAGGATAGGGGAATTTTCTTTAAAAAGGCATTTTTAAAAAAAAACTACTAATGTGTAGACTCCATTATTAATCTGAAGATCTTCACTGTCGTTTATTATCAGAAATTGTTGATTTTTTAGTATTTATTAAAAAGTGTAGTCACCCGTACCTTATCCCAAGTGCAAGCCTTTTTTTTTCTTGATTTTCTTACATAGTAAAATTTTATAAAATTAATGCTAGTGGTATAAAATCCATTCATTAACAACTGAATACAAATAATTTTACCCATTCACCCCCCTGCTTTCACTTTAACTATCCACTTTTTAAGGGTAATGTTCAAAAACGGCGAAAAAAAAAGTGCAAAGTCACCCACAACGACTGTAGCTGAGATTCTTTATAGGCGTCCTCGAAATACATGCAACTCTGAATATGTGAAAATTCGATTGTGAGTTGAATTCTGGGGGTAAAGAATCGCGTCGAGCCAATTTTATCAGTTTCAGCCACCAAGAACAGTTTGCTCGATACGATTCTTTACACCCAAAATTCAACTCGCAATCGAACTTTCAGGAATTCCGAGTTGCAAGCACTGTGAGATCGGCTGTAAAAGAATCTCAGCTACCATAAGCTTATCTGTGCTCATCACTGTCCTTATATACAGTGGCGACAATATAAATAGCACAGTTTCGGACACTGTAATATATGCTTTGTTTTTTTGAAAAATTATAATTTTAAATGATGAAAGTAATAATAAGAAATGAACTTGTTTATAAATACATTTTGAGTATGAAGAAAAAACCTAAAATTTCTATCAAGAAATTTAGCACGATCAAAAAATTCTTTTGAAATGGCACATATCAAGGGGACAATATAAATAGCACACCCTATAACAAATAAGTTTTCGGCTTCTTCTGCAATTAACAACTTACGAATTCTATTTGAAAATTAAATTTGGATTAATTAGTACTTAGTTAAGTAACTTCTGGAAAAATGAGCACTTGACAACGAAGGATCATTAAGGAAATCAGGATTTGACACTATTCTAATGTGATTGTGTTTCATGTAATGTGGATATCTACCTAAAACTATCTCAAATTAGTCACATTCGAGGTATTTATCTTGTGATCAATCTTTTCCTTTAAATTTAACAGGATTGTGGTCCTTAATCCATCCAGGCCATCCTAGAAGGTCAATTTTGTTCTAATTGAATCACTTTTAAAAACTCTTGGCAGTGTGTTTGGGATCATTAGCTTGGTTTTAAAACTTTAAAAACAAAAGCAAATTCTTTTCGATGTTGAAGTACATATCTTGCCCAAAGATATCCTTCTAAACAATTTAGTTTATATTGCCTGATATTCCATATACAGGCCATAACACCACTTCGCAAAATGTAACCCAATATTATAAAATTACCACCGCTAAGTTTTACGTTCTTAATTATGTATCAAGGACAAAATTCTTGACTTTTGGGACATCTAATATTTTGTTATGTCATATCATGTGATATTGAACAGGAATACATCTGTTTAAAGAATATTATTCCAGAATTACAGGTCCTTCTGCATATGCTCTTTAACAAAAATCAAACAACAGATATGGTTTCGTTTGAATACTAACTCTGTATGTCTGGCAACACTTCTAAACGGTTTTTTTTTACATAATTGGCTTTCAGTAGTGCTAACATCAGCTACTGTATCAAATTTTGTTCAATTTGTTCCTTTATTTTTGGAACGGTGGCAAATAAATTCAGTTTTATTATAAGAAGAATGGCAGAATCTTCTCTAGAAATTGTAATTTTTTCTCGAAATTTTAATGTTTTTGCGTGATTTGTAAGTTTGGTAATAAAAAATTATTGAATTCATGGTTATCTTCCCTGAACAATATAATTTGCAAAAAAAAATTATTAGTTATCCTGAACTCCTTTACGTAAAGCCTGTAAATCTGCGCCAAAGGCTTTATTTACATGATTTTTTAGTTCTCATAATTTTATTTTACGAAAACTTGTGGCATTAATACCTATAAATGATCAAAAATAAATAAATATCATGAATTTTAAATTATAAGTGAATTTCAGGTAATATTTTCAGAGAAAATGAAAGTGTGCTATTTAAATTGTCCACACGAATTATACCTAAACTCATAAAATAACAAAAAAACATGGTTCTTCTAACAGATTCAAATATTAAATAATTATCATTTTTATTCATAATAGGCATTGTATTTTCTAAAAAATAAAGCATAATCAGGTATAAAGATAGATATTGTATCATAAACATCAAAATATGAAAATCCCTGAAATTGTGCTATTTATCTTGTCGCCACTGTATTCTCAAACTGAACAATATATTCATATACTCACTGATATATCACTGATCACTGATATTATTCATATTGAAGGAGTGACTGGAAATACTTTTTTAAAGTTTGAGACCGATCAGAGGATATTGAATTTCCTGGCGTCCACAATGGGTTAAAAATTTGAGCTAAAATTTATTTATAATAAATGAAAAATCTATATAAACTTACCCTGCCGTCGAGTTCCGTCTTGGCCTTTCCGAATGGTGTGTTGGCCATTTGCTGTGAGATGATCAGCGGCGGCATGTTACACATCTGCGGCTGCATCATGCCATTGAGAATAACAGGGCGTTGCTGGGTGGCTGCAGGTGGCACCTGTGGCCTCAGAACGGGCTGTTGCTGCCTTCGCTGTCGAGGCGGATTGGGCATTCGGGGCACTGGAGGCTGCCTCACCGGTGCACCGCTGGGTCTCATTCCACGTACAGCCGGCGTCATGAGCGGCGGCACCATGGGCGGTTGCTGTGCCTGTGGCGTTGACTGTTTCTTCACCTGGATCAACTTGCCATTGGGCAGACGGATGGTCTCCTGCCTGGCAGCTGAGTTCAAATCAATACGATACCCATTGATGGTGTGATAGATGGGAGTTGCCGGAGATTGATTGGCAATAGTAATTGTTTGGGTCTTCTTCTGAGCGGCGGCTCGGCTGGTGGTTGGGGTACCATTTGTTGATGGACTTGTGCCATACTGACGAATTTGCGTTAGTGGCGGTGGAGTGGGTTCAGCGGCACTTCCATCAAACATACTGAGAATGTCCGGAGTACAAACGACCTCATCTTGACTTCTGCCCTCTCCGGCAGAATTATTCATCGGTACTTCAGTCATCATGCGCTTAGCCGGTGGACCTTTACTGTAATCTGGCACGTCTGAACGCTTCCTTGTCTTCTGCACCGTCTTCGGCACTGGCAACGTCTTCTGGGCCGAAAGTACAGGAGATGGCTTTGGTGAAGCCTTGGCCGCCGTAGCGGCTTTCCCTGGTGTTAGGGACTTCTTGCCAGTATCTTTTGGAGCTGGTGCAGCCTTTTGGCAGCATGTTGTCAAATCTCGGCTCAGAAGAAAATTGACATCAGAATCTGACACATATTGGGTCAGAATGACTTTTCGCTGTTTCTCAATGAAATTCATCAGAGCCCAGTGCTTAGCCCTGAGCGGCCATGTGATCTCTGGTTCACAGGCAAAACACATCCAATTTTCATTCTTAATGATCGCCTTGATGGTGTCCTTGGAGAGATTCCTGATGATGCACTTCTTGCAGAAGACATAGGGACACTTGGCGCAGCAGAATACTTCACCACCTTGACCACACCATCGGCAGTACAGCTCACTACCGTCCTCACCCTTGTCAAACTCCCCACTTGTGTAGAATGCATAGCACTTGCTACACTGGGTCACCTTCAGCACCGGATGCTCCCGGATGGTGACCTCATCAATTGGGGCCGAACCCAAGTGAGTGTCGCACGATGTGCAATGGACACGATCGTTAGTAACGTAGTCAACTTGGGGATACTTTGAGCGGTAGAAGTCCTTCTCCTTCTTACCCAGGCCCTTTTCCCACTGAACCGTGAAATCTAGAACAAACAATTTATTCTATAACCTACTAGCTAATAACTAAAACTCTGATTGATTTTACTTCAGTTAATTCGTTCACATTAATTAAATTTATTCTCTATAAATGTCTTTTCAATATTAAAACAATTTTCCCTATGTGTACTAGATAGATTAATATTATAAAACGAAATTATTGGCAGGGGCGACCGAGGCAGACCTCCCTTCCCAATCATTTACAGTAGACTCTCTAAAATTCGGGCATATGGGACCAAAATGTCAGCCGAATTAGACAGAAATTCGGGCGACAAAGTTTTTAAAATGCAACGATTTTTTATTCATGTGCATATAGAAATTGAGTTTACACACTCATTATAACGTAAATTGCATGAAAATCCCTCAATAATGCAAAATCACATCAAAACTAAGACAAACCATGCCAAATTTGAGCATATTTGATTTATTTGATAATCATAATCAAACTTGAAAAATGACAACAAAATTTTTTCAAATGTAACCGCTGTCCGAATTAAAAAGTAGCCCGATCTTAAAAGAGCCGAATTTGCGAGAGTCTACTATAACTCTTTCGTGTCCTTTGGGACTCTGGGTACCCATGGAAAAAATATTTTTTTAGACTAGGTTAAGTGTGCCAAATTCCGGCCAGCTTGCAATTCCGGCCACCTTTTTTTTCTTCGAATTTTCAAAAATCTTGTTCGAACCTTTAGGATACGCTCGAGGGTACGCTCGTCCTCAAAAATCTAGAAGTCAAATGTAACGGTTCACGGTAAATTTCGCCATTTGCTTTTTGACACCAATCTTGTAAGAAAATTCCAAGCCGGAGCGACATTTTTGCCAATATGGCCGATAATTTTGACATTTGGCAGCGCGGGAGATTGCCTTCAGGGAAGTTTTTTCTGTTCTTCCTGATTTTAGTGAATTCTAATTGTCCAGGAAGTGTCTTTTAGGCTTTTGAGAAAGCTTAATGTGTCTACAATAACATCGTGTTGAAAGAAATGTGTTTTAAAGTGTTATTATGTGAAATATTTTGAGGAATCTGTTGGCAAGCAGGAATTTGGTGTCTTCTTGACCACTTCCTGGACATCCCACAAGATACCGGTCAATAATTCTTCTTGTTTTAGTTATCAACATTGTAAAGGAGTCATTTGATATTATTGGCTTTTGGAATTTTGAAGTTTGTATCCTTTTCGTTCATTTGGGGACGAGAGTACCCATGAGTTTTCCAATTTCCCAGAGGCAGAAAAAATTCTTTCTCTACAAAAGTATTATATTTGACCACTAAGACTTACAATAAAGTGAGTTTTACTGAAATTCGTTCGCTGGATATGTTGTGGTCCGGAAAGAGTTAATTCGAGATTCCCTTCCCCTCTTGATGCCAGCACTCGTATGTGATTTCGTCATAGACGCGTTTGTTATAAAACACTCTTAAGTTGATTCTTATTTGATGTTCCTTATGAACTTTAGCCACCGAAATCTATCTCGACTGAAGTATAGGTCTTAACTGTAAGACGAAATCTTTTACACGAATTTGTTCCCGACAATGGGAACAAAAAGATTCCCCATATGAGTAACAATTTCGTTTTAAAAATTACATCATTCACGGACACCGAAAATGTTTGGAACAAATATGTTATTGATGTAAGAATAATATTGTAATAAAAAAAATTATACTAAATTGTTCCTGACAGTGGGAACAAAATAGCCGAGTGCAACAAATTCTATTCCAACTTTCAAGAACAAATTTGTACAAAACGAAATCAACTAAAATTTGTAGATATTCCACCGTATCAAAACGATTCCAAAAGAAAACTCTAACAAAATTGTAACTGCATTTCATAACAAAACTGTAAAGAAAACTTTTTGGAACAAATATCTTCTCTAGGTAAAAATTGATTTCAAAAAAATTTGTTCCAAGGAAAACTTGTTCCAATATTTTGGTCAGTGTCCAAAAGTTTTTACCGTGTGGGCAGATTAATAAAACAAAATTACTGGTAGGGGAGACCGAGCCAGACCTCCCTTCCTAATCATTTAAATATTAATCATCCTGATACACATTTTTTTTACAAATTATACGAAATTTTATTTGTTAGCTAATCTGCCGCTACCCCTGTCTGCGCTATAGGATTTTATTTGACGAGAAAAAAATATTTCCTGTTGAAATAAGAATAGAATCCTTCAGCCAGTAAATAATTACAACA
Source organism: Phlebotomus papatasi (assembly GCF_024763615.1). Taxonomy (NCBI): domain Eukaryota; kingdom Metazoa; phylum Arthropoda; class Insecta; order Diptera; family Psychodidae; genus Phlebotomus; species Phlebotomus papatasi. Next base: position 31,202,210 of record NC_077223.1, on the reverse strand, counting down.
AAAAATAGAATATCAACAACAAAAGAATGAAAAATAATTAACATTCGAATCCTTAAAAGAATCACAATTACCATTACAAGGATTTAAATACTTTTAATGAAATTCAGGCAGGACAAAGTTCAGACACATTAAAATGTCATTGCATGAACCTCTTTTGTTAATTTAACGTCTCTCTAATGATAAACGCCTAGCAAGGGGCTGATGTGTTAAACATGCAGCTACAAGAGCTAGGGATCAATCTTATCATTATTTTTTTCTGGAAATTGAAAATCTTTTTCCTTATTTCGGATTTACCGCAAAATAACTAAATACCTTTCAAAAATACTTAAATTTCGGATATTTTTTTTATTTCGAAGAATTCATGTCTTTTGTGATTTATAATGGTATACCCAAAAGTAGTTTCACTGGAGATTTTAACGCTTTTCAGAAGAATCCAAACTTCCCCAAATCGGTTGAGAAATACCTTCTCTAGGGTGTTTTTAATCTTGCAAAAATTCGCTAAAAAAACTATATTTCGACCACTCAGAATATAAGTCGAACAACTCGATTTATATTTATAAAAAATCGCACTCAATCCTGGCATTATGCACTTCGCGATTATGCACCTGACAAGATTATGCACATACAATTATGCAAGTTTGTCTACTTTTGGGAGTCAATTTATGAAATCATTTTTGAAATACGCCTTAACTCTTTCCGGACCACAACATATCCAGCGAACGAATTTCAGTAAAACTCACTTTATTGTAAGTCTTAGTGGTCAAATATAATACTTTTGTAGAGAAAGAAAATTTTCCGCCTCTGGGAAATTGGCAAACTCATGGGTACTCTCGTCCCCAAAAGAACGAAAAGGAGACAAACTTCAATTTTCCAAAAGCCAATAATATCAATTTTGTGAATTATTTTTGCGTGTCAAATGACTCCTTTGCAATGTTGATCACTAAAACAAGAAGAATTATTGACCAGTATCTTGTGGGATGTCCAGGAAGTGGTCAAGAAGACACCAAATTCCTCAAGATAGATACCTTAACATATTTCACACATTAATACAAATTTCTCTCAACACGATGTTATTGTGGACACATTAAGCTTTCTCAAAAGCATAAAAGACACTTCCTGGACAATCAGAATTCACAATAATCAGGAAGAATAGGAAAAACTTCCCTGAAAGCAATCTCCCGCGCTGCCAAATGTCAAAATCATCGGCCATATTGGCAAAAACGTCGCTCCGGCTTGGAATTTTCTTACAAGGTTGGTGTCAAAAAGCAAATGGCGGGCATTGGCGGGATAACCTTATATCTGACCTCTAGATTTTTGGGGAAGAGAGTACCCATAAAGTTTGAACAAGCTTTTTGAAAATTTAAGAAAAAAATGTTTTATTTAAAAAAAATGTTTAATTTAAGAAAAAAAATATTAAAAAAAGTCAAGATATCTGCAAGGAAGCAGAAAATCGTAAATTCACGATTTTTGACCAAAAATATCTAAGCTCAGGAGTTAATTAGGATCCTGCAAAAAATATCCTAGATTTGGACATCCTTATAGTTTGTAATTATCCAGAAGAATCGGATTTTTATTGATTCTAGATAGACTAAAAAAATTGTTGTTTCCATGGGTACCCAGAATCCCAAAGGAGACAAAGAGTTAACTAACTGTAAAATTTTAAAGTGTCAATTAATAACTTCACGCATTTACAAACTTCAGGTAAACGCGTTTATAAATCACAGTGTAGAAGAGGATGGGGCGTCGGACATGCGTGTACGTGACTCTCAAAAATTAGAATTTTAGAATAACAAATTATGTTATGAGAAAAATATACTACGTATTTTAAAATAACCTATATCGAAAAGAAAGTAGCTGTGTAGCTGGTTTTAATTAGTTCCGAATATAAATCAAAATCGTTTAGCAAATACGTTCTTAATGGCTCGGGCACACCTTTTAGATCAAGAAAATTTCATGAAGTCGAATTTCCGATATCTTTCTTTCTTACATGTTTTGCATAATATCTATATCATTCTCTCGCACTCTTCTTCTTCTCTTAAACATCACTACAAATTCAATTTAGCTCAATCGAATTTGGTATGCGAAAGAATGAGATAGTCATATGTAAAACATGTGAGAAAGAAAGAGTTTCGAATTTCGACTTCATGAAATTTTCCTGATCTAAAAGGTGTGCTGGAGCCATAAAAAATAAATTAGAAACCATAGAGCCATAAAAAATTACATCAAATTTGGTAAATAAAAATTTAAATTTTGTCAGTAAAATACTAAATTTCGAGCAATAAAACAGCAAAATCTTTACAAAATGGTTCTAATTTACTGACTAAATATCTCAGATAGTGGCAAGTAAAATGAAAAACCGCGATAGCGTCAACATACTAGTAGCAATTTTCATCGAAAATTGCCTAAAAAGCATTTTTTAATTACTTCTAGTATGTAGATCAGAGGTGTGCAAGAAACCGTTGAAACCAAATTAACGTCAAAATAAGTTTGTTATAGTAGCGTTTTGACCATTTTGACGACATGTTTCATTTGACGTTAATTCGGTTTCAACGGTTTCTTGCACACCTCTGATGTAGATGATCAAATTTAATTTTCGCGGCTTAAACTTAAATTTTCTACTGATCATTGGTACAATGTCAAAAAAAAACTTCAGTAGTCCTAACTGCCCTACTTTTCCCTATTCCCTCTCAAAATGTTGCAAATTCGAATGAGCGATATTATTTTCTCTTCATGGAATTCGAATAATAATTCTACGAACGAACAAATAATGATACTCAATACGCTCAATAGGATAAAAAATAATTTTTAAAGTACACGAATTATAATTAAACTATCTGTCATCCGATATACTTAAAAAAAATAATTTTATTATTATTAGCCGCCAAATAAAAATTTTCAGTCGGCTACCGCCACTACATACTTTTAGGCTCACATCTCCATATTATGAGGGAACTTACCGGGAACAGCGGTATCATCAACTCGAACCCAGGTATAATCCTTCTGAACATTAGTTGACCGTCTGCTGGATGTAGATCTCTGCTCAGTAGTTGTATCTGCTGGGAGAAACAACAAGTTAAATCCAAGACTGCCCAAAACTTTCTTAAAAATGCATAAAATTACCTCCATAATCAAACATAGAAGCAAGGGGTATCATCAAATCCTCGGCGGAGAACATCTTTCTGTAAGCAAAAATGACATTATTTTAAATTTTTCCTCAACAGATAAGTGCATGGGTTGATTATTTTTTTGCCCTATCTGATGATAAACAAATTACCCCAGGTTTATCTCACATAAAACTATTAATTGCCGGCAGAATATAAAAAGGAAGACTTCCAAAATAATAACACAATTGGCGTCCAAGTGCGTTAGTATTTCTCAAGAGAAAAAAGCGGCAAATGGAACAAAATATCCAAGAAATTCGCTTTTGCAAGAGTCACGGTAAGTACTTGGTTTATTTTGTTTCACTTTTCCAATACAAAAATCTCCAGTGGCCTACTATGGTGTACAATACAATCGCCTCTGAATAATGGGAGTCTCCCAAATACTGCTCTGGCAAAGCTCGCGTTTTCCAACTTTTTTCACTCAAAAATCCAGTGAAAATAGCAATACTACACCCCCAAAAGTACCATCACGACACTTAAGTAAGTACAAACTACAAATATCACATATTTCTCACCCCGAAAAAATGGAATTTTTCCAAAAATTCAGCAATTTTCTTCACACAACTCACAAACTCATTTGTGCAAGAGTCGAACCACTCAATTTTGTGTGAAAAGCGAGCGGAGAGTCGTCGCTAACCACGTCAAATATCGGCCGTCTCGGTCTACCATCGTTGCGCATTCGGCACCAATATACTTGATTTCGGGCGGTTTCGCCTGCCGAATGGAGCCGAACTTAAATATGGGCGCCATTTCTCTCGGCGGCCATTTTATCACAAACAACATGAGGCCATAACCTTTTTTTATTACTGTCAAATCTAATACGTATTTCGGACATCTTCTTTTACATTTTTCTTGTCATTTTTGAACGGGCATGTGCACTTTGCGTGTGGATTTAGCAAAATACACAACCTAGGCTGGGTGATACTTTTCACTTCTCGAAAAAAACGCCCATTTTTTAGCCTTAAACACAAAGTTTAAACTTTTTGCATTGATTTTTGAGGTAAATGGACCGGAGCAGAGCATGGTATATTATGCTAAAATATTAAAATTTAAAGAAATGGTAGAAAATTTTTGATGAAAAAAAAATGATCCTCCCCGGCGGGGAATCGAACCCCGGTCTCCCGCGTGACAGGCGGGGATACTGACCACTATACTACCGAGGACATGAAACTTCTCTCCTCAAATCCCAAAGATTTACATCCAGATCTATCTCAACTATTTTTTATCTTATCCCCTAACAATAAAAATCATACCAATTTATCAAAAATCTGCAAATTCCGCATTTTCATAAACAAATTCTTAAAATGAAAAGAAATTAACTTCGAAACTTCAATCTTATTAAACTAATTAATATAAAATGTGATAGGATAAGTAATGACTAAGGACTAAGCATTTTCTAAGTATTCTAGGATCCTTAGGATCACAGAAAAGGATACTCATGAAAATATAAATATATAAATTGCAAACTATAAACATTTACTTTCTTTACAAATATCCAAAGACAGGATAAAAAATTTATTCATTAAGGATATTTCAAGGTCACATGGATAAAATATTAGAAGCGCCACCAACGGAATTAATTGTAAGTTTCATGGGACTTTAGCACTCTCCCATTTTAGCTCTCAAGGGTTTTAAGATAATTTTGGGGAAAATCAATGAATTCGCCTCTGGATTTCTCAAGATTATGAACTGAAAGGATAATACCGGCATTCAAGGAACCCTATTCCAGAGTCAAGACCAATGATAACACAAGATGTATCGAAATATTTGTATCTCATCTAAATTGTACAAGAAATGTTAAGGAACTATGGGGGAAATAAAAATTGCTACAACAGGTAAATCCTATTGTATTAATCACATACCTGATTGGGAGGCTTCAGCCGGCAAATGTCTCTTTCCTTCAAGACGTTCAATTGAACCGCACAATACAAATTTCAAACTCTATCGTGAGTGAGATTCTTAATGGGAACGCACGCAGAATTGGAGGAAACTCATGAAAGAAATTGACAATAGAGAGTTGCTTTCACGAAAAGCCATCTGTTGGTTGGGATCATGACTACAACATAAGAATAAGCAGAGACATCTGTAATTGGGTTTGGAAATTTGGTATTGTGTATTTTCAAAATTATCAGCTTCTCTTATGTTCTCTATCGCGCTCTAAAAAATAGTCGACATCGACGGATTGCGGAATTTGTTCGACACTAATCCGTTAGTTCAGCGAAACTTATGCCCTATACACACTTACGACTTAAGCCGAGAGACGACTTAGTGGAAAATGATGGAAATGTAGTTTAACCATTATTTCTAATATAATTACACTAAGCCGTCTCTCGGCTAATCCCAGCTAATCCTCAGGTCTGTCAAGGCCCTTACCTGAATTGTAAAAAAAAATCAAACTTATAGATATGTGGTCACGTGGCCACTCAAAAATTTTGATTTTCAGAATTTTGATACAAAATTGTTTTATTTGTATGGTACTTTATGTATACTTTTCGAATTCAGTTTTACCATAAAAGGTTTGCTCTGAAGATTTTCCGCAATTTTAGATTTCGAAATTCTAATTTATTGATATTTGCATATAGTAGTGTACGCAATACGATACACATAAGGTAAAGTACCCTTTATTCGACCGGTTCCTCTATTCGACCGGTAGATTTATTTATTCAATTTAATTATATTTGCTATAATATTTTGTGTATGATTTAACATTAATAGGTCAATTATTCTTTAAATAATACGAATCAGTGACAAATTCATAGAAATTGATGAAATTCACCATCAAATATTCAAAAATTGACCCACCGGTCGAATAGAGGAACCCGGTCGAGTAAGGGTACTTTACCTTAACTTATCGAAAACCCATACTATATCAGCAAAATCATCATATTTTTAATAATAATTTTATAAAAAAAAAATATTCCTGAATTATCCTTTGCCGATAATGCATAGAAGAATTCTCAGCTCGAATAATTTGGTTTTGGTGGTAAAAGATCAACCCAAACGATCATACCCTTATGAGGATTTAGGATCAAGGATTAGCGTTTTTTGTGTAAATTTCTAATAAATGTCTACACTTTGATTGCTGAAAGATTTCTAAATTGTAATATCAATGGATTTTTTATACTGATAGAAACACTCTGACCTTCCCATTATTCCAATCTTAATGCATTTTTAAGATTTTGCGACATTGCGTACCATTATTCTCCATGTTTTTTTCACCCAATTGATATTTCGAAAAGAACCCAAAAACACTCATAGTGAACTTTTACATTTTTATCACTGGCGCTGATGTCGTTAATCCTCGTAAATTTCACTAGACGACATGAAAGCTCAGCCGGATCGGCCTGGATCCCTCAAATATTGGACTGATTCCTGGGTGTATTATCACCATTATCACCAATCCTCATTTTTCGAGCTGATCACCAAGCCGATTCCTGTGTCTATTTTGGGCTTTAGTCTAATCCCTGAGTGTATAAACACCAATTCTCATTTTTCAGGCTGATCAATAAGCTGATATATGTGTCTATATTGGGCTTTCAATAGTACTTTACTTACAGGTTTGAGAAATATCTTAAATCAAATCATGAGAAAAGTTAAGTAATTTTAGAACCTTTTCCGAAGAATCACAGTAGCAAATTGTGCTAAAATAAGACATACTTTTCACAAATACTCAATAAATACGTGTTTTTTTTTTAATTTTTAAGCAATAAATCTTTTAATTTTTTTAATGCGTGAAATAAAAAAAATATCTCTTTTATATTTTTTTGCTTAACCGAAGAAAAAATTTCAGACGCAAATCAATTTTTTAATGTTCATGAAACATTATATTGGCAACGGCAGCTTTCAGTTAATTTTGTTAGTTCAAAAAGAAGTGACTTTTTTCGATTCTTTTTAAACAATTGGTTCTTCAAATAGTGCTTCCTTTATTACAGGAGAAATTACAGAGTACTGTAATTTCTGCAGCAGTATATAAGCATTTGCAATTTAACCTCTCAAAAAAAACTTTTTACGATATTTTTTTTATATTTTTCAAATCTTTATTGAGTTTCTATGAGCAAATAAATACTATAATCATACATACATTCTCCTCAAAACATAGCCGATGTTTGCTCTTAATTCCAATAAAAATAATGTAAAAAATTTTTGAAAAATTTTAATTTTAAATTTTATGAAAAAGCGTTTGTTTTGGCCTTCTAAACCAGGATCCCCCTTAATATTTGACCAAAAATGAAAAAAAAGTACATATTGTAGTCGAGATTTTCCACCTGATAGCGAAATAGAGCCCGGGTTATGGTGGATTCCATTCCCTGCTCGCGGGAAATTCATATTTCCCGCCTCTCGCTCCAAGCAAGGCCTTTTACTGGTGATATAGTCCTGTTGCCCGCCGTGTGGGGGATTGGCTGACAGGCGACACTGTTAGTCGCGCTAACATGGCCTGGAAGAGTACGGATGGAGGCACAGAGCTGGGTCGCTTCCGCGATAAGCCTTGGTCTGCTTAACACTTGGAAGGACCCTAGTGGCAGCCGCTGCCAATTTAATTTTCAATTTTATTCTTTATAGTGAAGAATATATCATTTTGCCTGGAGGCCTGATTGAATGCGTGCAGAATTTATCTGGCTATTTTTTCGTTATAAAATTTTTAATAAAAATTAAATATTAATGTAAATATATTGCAAAAACAAAAAACTGCACTCGGAAGGACCAAGTGGCAGTAGCTGCCATATGCATTTTATATGGCAGTTTGACGTTCTGCAGATGTAATTTTCTTGATTGTTAGTGTATAAAAGCCTTAAAAGAACAAATTGAAAGTGTTTTTGCAAATTATTGAGAAGAATTATGGGAAATATTGAATTGGGAAATATGTATGAAATATGAATAATTATGGGAATTATTCAATTTTTCTCTTATTTACCAAAGCTCAAAATCCATTTTGTTAAGCGAAGTTAATAGAAAATAGTTAATAGTATTAACTATTGTTCATATGTAGAATTTTTGCTTTGAAAAATAAGAGAAAAATTGAAATATTCAAAGGCTCCCGCATTCAAAGGGAGACCACTTTCCCTGACGCCATGATTCTGATAAAAATGAAAACATCGAATGGTTAAAAATCTTTAGATACAGTACCCAAGGAGGTGAAATTCCTGATTCAGACACCAGAAAAGAACTGACTGAGGCTCCGAATGTTAAAATATATGTAAAAATATTAAAATATTATGTAAAATCCGATAAGTGGCAGCGGCTGCCACTTGGTCCTTCCGTGACACTTTTAGTTAGGGTTCTTCGAAGTGTTAAGGAATCTTTCAGAGCAGAAGCCCGGCTACAATATGTTACCACTAAGCCTTGTGAGAAAGTACGGGAAATTGATTCAAAGTACAATTTAATCTCACATAACCCAGATAGCACAGTTAGCTAAAAAAAAGGCAGCGTTTCAGCATATTTTTGCTGAAAACGCTGTCTTTTTTAGATAACTGTGTTCGCTGGGAAAGTTCATTAGTTTAAAAAAAAATCTTTCGAATTTGGGAGGTGAGAAATAATGTCAAAAATACCCCCAGACCGTTCAAATTTAGAAGACTCTACTTTACATTTTTTTGAATAAGCAAGATGATTAAATGTAGATCTCACTCTCACTGATATCTCAAAAACATGTTTACAAAACAAAATTTACTGTACATTGGGCATATTGCAACATTCAAAAAGTTAAAAATAAATTCTAATTAAACTACAAATATTTTTCAATTATTATTGACAAGACTATGAAAGAAAAATTAAATAAGTATATGAAGAAGTCCTGTACTAAGTCAAGGAATCCTTATTTTATGTAAATTTCTCTAACTGAAGCATTATGAAAAAATATTTATAATTTTGAATTTGTGGTGCAAAATTAAAAAATAATTATTACGAAAATATTAGTAATTTAGTAAGAAGCGGAGAATTTTAATATTTGAAAAAAAAATTTAACTGCATGTTATATACTCTGACAAAAATCGCTCATAAAAGTTTTGTAAAATCTCGTTGCCTCATATAGAAAAGTAACGAGATGTTTGGCTACCCCTGTCGCCATAGGGATTTTTGTAAAATCTTTTTAATTTCAGCAAGATATCTTGTTGATACCGGATACTGCACTTATCTTACTAATAATATACAAAATCTTGTAAAAGTTTTGTCAGTAGTCTTTTTTTTATTCACCAAAAAATGACGATTTTGTAGTCGGAAATGGTCTCTAAAGTTCTATTTAACCATTTCCTGCAGACAGCATACCGGCGTATAATTGCAATATATAACAAAAAGCATGAAAATCGTGATTATTATATCCACCAAATTGATAAACAATTTGACAGAAAATATTTTAATAGACCATTTTGAGAGAAAAGGATAAAAAATGAAAGAGAAAACGATATATTTTGCAACGCCATCTATTGAGAAATTTCTATGAAAACCAGATTTTGAGAAAACTTTTACAAGAATTTTGTTAAATAATTTTGGTGGATTCGGTGTAACCAAAAAATCTTGTTGAAAATGAAAAGATTTTACGAGAATCCCTATGGCGACAGGGGTAGCCAAACATATTGTTACTTTTCCATATAAATCGACTTATTTTACAAATTTTTTACGAGATTATTTACGTACGTATTTACGAGATAATTTTTCAGGGTATTTGCATACTTTGTGGCGTTATTGGCATAAGGTACGGCAAGATTTTATTTATTATCCCTGAATACGCGTCTGGTGGAGTTCAACACTCATACACACATCCGATCCGCGACTTTGCGTCAGTTTCGCGAGAATTCTCACCTGAGAAGGGTTTGTTTTCTTCAGTCTCCTCCGGCTTTTTGGTCATCCATCTACCAAAATCCTTGGAGGCCAGTGAAAAGTGGTGCAAAGGACAGAAGAATGTGCAGGATTCTCGTGAAAAACGAAGTTTTCATTGAAAATAGTGTCTGACGTGAAATTTTTGTGAATGAAATGAGTCAACTTTGTGCGTGAAAAGTCGTCAAATTGTCCATGAAGTCATATTTTTGTGGCCTTTTATCAGCGAAAATCGCTTTTTAATGTATTTAGGAATTACTCAAAGTTTTACATGTCGTAATTGTATTGAAAGTTTGATAAGAAACCCACGAAAAAATTACGAATATCGTTTGATATTCTAAGAAGTGTGAAAAGTTTCAACAATCGCCCATAAAAGATACATTTTGTTACTGGTGGACTTCCCCAGCAAAATAAATTTAAAAAAAACTGTGATTGTCTGGGCAAAGAGAGCCTGAAGAGTGCCTAGAAAAAGTGTTATGAGATGTGCCCAGTATGCTTCCACAATCTGTGAAGAGGAGCATCCTTAATAAGTACTTTATTATGTGCAGTGTTGCGTGACTGCAGTAGAAAGGTCAGGAAGACAAAGGAATACAGTGTGACTCCAGAATGACGGTAACCTACACAGGAGAGGTTGCAACATGCCGAGGATTTGGCTGCTTCCTCAAGCTCTTGCTGAGGTAAGTTCATCTCGAATCTGAACTGTCTGGGATAAAAGAGAGTAGACACGCGTTTCCGGGAGTAATTTCGTCAATTGCTCATTGTCACATGACCTTGCCTAATAACTCATTGCTATCTACTACAATTGAATTGCGTGATCTCGTTTACTGAGGTTCCCACTACGAGATACAGCAATCAAGAACTCTCCTAGACTCTCTTGACACTAAAAATTCAGTGATAAAGTGCAGCTGGACTGTTAATTGCTTCAATGGAGGAGAAGAACCAGTGACAAAGCGGGTCTCAGGCACATGACTGACCTTCTCTAATTTATTAAATGCATCCAAGATTTTTCGGAAAATTTTCACTTAATGCAGTTGATCTTATTAGACTTTGTAAAATTAATTACTGAAGTAACTTTGTAATTAAAAAAAATAATAATTAAAAGTTTCAATCTGGGGACGACTTAATCATATCTTAATACAGGGGTAGAAATAGATAAAGAACGATTTATCGTTGGAAAGGTCTTCACCTTAGTTATCCCATAGAAAAATTTTACTAAAATTAAATTAAGAATTACCGAATATTTAATTTTGGTTTATTAAAATGTGTAGGGATCCTTATATCATTTGTAAACATTTGATAATTTTTGGGTGTCCTGATCCTGAGTACCTATCGAGCCTTCTGGTGAGGGGGGTTCAGCCAGGATTCGGGGACTCATAATGTCTAAAGTCACGAGTGATTGTCTGTACCGGTCACACACCGGTGTTTGTAAAAAAGCGTTGGGCTCTTTAACGCAATTCCCAGTGACATGCGTAGGTCCGCAGATGGGATTCGTCAGTTTTGTTCAGGTCCAAGCTGAATGATGAATCTTGAGAAAGCATCTTTTTATCTTTCTTCTCTTTTTTGTGTCTTGTATTTTTCTTTTTAACTCTTTATCTTCTTTTGTTTTTTTTTTTCTTTTAATTTCCTTCTCTTTATTACAATTGTAAGAGGGATGAATCCTATTTTGTGATTAAAAATAAATATTCTATTCTATTCTAAAAAAAAATCATAATTAGAGGAAGACTTTCAAGCCATAATTCATATTTTTTCCATATTCCATTAACGAATATGACCTATCTATGGCGCGGTGGCAGCCAAAATCCCGAACCCCAAAATCCCAAAAAGGCTAAAATCTCGAAAGCCAAAATCTCGAAAGCCAAAATCCCGAACGCCAAAATCTCGAAAGCCAAAATCTCGAAAGCCAAAATCCCGAAAGCCAAAATCCCGAACGCCAAAATCCCAAAAAGGCCAAAATCCCGAAAGCCAAAATTCCGAAAGCCAAAATCCCGAACGCCAAAATCTCGAAAGCCAAAATCCCGAAAGCCAAAATCCCGAACGCCAAAATCCCGAAAGCCAAAATCCCGCAAGCCAAAATCCCAAAAGCCAAAATCTCGAAACGCCAAAATCCCGAACGCCAAAATCCCAAAAGGCCAAAATCTCGAAAGCCAAAATCCCGAAAGCCAAAATCCCGAACGCCAAAATCTCGAAAGCCAAAATCCCGAACGCCAAAATCCCGAAAGCCAAAATCCCGCAAGCCAAAATCCCAAAAGCCAAAATCTCGAAAGCCAAAATCCCGAACGCCAAAATCCCAAAAGGTCAAAATCTCGAAAGCCAAAATTCCGAAAGCCAAAATCCCGAACGCCAAAATCTCGAAAGCCAAAATCCCGAAAGCCAAAATCCCGAAAGCCAAAAACCCGAATGTTCGAAATTCTGAAAGGGATGAAATTATATGGAGGAAAATATTATATTTAGAATAATTTCTCAAGACACAGGAGATTTCCCTTTGCCTCCAGCAAGCGCGGGTGCAAACGTGGGAGTAGCTATGATCCTTTTAAGAATTAGAGATTTTGACTTTTGGGATTTCGGTATTCGGGATTTTGGCTTTCGGGATTTTGACTGGGACTCAATATAAGAAAAATAGAAATAAAATATGAAGCGTTCGAAGCCAGAGGGTATGTGAAGCCTGAAAGCTATTCCTAAATACTTAGTTTAGACGTTTTGAATAATTTTAGCTGTTTCAGAATATCAAAATTTGTTTGAATGTTGGCAATTAGGTATAGAACCGTATTTATAGAAATTCAGAAAAGGAATTAAGCAGTTACGTGTTTCAAGGTTTTTAAAATCGTTTTTAACTATTTTTTTTTTCGAAAAACAAATATCTGAAAATTTCAAATCCTCAGCTTATATATTAAATACTTATTTAGCACTTAATTTAATGCAATGCCTTAATTTTAGATAGTTCTTAGAAAAGATAAATACTTACATATTAGAAAACATATACTTATACATTAGGAAATGAGACAATCCGAGTAACACCTTACCTTGTGTTACCCGGATCAATCGGAACAAAACTGTAATAATACAGAACCCATTTGGGTTGCCTTTTCTCAAAAGTCTATTTTTAAAGTCAATCGGTATCACAATTTTTGTAAAATTTATATGTCCATTTTATTGAAATTTTGCAAATTTTTGGGATTGACTACTGAACAAAACTTTGAATTTTTGAGGTGTGATTCTACATAAACACACCTATTTTTATCATTACTTATTTTAAAATTTCCTCAAAATTTTTAATTTTTAGATATTAATTGTGCTTGCAAAATCTTAGTTTTCTGATATCACTTAAATCTTATGCTAACAATCGCAATAATAAAATTAATCAAACACAAAAAAGCTTCATTTTCAATGAGAATTTGAAAAATATTTTTTTTGTTTTTGTGATTCTATTAAAAAGGAAAAAATTAAAAGTTCGAAACCTAAGAAAACCCTTAAATACATTAAGCCAGGATTGTCGAAAGATTTAATTTTTTTAATCTAGATTTTAAGACCGATTTATCAAGAATTTAAGGCTATTTAAACGTGATCTGTATCAATATCAAATAATTATTTTTTAGTATCTGATTGATACACCTTTGCCGAAAATGCGTTAGTCTATATGCTGACCCTCTCTAGAAGCAATGGGATAATGATCAGATCGGACTAATGGCATGTAAAATCGTGGTCCTACATATATTCTGGTCTATTCAAACGAGATCGGATCCAAAAGATGAGGCTGTAATGTTAAAAATATTTTTTTTAGTTAAAACTTGCTAGAACTATTTCTAAGAATTATTTTCCAACAAATTAAATAGAATAATTTAAAATTCAATATTACAAAGGAAGAAATACAGCGAATATTTATTGCATTGAATCGCTACAATTTTCTCCAGTTGGAGTGATTGTGATTCATATAACCTTGAACATAATATGAGATACTCGTACAGAATCAGAAACTATCATATAATTCTGTATCTGCATAGAATGCTCTAATAATATGATGAAGTATCGAGGTAGACTTTAATCATATGGTGAACTTGTTCTTGCACAATATCATCCAAAATTAGGGACGCCATTCATCGTTATATAAATAATAAATATGTAGAAAAGTATGTCATTACACTTTCTGCTATCACACTCCTTGTAAATAAACAATGTAACACAATTTTCAATTTGAGGACAGACATGTATGATGTTGAAAAGACGATTTTTCCCGGTAAAAGACTTGCGATTTTTAAGTTTTAATTCAGATCCAGATATGATCTTTGTACTCAAAACAAAGCAATATACTATGTTATTATCTTCAAGATTTGATTCATTCACTTCATTATTCAACAGCTCTTAGTAACAAATCAGAACAATACTTTCTTTGTGCAGAAAAAATCAAACTGTTCAATGACGTTTTTTTCATTTTCAAAAATAGCCATGCAGGAGAAAGTTCTTTGGACTGACATTAAGAATAATATGTTCATTTGCTTCCACATGTTTTAATTTATTTTATCTCAGCGTAGTGGTCTCGTAAAGTCCGGCTGTAAAAAAATGAAAGACTTTTATGCAACATAGATATTTTGGCACGTTCTCATTCGAAGCTTAGCGACAAAATCGTATTTACTTTCCTCCACACGCAATTAACACTCGCAGCGTAATTATTTGTTGGCTCTATCGAAGATGTTATTGATGTTGAATGGTATGAACAATCAATGAGTCAAAGTTTTTTCGAGAATTGTGATGATCTTTTTTAAATAACATCATACAAAAATTTCTGGACAGCCATAAAATTATTTTGAAAGAAAGTATTCTCTCTTCTCAACCTTGTACTCGCGAAAGATTTTTTTTTAACAATTTATTATATGAATGAAATAACATATTACATATAAAATTTACTTTTATCTTCAGAGATAAATTCAATCGGCATGTTCTTGGTCTATAAGGGAAAATTAAGATAATTGACTGTACGTCAAAAAGAAATTGCAATTTACGATAATGTGCTATTGGTTGAGGAAAAAGAATTGTTTATCTATTCAAGATTGTCAACAATCCAGGAATAGAAAAATGATTAATCGAAATTGTAGTGTAAAATAGGTCAAAGTGATGCCGGTTCTCATTCAATGATTGAATACACAATTTCAAGAGAATTATGAAGTGGAACTGCATTAAAAAAATGATATAGCGGAGAGTGGAGAAACATTTAAAGACGTTAAGAACTTTAAAGCCATAATAGGGCAGTTTTAGACACACATTGTGTCTCAAACAGCCCCTTCCGAACCTTAATTTTTTTCTTAAATGAAAACAAATTCATAAGCTTAACTGTGTAAACTTTTCTCTAATTAAGGTTTGTACAGACTTACGGCTTAAGCCAAGAGACGACTTAGTGGATGGGAATATAGTCTAAATCATTTTTTTTATTATAGTGACCAATAATGTCGTTAAGCCGTCTCTTGACTTAAGCCGTAGGTCTGTCCAGCACTTAATTGTACTTATCTTGTTAGAAGATGGGAAAGTGTCTCAGATTAATAAAAAATAGTGTGCTGTACAAGTAAATTGGTATAATCTATGTTAATCTAATTCTGAATTGGTTATTCCTTTTTAGTGCTTAATTGAATAAACGGTAACTAGTTTAGTTATGGTTAGGCTTGTGAATTTGATGTTTTGCATGCCTAAGCTAACATAAAACCCTTAAATTTTAGTGGAAACACCGAGATTATAAACTTAAAATCCTAGGCCTAGATAGACCCAAGAATCCGCTTAGGGATCATGCCAAAAAATTAGGATCGGTATCAATACGCTCAAAGATCAGTCTAAACTTTGAGAAATCAAATTGATAACATAGAGTGCGATAATGTGCACAACAAGGGTAATGTGTAACAATTTACAAATACGGAAAGATGGAGAGGAATAGAGAAGTCAAGGTGCTCCGGGTACACCTTTCCGTACAAAGGGAGCACTGCAATTTCACTTTAGAAGTTCCTCAGGAATTTGTTAAATTTTTCGAGATGAGAATTCTCGAGGATTACCTTGTGTTTATTTCGATATTACGTTAGTGGCTCTCTTTTAATTATTTCTAAAACTAAAATTTGTTTTTGGAAACTTGTTCATTGTTATAAGAATGCAAAACCTTAGCGCCGTATTCAATTTTTTTTTTCTAGAATTTAGAGATAAACCTATACTGAGTTAAACCTTTAAGCATTAAATATTCAAATCGGCCTCTAGAAGCTGATTCGTGTTCTTCAATGAAGGACCTCAATCGGTAATGAATCGGTAAAGTACCTGTAATTGACTTTTTTTATTCAAATATTATTGTTTCTTAAATTTTACGGTTTTTTGGATCTAAAGGCCACACGGTAAGAGATATCGGCTTCCGATCTTCGATAACCCCCCTTCAATTGGCATTATTTAATTTTTTTTCTCCACCCTCTTCCATCATTCCCCATCCCCGAAAAATCCATCAAAAACCAGGTTTTCTAAGTTTATGTTAAAAATTGGCCCTATCGTTTACATTCATTTTCGGATATGTTGTATAGCTAGTCCAGAGGGGCAATTCACGAAAGTATCCAGACAAAATTTTGACTGGTTACTGCCTGTTTTCTGTGAAGCGAATTTCGCCATCCCATTAAAAGGTGCGTCTCCTTGCTAAAAATGGAGGGTGTACAAGGTTTTGGGTCTTGTACCTGCTAGAATTTCGTCATGTATCCAGAAAATTTTACCCTACAGCTCGAGACTGGAGGGTACGATTTTTTTTACCAAAATCTTATGAAAAAATTATTTATTTGCATTATTTTATTTAAATAAAGATGCCCGCCCAGGCATAAAAATTATAAGAAATTAGTGGGTTTTAAAATTTTATAAAAGTTTAAATACTCACTACGTTCTGAATAAATAGGTTTTGGGTAAGTTCAGGGAAGGAATTATTATTAAGGATTATAAGTTTCAGATTTTTTTTTGTTAAAATTTACATAGGATTTATTTCAGATTAAAATTTTCACCAAGCTTAGACTTCTATTATGATCTATAGAGAATTATTTTTAATATCAAATTAACCCTATTAACCCTCTAAACTAAAATCTAAAGACTACCACGTATCAATCAATGCACTCATCATAAATAACATATTTTCAGCGTTTAAAATAACATTTACCACGGTTATGTACAAAATGAATAAAATGTTTATTATTAGAATAAATGCAATTTTTTCAATGCTACTTCAGAGAGGTAGGGTAAGTGTGCCAAATTCCGGCCAGCTTGCAATTTCGGCCACCTTTTTTGTTCCACGAATTTTTAGTTTTTACATACTCTAGAGATTATACAATGCAAAAGAATAACAAAGATATAGCTTCGGCAAACGAGGTGACGTGAAAAAGGCATTGGAAGAATTCCTGAAGGGCGGGGAACTATGAGAATGAAGGTGGCCGAAATAGGGCACCAAAGCTATGTCTATATTTTTATTCATTTTAAAATGTATTAAGAATGATTTTAGATTAAATAAAGACGGTAAACTCTTTACAAGGTTCCAAGCAACACTCTTTCAGAAGAAAGAATAAAAAAATCAATTTGTATTTAAAATATTACATTTCAAACTTGAGACTTTGGCGCTTGCATGCAACTATGCCGAAATTTGGCACACTTACCCTAATTGGTCTTTACAGACTTAAAAGATTTATTATAATTCCCAGAAAATATTATGTGAAGGCATCTTGATTAAAACCCAAATAATTTTATAACCTTCTAATATTGAAATCGTATCATCATCGTCATTTTCAACGTTTTCAACCGTATCCCTGAAAATTGTGTTTAGAAATTAAAAGGAAGTCAAAGTGATTTTGGAAAAAATGGTTGAAAATATAAACATTTATATTGGTATTTGAAAATTTTCTCTATCTTATGACCAGCGCATAATAACTTTTGTTTTCAAAATTTTCCGTGAGAGTGAGCGAGATGACTATATCTAGATTCCATTCATTCTCATTGAAATGTCAAAAACATGTTTCTAAAACAAAAATTATTGTGCGTTGGGCATTAGAATGCTTTAAATTCCTAAATTATTACGATTCATATTTTCCAATTTTAAATACGCGCCTTAATAAATAACCTGAGAATTGCTTTTGCCTACTATTCGGCGAATAAAAACGTGCTGTAAAATGCATTATTTAGTGTGATTTCACTTTTCGCCACACCAAACATGTCTCCGCCATATTCGCCGTCCCATCAATTTTGTCTGGATATTTCGTGAATTGCTCCTCAGGTGAATATTTCGGCCATAACCGACCTATGGTCGGAAAATTCGCCATTTTGAATTTTCAAAGGTCAAAGGTGGACCACTACAAAAGGGTTCAATTTTTAACCGTATTACTAGGTTTTTATGAAAGGTCTTGAAAAACTTAATTGCATCGCTTTTAATCGGTAATAAATCGGTAAAATACCGACAAATGGTTTATTTTAAAGGTTTTCTAAAGGTCAAACGGTGAGAGATATCGACTTTCAGTTTTGTATGGCCCCTTCATAAGTGGACATTGTCTCGGACATGCAAATCTTGGTAGTAAACGGGTATGAAGCGTGCATCAAAAAACCATGCGAATTCTAGCATTCCACAAAGCTGGGACGATTTGTCCATCTCTATAATTTAAAACAGATTTGAGGGGAGAATTTTCAGATTCATTTTATAATTCAAATTTTAATCTTATGAAAAATATTCAAGGAAAAATTGCCCCTGTCAGAAAAGCCATACCGCTCTCTCCTACTGCATATATGACAATGTAATTTGCTGATAAATTGAATGATTATTGTGGTCTGAGATGAAAACTATTGGTTATCCTTCGAGACTATAAATACGGCTGTGCAAATAATTAATTTCTAATTAAATTATAATCATGCCTCAGACAATTTTCCAGCTCAATGAATTTTTCAAGTAGAATCTTCTTCATATTCTGCAAAATATCCAACTATAAAATCAAAAATGTCTAATCAGATTATATTGCCATATTTTATTCAATCCCATATGACAGAGTCTATAAAATGTGTGAAAATTAGGATGAGAAAACTTGCAATATTATGCCAATAGACTTCACAATTTCCTTCGTGTGTCTTTTTGCCACCCACAACAAATAGCCCGGCACATGATGTTATATGCGCAAGACGGGTTACTGACCTACAAATAAATAATTTACCTCTCTTTATATTCTGTTGTCCTATGTACAGCAATCAATCGTAAGCTATTGTTATACCTTGCATATGATTTTCATGCCATTTCTACTGTTTTTTTTCCTTCTACTTTCAGGTGGCGTGGAAGCATCTATAAATTAGTATGGTTGGACTTGGTGGCATTTCTCACAACTTACTACATGCTTAGTATAATCTACCGATTGGTTCTCAATGAACAACAACAAATGTAAGTGAATTCTTAAGCAATTTGATTTTGCCTGAAATATCTATCGACGTTCTTTTTGTGTTGTTGATAGCCTAGTAAATCAACAGCAAAGGCGGCAAAAGTCTTTTATGAGGCGTTGTTAGAACACACCCAAAAAGATGTTCATGTTGTACCAAATAAAATAAAATTTTATACGATAATTTGCTTCCTTTCAGTATATTTAAGTCATTGGTCCAATACTGTGCTGCCTACACAAATCTCATTCCATTATCCTTCGTATTGGGCTTCTATGTGTCCATCGTGATGACGAGATGGTGGAATCAGTACATCAGCATTCCCTGGCCAGATCCCATTGCTGTATTTGTGAGCGCAAATATTCATGGACAGGTAAGAAGCTTTAATTACAGTGAATATTCGTTCAACACCTTTTGTGAGTCGCGATGTCGCCATAAAGACGCAATCAATAGCTTTCTGAGGAATACGAATGATATAGAGCAAACATTTTCTATTGTCACATAAATGTATATTAGTGTGAAACTGCAAAGTGATTTTTTGGATCACTAATCGAGACAGACAGATAAATCTAGATCAGTTTATTTTAGGCGAAGTTCTTAACTCTTTCGTCTCCTTTGAGACTCTACTCTGGGTACCCATGGAAACAACATTTTTTTAGACTATCTAGAATCGATAAAAATCCGATTCTTCTGGATAATTACAAACTATAAGGATGTCCAAATCTAGAATATTTTTTGCAGGATTCTAATTAACTCCTGAGCTTAGATATTTTTGGTCAAAAATCGTGAATTTTCGATTTTCTGCTTCCTTGCAGATATTGTGACTTTTTTAATATTTCTAGACCCGAATAAGAAAAAAACCTCGCGGGGCCAATAAGTATGATAACTAAAAATTACAGATTACATAAATTCGAAAAACATTTTTTTCTTAAATTTTCAAAAAACTTGTTCAACCTTTATGGGTACTTTCGTCCCCAAAAATCTAGAGGTCAAATGTAAGGTTATCCCGCCATTTGCTTTTTGACACCCACATACTAATGGGCAAAATAATGAACCACCTATGGCGAGTAGTGAACCCATAATCCCTAATAATCTCGATTGGCACATATTTACAAGCGAAGTATCCAGAAATATTGTTAATATTATTAACCCAGAAAACTCAAAAGAGAGTGTATCGAGGACATTGTTCCTAGGTTTAACTCTGTAGTCTTGAATGCAGCTAGAAAGGCGGTCAGGAGTACAGAAAGTCGAAATAGGAGAGAGTCTAAACCTAAAGTCTTGTTTGACAATGAATGTTTAGCAATTTGGGAAGACAGGAAGGATAAATTTAAAATATTTCGGAGAACAGGGTCTAGAGATGCATTTTTAGAATACAGAACAGTGGACGCTTTGGCTAAAAAAAAAACTGTTCAGGGAAAAAAGAATTGAAACATGGAGGCGGAGATGCTCAGGTTTCTCAAACACTACGTCTCTATCTGAATTATGGCGAAGTGCCAGAAATTTCAGAGGTGAAGGTAGAGCTATGAGATCATAGTTTCAAACCGAATGGATGGAAACTTTTGCTAATAAATTGGCACCGCCATTCGTACGGGAAGAAACCCCATGCAATGATAACGCTCCTTCCACTGCTATAGCAGAAGCGAGGTTAAGCGTGCTATATTAGTAACGAAAAACAAGGTTCCAGGTACAGATCTTATTAAGGAATCTTACTTAAAGAGGCTTCCGAAAGTCGGCGTTGATAGAAACCAAAGAAATTCCGAAAACATGGTTGGAATCCAAAGTCATTCCAGTTCCGAAACCCAATAAAAAAAACGAACGAGGTGTCTGGGTATCGACCTATAAGTTTACTATCAATAGTTCGCAAAGTGTTTGAAAGGGTTATTTTGACTAGGCTAGAAAACTGGTGTGATATGAATAACATAGTACCTGAGTCCCAATTTGGTTTCTGCAGAGGAAAAGGGGTTAACGATTGCATTGCAGCTTTATATATAAAAATTCAAAATGGGTATGCTTTGAAGAGTCAGACAGGATGCGCTTTCCTTGATATTGAAGGAGCGTATGATAATGTTCTTATCAATATATTGTTTGATAAGTTAGTCAGTTTAGGCTGTGATATTAATATGTCAATGATTGTTTAGAAGTTAATGTGTGAACGTCAACTCATTTTTTATAATAATAACAATAGTTATACTGACAAGGAGAACAGGGTTCAAGGGTCTACCACAGGGATCGGTACTTTCCCCATTGCTCCACAAGATCTATGTCTGTGATATTGAGAGGAACCTTCCATTAGAATGCTTTATTTTGCAGTATGCGGATGACGTAGTTATTGGAGTGACGTCAAGAAATATTGATGATATTAATTCATCTGAATTTTAGGCAATTGGGATTAAATCTTTCGGAGTCTAAATCTGTTGTTATGATTTTCTCAAGAAAGCATCAGCCTCCCGACCTGCACGTTGACATAAATTCAATTACGATCGCAAAGACTTCAACATTTAAATATTTAGGAGTTATCTTCGATCCTAAATGTCTTTTTGGAGCCCACATTAGATATGTTGTGACCAAGTGTACAATGAGAATTAATTTTTTAAGACCCATCAGCGGATTCACGTGGAGAGCATATCCAACAAACTTGTTAATTTTATTCAAAACAACAATAAGATCCTTGATTGATTTTGGGAGCATTGTAACCGCAGAATCTGCAAATTCTCATTTAATTGAGCTCTTTAGAATACAATGGAAGGCCCTTCGAATTTCGCTGGGTCTTATGCAGTCTACGCTCACTATGAGTCTAGAGGCATTGGGCGGAGTCTCGCCTTTAAACACTAGATTTGAGTATCTAAACTTGCAATTTTTGCAAAAAGCTGTCTTTAAGCAACCTGGCCTTTGGAATGACCTTCAAATATTGTCAAAAGAAATGCCACATAATAGATTGAGCTTTATTTTCAGGCAAATTGAAGGATCAGGATATAGCTCACAAACTGAAATCTGGGCGGAGGAGTCTTAGAATTTTATTGTTGTAGACCATGTAAAATATGTATTTGATTTGTGTGACGTTTTAAAGGGAATTGATAAGAGTTTACGATCTACGTTTGTTAAACATTTGTTTACTGAACTGTTACATAAATACTCTTTAAACCAAAATTATTTAGTATATACGGCTGGCTCATGCAATGGTGACCAGATAGGTGCGGCAGTTTGGGAGAGCAAAACAAATTGGGAGACATCAGTACGTATTCAACCTCCAGCTACTAGCTATACAGCGGAGCTAGTTGGTATATTTCTGGCTCTGCAATGGATCTGTGATGTTCTCCCAAATGACAGTCAGGTGTGCATTTACACAGATTCTAAATCCTCGCTAGAATCCATTAAAATGGGTAACATTAATATAACAAATAATGAAAGCAGACTAATGGAAAAAATTCAAAAGCTGTTGTCTAATCCTCATGAAAAAGCCATCGGGATCACATTTATCTGGGTACCAGGGCATTCTGGTATAAATGGGAATGAAATAGTAGATCGGCTCAGTAAAAACGTTGCAGTTTCTTTGGCGAGTGCCTCAATGGCCTCAATTTATAGTACACCTGATGACTGGTTCAGTAAGCTAAAACTCGATTTGTGCATAAAATGGCAGGACATGTGGAATGACAGTCAAAATGGTCGATTCTTCCACTCGGTTTTACCAAGCGTGTCCATGAAAGCCTGGTTTTGTAAGTTTCCCGCCTTAAATAGAAACAGTGTTGTGAAAATTTGTCGTTTGTTGTCTGGTCACACATAAGTGTAAAGCTCATTTGTTTAGAATTAATTGCGTGGAATCTCCTTTGTGCGATAACTGTGGTATCGTGGAAGACTTAGATGACATATTTTAGCTGAGATTCTTTACAATCTCAGCTTTTGTGGTCACAGGTGAAATCCGACCTCTTCAGATCGGGCCCAAATTTTGGATGTACACGTTTTGACACTCATAGATCACGAAAATCATGTGCGCCAAAAATCGATTTTCGTGGACGTCCCGTCCCGTCCGTTACATTTCGACTTCTGGAGAGAGAACGGAAAGAGATATCGACAAGCGGTTTTCGGCAAAGGTTAAAAGTCATTGGGCCGCTAGAAGTTGATGATGTCAAATCCACCCCCATGCCCCCCCCCCTTCCGCCATTTTGGAACACCCCCAAATTTTGTTTTTTCGATAACTCAGCCCCTATAGCATCGATCAATCTCAAATTTTAGTATGTTATAGCTGGGCCTAAGAGCTTTCGATCGTTACCAAATTTCACCCCCTCCGACCCCCCTGACCTGAGCTAGAGGGGGTCAAAAATTGAATTTTTGAATGGTCATATCTCCGGTTCTAATTATCGGAATGCAAAAAAAAATGGTGTTTTGGAAAGCTCTCGTGGAGCACTACAACCCTTGTGACACCCCAATTTTATCCGATTTAATCGAAGGTCCGATTAATCGAAAAATCGATTTTCGATTAATCGATTTCGAATATTTCGAAAACTAGACAATGCTTTTTCTTTAAATTTTAATATGTTGTAGCTGGGGTCGAGACCTTTCCAACGATGGGTCGCACTCCTCCCTTGATGTTCCCTGACCCGAGCTATAATCAAAAATGTCTTAACCGGACTGCATTTTCTGTATTTGTAAAGGGATTTCGATGAAATTTTAGCCTATATTGTATCTGAGAGCACGATCTTTCTAATAATGGGTCCCATCCGTCTCTACCCCAACCCACTGTACCCCGACCCTTACTATACCCATATGGACCGAACTCTATCACTTATGTTTATTAACCGATTTCAATGAACTTTTTTTTTCTTTTGTTGGTCTTCCCCATTTAGACTATTTAAAATAGAAAATGACCAGTGATAAGCCCAGATAAGCTTATGGTAGCTGAGATTCTTTACAGGTGACCTCGAAATGCGTGCAACTCGGGGTGCTTGCAACTCTGAATGCGTGAAAATTCGATTGTGAGTTGAATTTTGGGGGTAAAGAATCGCGTCGAGCCAATTACATCCATATCGGCTGCCGAGAACAGTTTACTCGACGCGATTCTTTACCCCCAAAATTCAACTCACAATCGAATTTTCACGCATTCCGAGTTGCACGCATTTCGAGGTCACCTGTAAAGAATCTCAGCTACCATAAGCTTATCTGGGCTTATCACTGGTCATTTTGAATGCCCTTTGTACGAAGCAGGAAGAAATGAATTAATTTACAGACTACGATTGGATGTGGATGATTGCAAAATGGAATGTATGTTGAAAAGATGTATAGATGATGAAGATAGGTTGAAGATTGACGCTGTAATCGAATATATGAGGGCAAATAATTTGAGATTATAAACGTAGCGCAAAAAGTAAGGAAAAGTAAGGGCCAAAGGGCAAGGTGGAAAAAAACAATATTACTGATACTTATATATACTGGGGCGGAATGATAAGTGTTCGATACTATCGCATCGATAGTATCGATAAATCAATATCTGTTAGATGAAGTGAATGTCGACTTTCTGCGCATTGTTGGGCCATTCATTTTGACATTCTTAAACGAATGTGGCTGTTGATAATCATCTCTATTAGCTACAGGGAGTGCAGCTATCGTTTAAATTTTTTCAGAATCGACAGTCGATAGTATCGAAAATAAGCTATCATGTCACCCCTGATTTTGACGAAATTCTAGTATGATCTATCTCAGATCTAGCTCTTTCCAACGTTTCTAACGATACCGATGTTAGATATCACTTCGCCTTCCTTCAATGTTCTCTGAAATGCGGTATAAACGGTTGTAAGTTAATCGCGTTCTTTCTCCGGTATTAATTAACAAATTTCTATGAATTTTCTGGTCTTCTGTACTCAAAATATTTAGAATGATCAGTGATAAGCCGAGATAAGCTTATGGTAGCTGAGATTCTTTACAGGCGACATCGGAAAACTTGTACCTTGGTAATTATTGCATGTTTCACAATGATTTTCAGGATGAACGAGGACGTGTGATGAGACGAACTGTGATGCGATATGTGTGCCTATGTCTTACAATGGTACTAACAATGATATCACCCCGTGTTAAAAGACGCTTTCCGACACTAGATCATCTAGTGGAAGCGGGTCTGTTGATGGAAAGTGAACGAGTCATTATGGCTGATCTCAATTCGAGATTTCCAAGGCATTCTAAGCACTGGATGCCCATAGTTTGGGCAGCAAGTATTGTGACTCGTGCCCGCAAGGAAGGTCGTATTCGGGATGATTTTGCAGTGAAGACTGTGATAGATGAACTCAATAAGTTCCGGGGACAATGTGGTCTTCTCATTTCTTATGATACCATCAGTGTTCCCCTTGTTTACACTCAAGTGGTTACCCTAGCCGTTTATTCGTTCTTTATTGCATCCATTATGGCCAGTCAGTGGTATCATGATAAAAAAGTTGAGGATGGACATCTCAACAAAATTGATCTCTACTTTCCTGTATTCTCAACACTGCAATTCTTCTTCTACATGGGATGGCTGAAAGTGGCTGAGTCACTTATTAATCCCTTTGGGGAAGATGATGATGACTTTGAGGTTAACTGGTTGGTTGATCGGAATCTGCAGGTGTCCTACATGATTGTAGATGAGATGCATCATGAACATCCAGAATTGATAAGAGATCAGTACTGGGATGAGGTGTTTCCAGCGGAATTGCCATACACCGTGGGTGCTGAGCAGTTTCGTGAAGAGCATCCACAGCCATCGACGGCCAACATGGCGATCCCAAAGGCGGCAGCTGAGGTTATTCCGGTGGTGCCATCGAAGATCAAAGTGGATGAAATGGTCGGTAAAAGTGCTCAGTCGGTCAATTACAGATTTCCAGATCAGATTGACAGTGAGGTTAGACACGCGCATTACGCGAAGTTTTTTTTTCTCCTTTCTCATGCCACAAATAGCTTTACATTGCGCACGATTCTTTCTAGAAACACCAGATCCCTCTCGTTTACCACAAAAAAGAAGATGCTTCAATTTATCTGGTGACTGTTTCATTTTCTCTTTAATTCATATTTTTATGCATCTGATTGTGTCGCAAATGTTGATTATTTTCAGCCTCGCTTTTTTGTTTTTTGCAAAAATAGTTTTTGACAATATTTTTATTTTTATTTTTTTTTTCAGAGGTAGAAAGGTCAATACTTGCGCATATTTGATGTTAATCCTCATGTGTGTCTAACGTCTAATCAAAAGGTTTCGGAAAGATTTTGAATTGAAAACCCATTTTTTTAATTAATAATTTAAAATAAGCGCCACAGGTGGTCATTCTGCGAAGCTTCTATGTTTCATAAAATAGAAAATTTTGAAATCATTTTCTAATTTTCCATGAAAGAACAGAATCTAGCCAGAAGCCACTTAAGAACAAACGAAAAGCATTCATTTACATTTTTTTCATACTGTTTGATTATTTTTTAAAGCAGATTGAACAGTGATTGATTATGATGGTTCGGTAGAAATGTTCGGAAAGTAAATCAATATGCCAGTAAATTATTCAAATTTGGTCAGTAAATAAACAAATCATGGTTAGTAATTAAATCAAATTTGGCGAGAAAATAAGCTGAATTTGAGCAAGAAGTGAATCAAATTTGGTCAGTTAGTAAATAAAACATGGTCAGTAAATAGAACAAATTTGGTCAGTACTTTAGTCAAATTTGACTAGTATAAAATTTAAATTTGGACAGCAAGTAACTCAAATTTGGTCAATCAGTGAATTTAATTTAATTTAATTTAACTAAATTAAATTTAGTCAATAACTTAGTCAACTTTGGTAACTAACTTAATCAGATTTGGTCAGTAATTAACCAAAATTTCGCCAGTAAACAAATCAAATTTGGCCAATAAATGAATCACATTTTTAGAAAGAAACTACATCAGATTTAAGCAGAAAATAAATTTGGTCAACAAGTAAATAGATTGTTGGTCAATAAGTAAATCAAATTTGGCAAGTATATCAGTTCAAAGTTTGATTAGTAACTAAACTAAATTTGGCCAAAAATATTAAACTTTTGTCAGTAATTAAATCAAACTTGTCCTATAAATAAATTAAATTTTTACAGCAAATAAAGTAAATAAATCAAATTTGGCTATTAATTAAATTAAATTTGGCAAATAAATCATAATTTGGTCGATAAATAAATTAATTTTGAAGGGGAAGTAATTCAATTTAATGTAATCAGTAAGTAAATCAAATTTAGTTGATAAATGGATTAAATTTAGGAAGAAAATAGATCAAATTTGACCAGTAAATAAATTAATGTGGTCAAGTAGTAAATCGAATTTGATCAAGAAGTAAATCAAATTTGGTCAGCAACAAAACTAAATTTGTACTGAAAATAAATTAAATTTGATTTTTAATGGCTCCGGCACACCTTTTAGATCTGTCGAATTTCATGAAATTAAAATTCACGTTCCTTTCTTTCTCAAAAGATTTACATAAGTCTGTTCCATTATTTCGGACTCCACATTGGATTGCACTAAATTTAATTTGGGGTGATGTTCAAAAGAAGATGAAGAAGAAGAGCAACAGGAAAAGGAGGACAGAAATATACAAAACGTTAGAAGAAAAAGAGATCTAAATTTGAATTTATGAAATTTTTCTGATCTAAAAGTGTGACGAAGCCATAAGTAAATCAATCTGGGCTAATAATTTAATTTAATCAAAAAGAAAATCTAATTTAATCATTAAATCAAATTTATTTGAACAAATTAGGCAGTAACTAGATCAAATTTGGCCAGTAAATAAATCAAATTTGATCAACAAGTAAATCCAATTTGGCCAATAAGTAAAGCAAATTTTGCCACTAAGTAAATCAGATTTGGCCAGTAAAATGGATTTAGATCAGTAACGAAATAAATTTTGCCGAATCGAATTTTCGGATAAAACGAATTTGGTAACTAATTAAATATGGCCAATAAATAAATAAAATTAAGTCAGTAAGTAAATAAAACATAGTCAGTAAATAAATTAAATTTGCCCAATAATAAAAAATACTTTTACTTATGTAATTGACCAATTTAAAGGAGGCGTGGCTTACAATTTTTTTGGTGGAGCTGAGAAAGCCTAAACGATGTAGCATTCTAATGAGAAAAGTTCAATTTTAATAATCTTTCCGAAATCTGCAAATCCTCATCCAGAAAAAAATCTCTTCCTTTTGTAATTAACGGTTTGCGGAGTCTTCGTTTTTTCCAATTTGTTTTTCCCATCTTTGGAATCATTGTCTTCGATCATTTTTGTTTTTTGGAAATCTTGTCTTTGATATATTTTAAACACGTATATTTTATGAAACGAAATAATGAAATCACATTGTTTTTTTTTAAGTTTTAAGTTTCGTCCTTTTGGGGCAAAGGAAAATTTTCTGTGTTTTGGGAAATTTTTAGTTTCGTCATTTGGGGCAAAGGGAAATTTTCTGTGTCTGGGGAATGTTTTTAGTTTCGTCCTTTAAGGCCTCTACACATTGGGAGCAATTTTTGTCAAAAATTGCATTTTTGACAGAATTTTGACGTTTCTGTCTACAGCACTGCAGCCAATTTCCTTCAAAAAAGCAATTTGTGACGAAAACTGTGCTCAATGTGTAGACACCTTTAGGGCAAAGGGAAATTTTCTGTATTTTGGGAAATTTTTTGTCCCGTCCTTTGGGGCAAAGGGAAATTTCCTGTGTCTTGGGAAGTATTTAGTTTCGTCCTTTGGGGCAAAGGGAAATCTTCTGTCTCTTGGGAATGTTTTTAGTTTCGACATTTGGGGCAAAGGGAAATTTTCTATGTCTTGGGAATGTTTTTAGCTTTAGGGCAAAGGGAAATTTTCTGTGTTTTGGGAAATTTGTAGTTTCGTCCTTTGGGGCAAAGGGAAATTTTCTGTGTTTTTGAAAGTTTTTAGTTTCGTCCTTTAGGCAAAGGGAAATTTTCTGTGTTTTGGGAAATTTATAGTTTCGTCCTTTAGGGCAAAGGGAAATTTTCTGTGTTTTGGTAAATTTTTAATTTCGTCCTTTAGGGCAAAGGGAAATTTTCCGTGTTTTGGGAATGCTTTTAGTTTCGTCCTTTGGGGCAAAGGGAAATTTTCCGTGTTTTGGGAATGTTTTTAGTTTCGTTCTTTAGGGGAAAGGGAAATTTTCCGTGTTTTGGGAAATTTGTAGTTTCGTCATTTGGAGCAAAGGGAAATTTTCCGAGTTTTGGGAATGTTTTTAGTTTCGTCCTTTGGGGCAAAGGGAAATTTTCTGAGAAAAGGGAAATTTTTAGAAAGTATAAAATATACTTGTGCAAAATGTATAAAAGATAAGATTTCCAAAGACAAAGTTTCCAAAAAACAAAAATTACCGAAGACAAAGATTCCAAAGACAAAATGGGAAAAACAAAATGGAAAAACGAAGATTAACATTATTGCAAAAGAACCAAAAATTTTGCTTCTCTGCTCTTTTTGGATCCATTTTAATTCTGATAATCTCCTGATGATTCTTTGCTCTCTTGATTGCGGATTTTTGCAGATTTTTGACGACAATGCAAGTGGAATTCATTTTACAGCCGGGAACCGTCAAGATCCCGGCCATGGTTCCACGACTAGCATGCAAAGTTCAAAGGCTGGATCGATGAAAAGAGTGAACACAGTTGGGTCCGCTCTCAAACGCTTCTTCAGCAAGGAAGATAGCCGATCGAATCAGGGAGTGGAGGTAGGCACGACAGGGCGTATGCCCACTTCTCCAAGTGGAACTAGTTTGTCGGGCAGAGAGAAGATTGTAGGTCCTCCTCCAGCTGGTGGGAGTATCAGGATTACCGATCAGGTGATCGAAGAAGTCGATGAACAACTGACAATTACGTCGATGAAGGGTCAACCGGAAGTGCGTCCAACAGCAGCCAGTCTCTTTGCAGCTGGTCCTCCGAAGCCCAGTGAGCCCGTGGATGTGCCTCGGTCAGGAATTCAGCCCTATACGAGGACTCAGTCAGCGGTGGCGCATGGACATGGAGATGGCTTAACGTATGGTGTTGCTGGACTCGATGCACTCTTTAGTACTTCAGCCCCAACAGAATCTTACAGAGTATCAACTCCTCCGGGACTCGATGAGTATGACAAACAGAGGTCAGACAGCAAGGACAGTGCTCTCAGTGGAGCCAGCGAAAAGCAAACAGGTAAGACTGATTTTCTCTGCCAAATGACAATTTCAGGAATTCAAAATGTCTGGGTTTTTGGGGATAGATAATGATGTGCGTGGTGATGAGTTTGAAAAGCTGAAATTGGCACGCGAAAAGGAGCGTCTGGAGCGGAAGAAACAGGTACTTGTTCATTCAATCAGTGCCACTCAACAGGGTGGAAGTGCTGTGGACATGGATGCAATTGTGGAGCAACTGGTGACGCAGAGTATCAAAACTGCGGATCAGCAGAATCTCTGAGAAATGAGGCAGTCGGGCATTTGGATCAAATGCACGGCTGCAAGCAACGAATCCCTCGTAGAATTCTAACTAAGCACATGCAAAGACACAAAATGCGAATCTTCAGCACAATTGAGATGCGCGCGCTCCTGCTTTCTAATCATCTCAATGCCCAAAATAACGATAGTATTATGTACTTTTCTAATTTAAATTTTAAACGCAAGAAGTATTTAAGACAATGTTTATTAGATACATCCACCAGTTTTTATCTCAGAATTGACGTACTAAAGAATTTGTTGGAGATTTTATTGATAATAAAAAACATTTACAAAGTTTCAATAAATGTCCTTTTAAAATATAAAAGACTTTATTTTTTGATAAATTTTCTTTAACAGAAACTTAGTGGATACGAAGCGGGAGAGACAAGGTGCTTAAAATTTGAAAATTCGATGTCGAATAGGGTAAGTGTGCGAAAGTCCGGCCAGCTTGCAATTTCGGCCACCTTTTTGTTCCTCGAATTTCCATGAACTTTTAGATTTTATGTACTCTAGACTCCAGAAATTATACAATGCAAAAGAATAACAAAAATGTATCTTCGACAAACGAGATGACGTGAAAAAGATATTGGAAGAACTCCCGAAGGGCAAGGAACTATGAGAATGAAGGTGGCCAAAATAGGGCACCAAAGCTATGTCTATATTTATTGCAGATTCAAATTCAAATTGATAGAATTGTAAGGGGTCAGCCATTTTGTAGTTTTAGTATTGCCATGTATGTATTTTTGGTGGAAATTCGATCATGACGGACGAAAAATTTACAAGTGATAATTTGCTGGAAATTTATAAGCTTTATAAGTAAAAAAGCAAGAGAAAATTAGGCTAGACGTTACACAGAAGATTTATTTATAGGATTTATGACAGAGTTTCTGAAGGACGTCTACGAGGAAGATTTTGAACTAAAAGTTAGAAAACACCTGTAAGTAGGAAACTAAAGAAAAACAGAATTAGAGGACTTAAAAGGATTCTATTTATAGGATAAACAAGAAAAGAAAGCCAGAATTGGGGAAGATTCTAAGAGGGCAAGATTTAAAGGCTCAGGTAAAATTTAAGGTTAGGTTTAGAAGCTCTCATGGCTGACCCCCAGTTTTGTTTTAGATCTTAAATCAGTGTCGATCGCCAATTCTAATAGTTTGATACGGTTATACTTGAAGAGAATAAAGAAATAATTTCCGATGGAAGAACTTGTCAAGAACAATATTTTTAATCATTTTAAAATGTATTAAGAATGATTTTAGAGTAAATAAAGACGGTAAACTCTTTACAAGGTTCCAAGCAACAATCTTTCAGAAGAAAGAATAAAAAAATAAATTTGAATTTAATATATTACATTTCAAACTTAAGTCTTTGAAGCTTGCATGCAACTATGCCGAAATTTAGCACACTTACCCCAATTCGAAATCTCCCTTTTCGGAAAATATTCAAAAATGGTATTAACCCTCTAACGGGTAAGACCGCCTCCAGGCGGTCATTCTATAAATCGCATTTACTGCGATAATATTACTTATTTGAAGTTGAAATATCTACAGTGTCCTCAGTTATAGTTTTAGTAACTTATTTTCTAAAGCTGAACTCATTTTGACCTTTTGTTTGCTTACAATTTTCAGTTTTGTGTGACAGGTCAAAGAAAAAACAACAAAATGTCACTCGCGACATTTTGCTTTTTCAAGAGCAAAAAAGATTGTTTTAAAGTAATCAAACCGTAGTAAGAATCTTCTTTCCTGAAAGATATGTTCTTCTAGTTTGTATATTTCAATTGATAAGTGTGAAAAAACTAGAAGTAAGAGTTTTAGAAGAAGAAAATGAAGACCGCCTGTGAGCGGTCTTATCCGCTCAAGGAAAAATTTTCAAAAATTACCGATTTTTTTATTTAATTTTTTTTGGTTCTCGTTGTTCTAGTAAAATATATTATTATTTTGCAATATATTAATCATGTAAAACAATTGAGATTACACGAAGACTGTCCAGAATGAGTAAAATGGTCGATTTCTGCGAATTAAGCGAAATTGATAAAGAAGCAGACTTCAACAGTGATGATGAATTCCCTAATTCGTCCTTTAATGCCCCAAATCGTGAAATAAAACCAGAAGATGAGCAATGTATTTCAAAGGACCTTCAAATTATACAAGAAGATGACGTTTTCATAGCTGATCTGTGACCTATTCGGTAAAAATCAGTCTCATTGAAACACCTTGAGCTTCATTAACGCCTAATTATAAAAATTATAATCGTTTTTTCCTAAAAATTATCATTTCTTAGATAATCATACAACATTCATCCATAAAAAACGTTTAAAATTCATATATTTTACTATTTGTTCACTATTTTTCAATTAAAATATTTCAGTCTTTTTATGCCTTAAACCGATATAAACGCCTCCAGGCGGTCTTGACCTTTTCTCACCTGACGCCCATACGGAAAGAGATAATGAAGAATGGATGGTATTTTTGAGTTCAGTGGACCATTAATTACCCTAGACAAAATTATTTAATTACTTTTTTTGGATATTAAAGAAAACACCGTTAGAGGGTTAAATATGGCCTCCTGCCCCGTCAAATAATTTCGTCAGATATCTTTAAGATTTCTGCAGAAAATATCTACACCTCTGCAGAAAATCTGCCGAGAAATTGTAGATATTCCTACGAATTTTATTTGGGCTTGGGACAAAATTCGTCAGAAATTTTTGCAGATTTTCTGACGAATCCTGGTGCATACTCTGACGAATTTCTGTAGATATTTTGCCGATTTTCTGTAGATTTTTCGACATTCCAGACTTTCCAGACAGCTGTGTCTGAAAAGATGGAATATTTTTCATTGAATTTTGTTTGCAAAATTCAATAGAGTGTTTTTTAGTGATATCACAGTGTTTATATAAAATAAAGAATTCTGCGACGCCGTGTTAAAAGTAGAGAATAGTGAAGTAAAAACTTTAAGCAGAGCGTCGACCTAAATTTCGTGTTTTTGTATCATTCGATTGGCGATTTTTAAGAAATTAGTATTTTTGTTCGCATCTTTTTAGTTATCTAAAATGTTTAATCGATAATGCTTGTTAAGCAGAGCATACCATTTTCTTTGTAACTTCTACAGTGTCTTGATAAATCAACTTTATTTTTGTTGAGACAATGGAGACTATGCAGATTTCCTATGCAGAAATTCTGCCGAGAATCTGCAGATTTTCTCTGAATGTACTAGAATATACCGTTACAATTCAAAAAACCTCCGAGTAAAATCGGCAGGTAGAGCAATGATTTGACGGGGCATTAAGCAGTGAGGATGCAATGCAAAATTGTTTTTCCTTCCTCATAGCTGACCACCCAGCAAAATTTCATTCTGCAATTCCGCAATTTTTCTTCTTCTTCCTTTTTTAACGGTCATCATTCAAAAACCGCACTAGCGATCGTAACGGCAAATAACCAAAGCTATTAAAATTTGTCTCAAGTAAGCGAAATCTCACACCTGTTACCTAATGGCTGCTTCAGAGACGGTTATTTTAAATTTATACATTTTATTGGAAAATATGACGAAAATATACTGAATGAAATGAAAAGAATATTTTTTTCATAAATAATAAATAATTTTAAAGGCCTCAGCTGACAATCACATCGCAATTTTTATTTTGTTTTCAAGAAAATTCTTGTACAATTTATCAAAAAAATGCAGAATTTTCGGTCGGGAGTATGTTTAATACTGCTATTTAATCCTTCTCTATAGACAGCATACCCTCGCAGTATTTATATATAAAATATATCATGAAAACCGTGATTATAAATTCTACCAAGTTGATAAATAATTTCAGAGAAAATATTCCAAGTCCATTTTGACAGAACGACATCTTGAGGAAAGTGCCGAAAATTCATAAAATTTTCTGTAGAAATTCTGCAGAAAATTCTGCAGAATTTTCGTACAACAATCGGATCCACCTTTAGAACAAAATTCTGCAGAAATTCTGCAGAATTTTCGGCAGTTACCTTTTCAAATCTTACGAATTTCTGCAGAATTTGCCGGGTGGGCACTGGCCACCTCACAAAGGGAGCTCATTTGGTTTTTGAAAGCCAAAGACGATAGGGAAAAGTACTTTCCCTTCGAACGTTTATGCCTTCGAATAATGTGATTTTTTTTTTTTATTTTACTTAAGAGACTTGCACTTGTTTTTATTAAATGTTAGTTGGCTTATCGTCAATTGTTGATAATTCCGTGATAATTTAGTGTAAATCTCCTGCGAAAAACAAAAGAAATTCACATTATTCGAAGGCATGACCATTCGAAGAGCGAAGGGAGAGCACTTTCCCCTATACCACATCCTAAAAATTAAGATTTTGCTCAAAATGACCAAGAACAACAGTTAATTTGCTCAAATTCAAATTTAAACTTCAACTTCAATCTCCCTGGCGCTGTCCTCACCAAGGAGATTTTTGCGTGTTCGTGGCTTCAAACCTTTCAATTGTTCAATTAGTGAAAAGTGCTAGGAACCTTACAATGTCAGCTACTCCAGTAAATTTTCTCAATTTTCCCTTATTTCTTGCTAAATTTACCATTAATTCAATGTATTGTGCTTTTTCTCTGTTCAGGTGCATAAATTCCAAGTGGAAATGACTTGTGAAGGGTGTTCAGGGGCTGTAAAGCGTGTTTTAGGAAAGCTCGGTCAGTGTGAAAGGCATTCACCTCTCATTCCTATTATTTAATTTATCTTGCATTTTTATTGACAGATCAAATAGAAGATGTGAACATCGATCTCCCAAGTAAAACTGTTCTAGTCACGTCGACTTTACCCTCAGAACAACTTCTGGAGACCATCAAAAAGACGGGAAAGTCAACCACCTACATTGGATTGAATAACTAATTACTTTCACTACCAACTGCTATATGTTTTTTGTTTCTTTTAAAAATATTTTTATATTGAATATTGAATGTATATCGTAAGAGATAAAAGTTATGCCAAAATCTTCACTGCAATCACTAGATTTTTAAATAAAACTAATTTTTTACACTCCCGGAAAGTGAAAACCTATAAAATGTTTTCTTTTTAGAAAATTGTGAAAAAAATACATTTAAACAGTTTCCCAAATGCTTTTGTATGTGTTTGTTTTAGCACTTCAAATGTTTACATAGGGGAGATATGGATAAGTGAATATTTTAGTTGGAAAATGCGTGATCTTGCTTATTATAAATTCAAATTCATCTCTCTATGCATTCAGTGTCGCCTAAACTGTGAATCGTGGTAGAAATCACTCGTGCAAGTGTCATAACTTTGAAATTTGGAAATTTAAAAACAAAATGTCTTTCCTGGAAAAGCGGAATAGTGTATTAAACACACGAAATTTCATTCTTCGTGGGATTTGTGCCATTTATTTGATAGCCTTTCTATCATTTTATCACCAAAGTGAAGGTAATCTAATATTTTCCCTAAAACGGTAATTATATCGCAAAATTCTTGTGGTTCAAAAGACCGGGTGTGTTCCGGATGACGAAATCAATATTTTTAAACCTGAGCATAATGCAAACAAAACTTCGAGGAAAAAAATCATTGATCCAGCATCAATATAATAAAAAAGTCTCAAAATAATCGTAAAAATCATGCAGATGGGTCGCATATTTGTGTGAAATATGAAAACAAAATTTTCCTCAGTTTGACACGTGAAACCATTCAATTGTGCGCATTTGACGAGATTTTGGATGGAAGAAATGGGCCCGAATTCAAATATTTTGAATGACTTTGTCAGTTAATTGCCCATTCTTCTACGCTAGTCTCAAAAATCTAAAAATAGAATAGAAAATAATAATAAGAATTCAGAAAACAATGCGTGAAACTCGATCTTGACGCCATGGATGGATTTCAACCATGAAATACTTCCAGGGAGAACAGCATTAGCATTATCTCAAAGAAATTATTGCGTTTCCAATAAGCTTCTGAAATTGTTTTGGAAATTCAAAAGAAATTTATTACGAGTCATGTAGATTTTTCACCACTTCAACACCGGTCGGTGGCAAGGTACGTAGACCTTATCAATTCACACAACAAATCATAACATTGCTCTATCAGGTACGACGCATCGAGAGGGGAAGTGATTTAATGACGTCAATATCAATCGAGAATTTACATGACCATGTCACATATAAGATTAAATACATATTAAGATTAATACTTTCCTAACTGCAAGAATACCAAAAAAAGATAGCAAGTGTTTTATCTTGCCTCTCTCTCGTGTTTCGCTCGAAAACTGACCGAATCACAGTTGGCACGCATGGAAAGTTGCTCGAATTGTCTGTAATACGATTCAGAAAGCAATTAATACGAACAGTAATATCTTACTCATCGTATTACTCCACTAGAGTGTACTCTTTCTAACACACGTGATATTCCATTTGAAATTTGCATACTATACACCTCTCTCCGGCTTTTCTTAATATTAATATTAATCTTATATGTGACACCACGGACAGTGTATCAATTGTTCCATTTGTCGTCAGTTGACTTGCTAAGCTATTTTTTCTGTTCGTGAATAAAATGTGCAAAATGGTGGAAATTTTGTGCAGGAATGGCTACTATCAGGATATTAAACGATAAAGGTGAGTTGTAAAGAGTGGAAAAAACCAAAACCATCAAGTGATCAATGTTTTTTTGTTCAGAAAATCCACAGAAAAGTGGCTAAAGGAGTGTTTGTGTTGCGACTGTGCTTCTCCACAATCAACAGCCAATCCAGCAAGTCCAGGATCATGAGGAAGCTGGTGGTATTCCTCCAAGACCACTCCAACAGGACGGTTCAAAAGTGGAAGCTGCGATAAAGCAAATTCTGTGAGAAATAAGCATAAGAAAATCTCCTATTCGCCAATAATTTTTTCCGGAAAGAAGACTTCCACAGTCTAATAAATTTCGTATGAAATGGACAGATTCGAAGATCCATTGGACTTCGAGGAAGGAGTAGGAAGGTATGATCTTAAATAAATCAATTTTCTGTAAATCATAGTGAATAAATTTGCGAAAAAAATTAAGTTAAAAATTTTCTTCTTTTCTAATATATTCTTTCTGTCTTTGCAGATTTCCTCAAACTACTTTAAAGTACTTCGATTAAAACCCACCAAATACTGCAAAAATCAGCACCGAATATTTTCAAAATTTCAACACTTTGCATTAAAATTTATTTAGTATTTTCCTGTATGATTGCTAAGGAAAAATTAAAAAGAATCGATCATGCTCATCACCAAGATCATCAAGATAATCCTAAGAAATAAACGGAAATAAATCACCAAGGAAATAATTTTAGAAAGATGAAAGATCCCAATAAATTAATTCACATAGTATATATAAAGATAAAAGTAATTTGACTTATGAAATTAATTTTCAAAAAGGAGCAATTTTTGCAGTCTGATTTGAAAAACTGTTTCTAATATTTTCTAGTTTTAGGCTACACTAACTTATATTTGTATTCAATAATTTTTCTTAAATATTGTGCATGAAATAGCTCAAGCATAAAATGGTTTATATTGTGTTGAAAACGCGCACAGCTGTTAAACATAAAACGATTAAGATTAAGAAAACTGTTGAAAATTTAGATTCAATTTTGTTTGAGCTATGCAGGACTTATGCACAATTTTATCCATTTTATTCTTGAGCTGTGCTTGGCTGTACCGGGTTTGACAAGCACCATCTGTTTTAAGAAGTCCAACCGCTGTGCATGTTTTCAGCACAATCTTAACCATTTCATGCTTAAGCTGTGCATGTTTTCAGCACAATCTTAACCATTTCATGCTTAAGCTGTGCATGTTTTCAGCACAATCTTAACCATTTCATGCTTAAGCTGTGCATGCTTTCAGCACAATCTTAACAATTTCATGCTTAAGCTGTGCATGTTTTCAAAATAATCTTAATCAAAATACTATTCTTCAAAATTTTGATTTTTACTGTTGATCAACATTGAGTACTACATTCCTTGAAAAGGAGAGCTTCCACTTTTGCATTTAACTTTTATTAAAAATAATTAAAATTTCACTGCATTTTCAAAATTAAACCTGTTAAACTCAAAATTAAAAGTTAATTTTTTCAAGGAATATAGAAGTCAATGATACTGATAAACAGTACAGTAGAGTCTCTCAAATCTGAATCTCTCAAATTCGAACACCGTTTGGATTCAAAATGTCAATTGTGAGATTATGTTAGAAAGTTCGTATTCTTGGTGAATGAAAATCATTTTTATGTGCTTCTTCCTGAATGTTTACATGTATTATGGTCGTGTAAAATGAAAAGGACGTATGTTACCACTAAAGGTGTCTACACATTGGGAGCAATTTTCGTCAAAAATTGCGTTTTTGACAGAAATTTGATATTTCCCCGTGCAACGCTGCAGGGAATTTCCTTCAAAAAAGAAATTTTTCACAAAAATTGCTCCCAGTGTGTAGAGGCCATAAGACTTGCGAGAAAGTACGGGAATTTGATTCAAAGTACAATTTAATCTCACACAAATTTCGTTAGTTTTGAAAAAAATCGTTCGAATTTGGGAGGTGAGAAATGTCAAAAATACCCCCCGAGCGTTCGAATTTAGGAGACTCTACTATACAAACCCCCGCTAGAACAATTTTTACCGTGGTAAGGGCGCCTTCGCGTACAACCGCACCCCCCACATAAGTGTCTAGATACGCCACTGGTCGCAACACAAACACTCCTTTAGCCACTTTTCTGTGGATTTCCTGAACAAAAAAAAAACATTGATCACTTGATGGTTTTGGTCTTTTCCACTCTTTACAACTCACCTTTATCGTTTAATATCCTGATAGTAGCTATTCCTGCACAAAATTTCCACCATTTTGCACATTTTTTCACAAACAGAAAAAATAGCTTAGCAAGTCAACTGACGACAAATGGAACAATTGATACACTGTAAATTCTCGATTGATATTGACGTCATAAAATCACTTCCCCTCCCGATGCGTCGTACCTGATATAGAGCAATGTTATGATTTGTTGTGTGAATTGATAAGGTTTACGTACCTTGCCATATCTCATCATTTATCCGGTAATGTTCCAATTTTTTCTCTAAAATCCTTGATTATCATTAATGCCTCGAAAAGGATAACGTGATAGGATTTACCACTTTAACTAGTATATTCTCCTTGAAAAACGAGCTAAGGTTAGAAAAGACCATAAAACTGCAAAAGCAAGATTTTTACAAAACAAAATTCGAAGGTCTTCATACTAAAAAATAAATATTTTTCTTGTAATACTAAAGTCTCATTCACATGATGAAAAGTGCATAAGAAAAAATACATAAAGCAAAATAGAGCAATCTGATTAGCTGAGGCTTACGTACTTTTGCATAGAAATTTTTCATAAAGATGATTTTATTTCTCAATTTAATTCCCAACTGTTCCCAATTTCAAATCAAATCCGCTTGCGACAAAAATCACCTGTCAAATTTTCGCAGTTAACAAACAGTAGTCGTAATTTCTTACTTGTTACAACTGGTGAGAGATCCTCCGCAAGGTTCTGCGGCTCAGGTGCAACTTCTCTCCGGATGCGATGCTGATGCCACACAAGCTTCCTTTAAAATCAATTCCGGACACTTCAATTCTTGAGTTCTCGTGAAAAAAAAACAGCACTTCTATTGTTGGAGTGGTTCTTCCATGTTTTGCTGATGGTCCTGTCCTGATTCCTCCGTGTTGCTGGATTAACTTTCGGGATAACAGTGTGCTCCACATGACACATCTCAAACCTGAGCCTTTCTGTACAATGCACACACATTCCACCAAGATATCACACACAAGGGCAATGCTTGGAATCTTTGGAATACTCTCTGCCCAAATATTCTGTATTTTTCTCTCCTCCGTGAATTTTTACTCGAGAAAACAAACAAATTTGCTTCACGCGCACCGCACAATTGATGTGACAGCTGATTATTGTCGCGAGCGCATTTGATTTGAAATTGGGAACAGTTGGGAATTAAATTGAGAATTAGAAAGTCAAATGTTTTACTTTGCCTGCATTGATTCCCGGTTGCAATACGGACTTACAATTTGGGGCTCTGCTTACCATTCCAATTTGAGGCCGGTTAGAATGGCGCAAAGAAGTGCCCTTAGGGCTTTTATGCGCAAAAAGAAATGCGAGTCTTTGTATAAGTCATTTATAGATCTCCGTCTCTTGCCTCTATCGTATTGCTTTAAATACAGAACCTTGAGAGTATTTTTTATGCGGAGTGGCTTTTACAATGCCCATAGAGGTAGAGCACTGCGGGGCGTAACGCCTGTGTATGTGCCATTTCCGCGGAAGGAACTCTTTAGGAGAAGCTTCTTATACGTAGCGCCCACATTATATAATGCCCTGTCCATGGATCTGAAGGAGGCCTTCATTTCTTGTGAGACTTTTTCAAGCCGTCTTTACAAATTGTAAAATCTGTAAAGGGTCAGGCGGTTGCGGAGGATTTCGGGGTCTGCTTTGGCGGGGGTGTTTTTCATGGGCTTTCGTCAGGGCCCCCGGTGGCGAGGGCCTCCGTATCGTGCCCTCCTGACTGTGTTGGGTTGTTCTCGTTTTATGATAGTCCTGTGCAAGCCTTGTGTGCCTTACCGTGGTTTCATTTTGGATTTTTCCGGACTGTTACTTGCAGGCATTGCTTCCTACCTTTACGTTTGGCTCTTTGTTTATGGTCCCCTCACGCGTTGATTTTCTTGACACTTCCTCTTGCTTTCTTCTTGGAGGTATGCTCCACACATTTAACGTACTCGATTTGTTTTATATTACGATCTTTTTACTCTTTCCTTATATGTTTCCCTTACAATTAATTTTCCTACCGCCTTTCCTAATTCTATCCTTCCAAAACAGCCGCAGCTAAAACGTACTCCTCTTAGGAGTTCTTGCTGCGACTTACCTTTTCTCATCTGCAAAGCATTTCACTGATTCATATTTGTACTGTATGATATGTGGAGCTCAGAAGCAAAATGACACATATCCTATGGTTAAAGCATAGAATATGTGTCATTTTGCCTCTGAGCTCCACATATATGATTATTGTTTTTTTTCTTAAATTCATTAAATTGTACAAATTATGTAACGGCCTATACGACTAATGATTCGGGATTTTCTGCCGTCTTGCCCGATGAAGTCGGTTGTGAAGTCGGCGGCAGCCGCAGATGATAAAAGAGAAATAAATTATTATTATTATTATTAAAAAAAATGTCTCAAACAACTTTTCATCATGTGAATCCAGCTTAAGATTAAAATTTTAACAATTAAGTGTTAATTCCGCACAATTATTTAAAAATAAATCATACTAGAGTCATTCAGAATGCAAAAATGCCATAAAACATTTTTTGTCAGGTTTTTGGGTATTCTCGCATAGTGGCGGACGGCGTGAAATTATTTCCACGCCACCTTGAATCAGCCGCCCTCCTACAAGAAAGTCTAAGGGCCTCGACAGACCTGAGGATTAGCCGAGAGACGGTTTGGCGTAATTATATTCGAAATAATGATTAAACTTCATTTCCATCATTTTCCACTAAGTCGTATGTCGGCTTAAGTCGTAAGTGTGTCTAGGACATAATTATAGGCAACCGAGCCACAAGAAACCGGGAAATCCGGCCAAGTTCCATTGGACCAATAGCCGCAGTATATAAGAATTTCATATTCGACCACTATATAGGGTTTGCTAACAAACTTGCTTTCTTCCAGGTCTCTTTGGTGATAATGGCATCCTTCCGGCTAGGATTCATGTCAGCAATACTGCAAAATTGACGGCAATGCAGAAGCGTCCATCGATGTTGCACTTTGCTTATTACTTGGGCATCGATACGGCTTCAATGGTGGAC
This sequence comes from Phlebotomus papatasi, assembly GCF_024763615.1. Lineage (NCBI taxonomy): Eukaryota > Metazoa > Arthropoda > Insecta > Diptera > Psychodidae > Phlebotomus > Phlebotomus papatasi. Next base: position 31,159,635 of record NC_077223.1, on the reverse strand, counting down.
TTTCTGGCTCTTGCTGGGATTCTCATTTCCTTCGTTGGTTTCATTTCTCAGTCTTTCTGCCTTTTGTCTACTTTTGGTGCCCTCTGGGCTCTCTATTATTCCCTCACTCAAGTCACTCAGGCCTTCACCAATCAGGCCGACTTGCTGCTCCTCGAGGCAGGGGCTTTATGCCTTCTGCTAGCTCCAACGAGTAACACTCGCAAGGAGACTCCAACTGATCGCATTGGATTGCTGATGATCCGTTGGCTTCTGTTTCGCTTCATGTTTGTGTCCGGCGGAGTGAAGTTAGCCACTTCCTGTCCCTACTGGTGGAGTCTACAGGGATTAGAGCATCACTTCGAGACTCTTCCTCTGCCTACGCCACTTTCCTGGTACGCTTTCCACTTGCCGTCGCACTACAATCAACTTGGCATGGTGTTTACCAATCTTAGTGAACTCCTGATCCCCTGGCTCTTCCTGTCGCCTCTGCTCTCGATGCGTACTGTTGCTTTCTATTGGCAAATGTACTTGCAGTTCCACATCATCATCACTGGCAACTATGGCTTCCTCAATTTCCTCGTTGTTGTTTTACTATTTGCACTCCTGGATGATACGCATTTCCTCAAGCGCCAAGAGTCCTCCACAAAGCATAAGCTGTCATTGGTGTTTAAAGCCATCATGTTCTGTGCCATTGCCTACGCTGGATACTACCTCTATGGCATTGGATTCAAGAATGGACAGTTCACGTTCAAACTGAGTAAGAACAAAGTTCTATTTTTGGTTTAACTTTGCGTTTTCCGTTAGCATAAGCTTCATCCAGGTCCACTGCAACGTCTTCTTTTCCTTTGTGCAGGGTTCAAGAAGGCTGATTACGAACACTTCTTCTCGAATGCTCTGAAAATCTCACCCCTGTTGCCGTTGATTGGAGTTATTGTGACCTTCATGAATGAGATGATGAGCCATCCGTCAATCAGACGAGCTAATTCTCTCCTTGGGAAGTTCATAACAATCCTCACGACATCCTTCTTCCTCGTGTGCTGCATCGGGCTCATTGGTATGTCAACAGTGCCCCATCGCAATGCCCATCGCGAATCCAACATCACACAGACAGAGATTGGCCACATGTACAACAAATTCCGCCATCTGAATCTAGTCAATGAGTATGGGCAGCATCTGCGGGAAATGCGTCCGATTCGTCGGGAAATCATCCTTGAGTATTCGGACAATATCGAAGGTCCATGGCATGAGTATGAGTTTCAGTATAAACCCGCCAATGCCAACTACTCCCTTCCAATGGCTGGTCCCTATCTGCCTCGACTGGACTTTGAGCTGTACGATGCGGCTGGGAAGACGTACGATCGTGTCCCATGGATCCATTCACTGGCCTTCAGGCTACTCAACAACGAGGTGAGTGTATTGAATCTCCTGAGCAGCAGGAATCACCTAAGGCAACCGCCAAAGTTTGTTCGGGGAGTTCTCTATGAATTCCAATATACTTCCTGGGCGGAGCGCAACAATATGGCCTACTGGATACGGCAACGTGTCCAAGAGTACTTTCCACCCTACTCCCTCGATCATGCACCCCTGCAGGCCCATCTAAAGGCCCTCAAAATCCCGCTCAAATACAAAATTCCTCCTGTGACAAATACCTTCCTGAAAAACATCCTGATCTTCATTCGCCAGCAGGCATCCCTAATCGAGGGCAGCTTCTTTGTGTTCACTTTCCTGGCTCTTGGCTTTCTGGCCATTGCCACAACTCGACGCAATTAAATTTTATTCTTTTTTTCTTTTTCTTGCACGCGTTTTTTTTAAACCTTCCAAACACTATTTTTTATGTTGTGAAAAAACAATTTTGGCGCATTTTATTTTCTTATAAAACATATTTAAAAAAAAACCATCAGAGAAAGTAAAAAAAAATGTACAATACTCAAATAATTGGCAATATAAATGTGATTTTCTTGCACAAAAAGGATTTTTTAAAACAAATAATTTTGGAATGGTTTTTTGTCAGTTTCTTTTCATTATGGCCAGGAACAAAATAAAAAGGCATTTTTTATTATGTTAAACACTACGTAGGAGCTTTTGACAAAGATGTGCCTTTGGCATGAAAAGCGTAAATTTATAAAAATACTTAAAGGTTGTCAAGAAGTATTTTGGGAAGTGAGAGAAATTTGCAGTGCCTAGTTAAAGACGAGAATTATTTCTTATACAATTCGCAAAAATTAAGCCTGTATTTTAATATTAAATAACAAAAAATAAAAAATAAGGTCTTCCTGGGTCCCACTGGATCCTTTGCATACCTTTGCATACCTACCGATGATCTCGAAATTCAAAATAGCAACGAATTTTATTAGTTTTTCAAAACTTAATGGATCACTTGTCCATGTTTCCCAATCGTATAAGTGATAATTTTCCAATAAATCTTGATTGATAAGAAATTAGAGAAGTTAAACTAAAGACCTAAGGGTTATCCCGGAATTAGATCACTTTGTTTTATGATCTCCAAGGGCGACTAGGGCGCAGCGAGAAAACCGTAGGCAGAAGCTGTTGATGCATCCCATACACAATATTCAATAAATTAAAAAAAATGCGTAAAACTAAAAATAATTCAAAAACACTAAGTTGTTCAAACTATAAGCTCATTATGTAAAGAAGGGTATTTTCACAGGCGAAAAGCGCCTTTATTCACTTGAAAGTACCTTTATTGTATCTTATAAGCTTTTTAAAAAGTCTAAAATCATTTAATTTAAATCATAAATGGATTTACGGTGATTTTTTTTAATGAAATGTTGCACAAAATTTAATTTAAAAACCTTCAAATTGATTTTTGGGAGAGGATTTTGGTGAAACTTTGATCAAGTTTTTGAAAAGAAAGCTGCAATATTGTCGTAGAAGACCACAAAGAATCTCTCAAGCTTTCCACATCTGTCCTAAAATAATTAAAATCGGTGCAGTATTGACTTTTTTTGGTGAATTTTTGAAAGAAACTTTAATTCCCTTCATTAAGGACTCGAAAAGCCCGCCTCAACGATCACGGATGACCTTCTTTCACTTCCCCTTGAAATCCGGCAAGTCTTCAGCTGACTGAGCCCTCTTCTGCTCTCTTCTGAGATCGGTCTTCAAAAGTCCCCGGTATATCTCAATCGGGCGCACTTCCGGGGTACAGGGCGGGTTGAACGTCTTTCACAGATAATGCTCATTGTTCTTGCTGAACAATTCCAGGAGAGGAATTCAGTAACAGTATGACAATTTCATACGAGAAATTTAATTTTTTTATATAGTAAATTCGGAAGAATCAATCGTTAATATGACTCATAAAAGTTACTTAAAGCTTCATAGAGCACTTTGCAATGGCCATTCTATGCTTACTGGGCTTTTTTGTTGTACTGTTTCTGAATTTTACCCCGAATATTTTGTCATGCTGTTACAGAATTCCCCTTGGTGGCTTTGGCATACAGAGAGTTCCGCTTTGAATGAATTTCTCGGGACTGAAAAAAACACGCGAATTCTTTAGTATCACAGAAATATTTCATAGCCGCAGGATATATCTCTGGAATACATTACATACATTACGAAAACGCCGTGATGTATGCAAACATGTTCGGCGCCATTTTTCAGTCTATTTTCATTGCCAACTCTCCAGTAGGGGAGACTGGGGCAAAAAGTCACAAAACGAAAATTTTAAAATTCAATATCTTTCAAGATAAATAAGATAGTGGGTTAAATTTTTTTCCATAGATAGCCTCCATATGTCGTCTTCAATGTCGTAAGTTTGTTAGAATTTGAACAAGGAATTTAGAAAATAAAAAAATATTGAAATTTTTAGCCACTTACTTTAAATTTGATGCACTGGTGAATATATCCCAAATTATCTGGATAATCTTTGAATACAAATCCGCTGTCTATTTTAGAATTTTACAAAGATTCTTTTCTCCAGAAATCCTTTTATAAAAAACGACCACTTGGGGTAAAAAGTAACAAAAATCGAAACAATTTCTGATGTTCCACGGTGAAAAGAAACGTCAATGCTATATGTCGCCGCTTGTTTTTTGCATTGATCAAACGATTTGCAGTCTTTTGTGTTTTTTGTAAAATATCTTAAAATGCGCTTTTCTCGTTCAGATAGAGAAAATGTTGTTTTACAAAGGTGTAGAAGAATAAATTTCCTATGAAAATATGTAATCTAGGTATTTTACTTAAATTTACGGAATTCCGTAATAAAGCAAATCAAAATGTGATAGTATCTTATGCCTGATACTATTTGCCCCAGCATTTTTGAGAATGATCACAAAATTAGCTTTTAGAAAACAGCTCGATAAATATATTTCCTTACAAAATAGAAGAAAATGACTTTCACAGAGTTGTAGAGCGGTATATTTCCTATAAAACTGTAGAAATTTTGGAGGTGCTCGGGTAGCTTGTAAAAAATAAAATATCCGTTTTGTGACTTTTTGCCCAAGTCTCCCCCTGTCAGAATTTGAAAAATTTTGGTGGTTTGGAAAGCTTTCGTTAAATGCTACAACTCTTCCGAACATCCTATTTTCATCCGATTTAATCGCATGTCTGATTTAATTGAAAAATCGATTTTCGGAAATTCGATGTCGAATATTTCGAAATCTGAGCTTATCTGGAGAGGAATTCTGTAACGATCGGACAATGCCATATAACAAATTGGGTTCGAATCTTAGAAGAACTTTTTCGAAAATGCGATTCTTTAGCCGTGACATTGTAATTTCATCTCACGTGGCATTGTCAAAAGTCACATATTTGAGATTTTTGGCAATTCAAATGACAATAAATTTTGTTAAACAAATCAACCAAGGACGTACTGTGTTTTCATAAAATCATCAAGTAAAAGGATTTCATTAAAAAGTCAATGAATTGCCTTTTCGAACTCATACGATATAACAAAAAAAACTCGAATGGCATTGTCAGGTTTCGAACTCACGCATGACAATGTCACGAAAATTACAGAATTTCGCTAATGGGCGTATCACTGGTTTTAAACGAATTTCGTATTTTTTTATTCATTATCGTCCATTTTTTTCAATTTTATTTGGAACATAAAATTAGTGATTTTATCCACCCAGATATTTAACCTTTGATTTTTTTTTAATTTGATTTCATGTGTTATAAGAGAAACGAGGGCATCTCAACTAACACTTTAAGGACGATTGGGTCATCCGTGACTCGTAGAAAAAATAATTTTTCCTGACTATCTAAACAAAACGAAAAAAAACGGGAAAAATGTCAAATTAGGTTATTTTTCCGCATTCTTCCTGCTTCATCTCATCAAATCGAAATCCTTCAAATATTTTCTTATCCGTCATGTACAGTAGACTCTCTCTCTCAATCGGGAATGTGGGGCAAAATGTCATCCGGTTTAGCGATAGAATTTAACGTCAAAGCCTTTGTAAATTTCACAAAAAGTGCTCAATTATAAAGAATCACGATAAAATAGGAAAAACTACAGCGTTTTTGAGCAAATTAGCTTCATAATTAAACGTGAAAATTGTCAACAAAATTTGTCGCCCGATTGAAAAAGAACCGATTGAGTGAGAGTCTACTGTATGACCTATATGACCTTGTCAACTTTAAAAGGTTAAGCTGAGTATAAAAAAATCACTTGAGCTTCCATGAACGAAGAGTGAATTGTCTAGGTTTCAACGAGTGTAAGAATTTGGTCGCGTAAAACCTGGGAGTTTAAATTTAGTTTAGATTCCATATAAATAACAACAAATATTTTATGAAAATTAGTTTTCATACACTTCTCAATATTATTCTGAAAATGCATTTAATAATTTTCTTGGCATATTATTATTAAAAAGTATAAAAAAAAATATTATAATCTCTTACCCTGTTTTTAAAAACTCAGGCACTGCAAATTTCTTGGGGAATACAATCAAATTGACGCTTAAGCGGTCTTCAGACTAAAGGTTTAGCCCAGTTCCCGCGAAGGTCTCAAAATCCTAAATAGCGAGCAATTTTATTACTTTTTGATAGCCTAATATGTTGTTTACCTTTAATAATCCAATCCAAAGTCATATTTTTCCAAAAAATCGTGATTGGTAAAAAAATTGGAGCAGTTAAGGAGTTACATGGGTCTATCAGGTCAAAAAATAGGCCTTTTTTCTGATAATAATTTATTGTGTCTAAAATATTTTATAAATTCCAACTTTTGGGATATGAAAGAGTAACTTTAGTTTAACTTTAAAACTGCCCTACCTCTGAGAGTTTTACTCCGATTGACTTGAAATTTTCGGAAAATATTTTTCAAATGTTATACTATAAAATAAAAATATATTTAAAAAAAAAAGATTTTTTGACCTGAGAGACCCATGTAACCCCTTAAGCCATGGCTAAGCCTTAGGTCTGAAGTCCGTATTACTGTTAAGCAACGTCTTCTCTCCATCCTTTTCTTAAATTCGACAAAAACCAAATGTTCTAATTAAAAAAAAAAGATATTAATAAAGTTTCGCAAGCTAGAAGACAAATAAAGTAAAAGTCCTTCCAAATGGCTTTATACCATTCGATCTCAAGTGTTTCCTTGTGCATTTTTCCTGTTAAAAAATTGTTTATTCTAAATAATATTTAAGTACAATCCCACTATAATAGCTTTAATAATTTACTAAAAAAAATGTCTTTTAAAGCATAACTTTCCCCTAATAACTCTACATAGGATTTTCCTGGAAATTGGGGGAAAATTCTTAAGTATTAGCCAATTAGATAAAAATCTGCCATTAATTTACTTGTAGACAACAAAGTAGAAGTTGATCTAAATTCGCAACTTCCCCCCATATCAAATTCACTACGTAGTGTCCAAGTATGTTCACATGATTGTATTTTGAGTGTGTAAAAAATAACAATAAAGTGAGGAAAAAAGTATAAAAAAACAATTTCTCAGTCAGTGTATCTTAATAAGGGAATAGGATAAAAAAGAGTAAAAAAAAACAGAGTTACAACTATCGTCGGATTTGCGAGACCACAAGCATAACGAATGATCCGAGGAGGAATAAACTGGCGGGAATTGAGGAGAGTAGCCTGAATCGTTCGTCTGTCATGACACCGCTCTTCTTGGTCACTGACCATCCTAAACTTCTTTCCACGGCCATTTTCCACTTGGCATAGCGAGCATTGCGCTCCTCGAGAGTCGTTGTTGGCAAAAATGTATCATGCACGATCACTTTATCCCGGAACTCATCCCTAAAGTCACAAGCATTCACCCCATCAGCCAATCCAGCTGCCACTGCAACTCCCAAAGCTGTTGTATCTGTTGCCTTTGAACGCACTAAAATCCCATTTGAACAGATTCTATCACTATCTTCACATTGAAAAAAAAAACTACAAGTACTCACAAACTGGAATTCCACTGAGATCAGCCTGAAGCTGCATTAGTAGATCATTCTTAGTAAATGGTCCGTCCACATGCAATTTATTGGGCGCAAAACCACTATCTTTATTCATAGCTTCGAGAATGTCACGAGTTTGATAGCAAATAGCCTCAAGAGCTGCCCGTATGATGTGATTCTTCGTTGTGAATCCAGTCAAGCCACAAATTATTCTGTATTGCCCATCCAAGACAAATAAAAAAAAAAACAGGGAAAATAGTATTAGGAAAAATTTTATGATGTAAAATGGGCAAAGTTCATGAATGATCCCAAAAGCGAATGAGAGAAAAGAAACAGAAGCTGCGTTACATCGAAATTTCCACTCCAGTCTGATCACTCTACTCTCTGCGGTTAATATGCTCACGAGACAACAATTTGAGAAAAAATAAATAAAATCCATTGAATGGAGAGTTGTTGTCTCTAAATTTTTCCGTATTGCTTCTTGTAATTTTTGTGTCGATAAGACAAATTTATCTTCTGGGGCACTCATGGAAGGAATATCATATAACAGCCATAAAAATAATCATTTTCCTCATAGATATTTGGATGGAAGGAAATTTTTCAACTGAGATGCGCTAAAGTCCAAAACTCCGAGAGAAAGTGTTGCAAAAATCTCTACCGGACTTATCCCGAATTCTGAGATAAAAAACACAGTAAAAAAAATAACACTGTGTAATCTTTTACACCACTATTATAGTGTTCAATTTGGAAAAAAAATTTAATTTAAAATTGTTGAATTTAAAAATTGTTGAATTTTTGTGTGTAAACTCAAAAATTGTTGAATTTTCATTTCATTTCGTTTATTTTGGTTTTTTTTTTACCTTTTTAGACATTTGTAATGTTTTTTCCTGTACTCGGGATCCTCCTTAATGCGAGATAATTACATCTGAAGCTCAGATCTTCACGTGCATATAAATATTTGATGTTCTACCTATATGACTTTTGTCCAATGAAAAGCATCTCGACAGGAAATTCAACAATTTTTACACAACTTTTGTTTACAAATTCAACAACTTTAGTTGAAATACACAAGGCTTCACGTTATAACCGTGGTATCATACTAGAAAATTTCACATTAAAATTTTAATGTGATTCACATTAATTGTTGCTGATATGTGTCCTAATGTGCAATTTTCATCAAAAGCTTTTAGAAATCAATTCATTTAGTGGTAAAAAAATGGACTCGAGTCAGAAAAACTGGTATAAATAGATCAAAATAGCATAAATACGATTGATAATTAATGAGCAAATTAATGAGAAAAATTTACTCATTAAATTTTCATCAGGTACTACTTTATTGCAGTCATTCGGGTAGTTTCTGCGCCACAATTTTCTCACCAATTTATTAGTGATTAAATTGTGATAAAAAGTAATGCTAATACCTACTATTTATCGCGCACGAGATGGACAAAGGACAAAAGACCATGAAAAGTATCGGTGAAGGGGATAAGTAAGAAAAAAGCTAAACAAAAATGTGTTCGATCTACATTTTATATTCCTTCATAAACTTCTAGGATTTCGTGGTGAAATGAGATGGTGGCCGAATTAATTGGGGCTGTGCATCAGGAAACCGTCATTTGGGACTACAACTGACGGGAATACAAAAATAGAGGCAGCCGATCTGATGGTTTTCAGGCCGTTTGCAACAAATTGAGTCACCAATCGCCGGAACTCACACCTCAGCCGGATTTTGGGTGATATTGGCTCCCGCATTTTCGTAGTCTTCTTTTGAAAATAAATCCCCCTACAATTTGAAGCAGCTCTTTACTGTGTTATTACACTTGCACATTAAAATTTTAATATGATTCACATTAATTGTCGCTGGTGAGAGTCGAAATGTGTAATTTGTGTGTTTGAATCATTTTATATTCAAAATTTGATCTATTTGTTGATAAAAAGGTAGACTTGGCCCGCAAAATTTGATATAAATTGATTTATAGCAATAATGCGAAAAATTAATGTGGTTTTCTCTTTAATATTTTAATGTGAAAAATATTTATGCTTTAGGCAAATTTAAACTTATTTTTGCAGGCTAAGTCCACTTCTTTATCAATAAATAGAAAAAACCTCAAATATTAAGTGACTCAAAGACACAAATAACATATTTGGACGCTCACAAGCGACAATTAATGTGATTCACATTAAAATTTTAATGTGCAAGTGTGATAACGCCGTTAAATTCCTCCGAAGTCATCCGGAGGAAATTATTATGTCCAAAAAAATCTCCCCAGAGAATTTAAACGACACCATGTGAAGGTCGCGTTAGGAGCCAATCCCTCGCCCACATTCTCCTTCTTCTCGCTTAGCGGGTCCTTTTGCACAACATAAAAGTAGTGTACATCAGAAAAACTTCCTCTTCTTCACTAAAATCGCAAATTTTTGCTAAAACGACTGAAATGCTTCAAAAACAAAAACAATCATCTGACAACCCGTGTGCCATAGTAACATTGAGCAATTCTAGCAATGTGTCCTGACTAAATCAACGATTTCGAGTGGTTCTAGAAGTTTTAATGAGCATCTTTTCACTTTAACATTAATGTGAAATTTTCTAGTGTGATAACTCTGTAATATAATAGTGTTAAAAATTATAAACAAACTATAACAGTGTTAATTTTTGATCATGTGAGAAAAAATACCACAAAGTTGTGTATTTTTTCACACTATAATAATGTGAAAAACTATAATCATACTATAATAGTGGTAATTTTTAGAATTTTTCAACAGTTTTAAATTAAAAAAACATTGTTGAAATTTTATTATAACTATAATAGTGAGAAATTTTACACAGATCGCAATTAAATAATTAATTTATCCGATTTCACACTATTATAGTGTTAAAATTTTACACATTTTCAAATTAAACATCGTTGTTCAAAATTTTTCAATTATAATAGTAGTAATTTTCAATCACGTGGCAATAAATTACATAATTATTGTGCATTTTTTTAACATTTTAGTTGTAGCATTTTTTAACAAAATGCTACAACTTTCTAGAACATTTCAACTTCGTGGGATCAACACCAGGGGCGCTACAGTCAAAAAACCAATTGCAATATCACATAACCTCAATTATCTCGACTGTAGCTGAACCGATTTTGATAATTACTTCGACATAATTGTAGAGGACATTTATGTCTACATTTCTTCCATACATCATTTTTCGATCAGATAATGCGATATGTCCGATTTTGTCGTTTAAGTGTGAAAAAATTGATTTTTCCCATAATAACGCTTTGAAACCACTCAGATGGCAATTTGACTACTTCTACTCGACCAAGACACTTAAAATAGGGTTTTAAATGGAAAGTCTCACAAAATACAACAATTATTTGATATAGTTGAAGTTCACCAAATGAACACTTGGGGCGATCTGGTCGAAAAAACGAGTTGAGAAACAAAAAACCTCGCTTATCTCGGCTTCTGAGTAATCGATGAGATCATGTTCTATGGCAAAATTATAGAGAACTTTCTGGTTTACATTTCACCCATATATCACTTTTGTGTCAGTTCATCCAAATCCTTGATATTTTGGTTTAAATACAAAATTTGTATAATTTCAGGAATTTGATTCCAGATAACTGAATGGCGTCCCTCAACTTCAGCTCTAAATCGAATTTGCATGCATTCCGAATTAGCTAATGTTAAGAATCTCACCCACATAAGCCGGTTAGGATTATCTGTCCTTTTTGTCAATTTACGCATTTTTATTGCAATTCTTATTCAAATTTTCCATGGCACTAGGTGAAAATAATAATAAAAAATTGAACAAATAAAACGAAAATTCAATGAACGATAAGCAAAAAACTGTACGAGAAAGTAATCGTACAGTTTTTGCTCACCGTTTATCGCATTTTCGTTTGATTTCTTCAATTTTTTTTATTATTATTTTCACCTAGTGCCTCCGACTATGAGATAAGGTAATATGGTAATTGAGAATTTTGCATAAGAATTGCAATGAAAATGCGTAAATTAACGAAATACGATGAGCATTTTACTGTCAATGTGATTCTGCCCTAAGATAGCAATATTTTACTACCAGTTTTTCTTGTTGAATTGAATAAAATGGAGATTTTATAACTTAATTTGACTCATTAAAAGCACGTGTTTCATACGGATGTTGTGAGTATTATTAGTGGCTCTTATGTATATAATAGAAGAAACTTATTTTATTCTGAAAAGTCATACAACTTTTAATTATCCATCCTTATAATACGAAAAAGCTCAACGAAAACAACTACTTGAAGACTTTACTACAAGACGGAGAGTTAATTTGCTTAAAGCATTGTGGATATTGCAAATTAAACAAGAAAAAAAAGATGGTATGAATTACTGCTAAAAATATCTTGTTTTACGTGAGCGACAACACCAATCAAATATTTTATTAAAATGATAACGGACCTTTCTGTTTGTCAATGTAATTATTTTTTAAACGAAATGAAACGTATAATTTTTACTAAGATAGGTTTCTTTTCTTAATATTTTAATACTTGAAAAAGCTGTTAACTCTTCCACGTACTATTTCTCACTAGTTCTTCCTTCCTCTTGCAACACTAAACTTTAGCAATTAAACATCGGTGTACAAACCTAACAATTGTCAAAAAATAGGCACAATAAAGCTATAAAGCGTATTTGACAAATTATTGCGCACTCTCTTCTCAGCAAGGTAAGATCTCTTTCAGAGCCAACAAAAGCACTTCTTCAAACAGTTTTACGATCAATTTTTATCTCAAGTGTCTAATTGAAGCTTTTTTTTCTGCCATGTACTTGAGCTCACTGTTTCTAATTTTGGTGGGAGAATTCGTGACGAGGTACTGAAGTTTAAAACTGGTTTTGAAGGTCTTGAGAGATAGTGGAATGTTTGAATGAAAGAGAAATGGTTTCTCGTGGGTGATCCCTTTCCTAGAAAAATTAATACAGAAGAGACAAAATAATGACACTCACCCTCGGGCATCTTTTCGCCAATAGGGAGCATAGAGGCCAGTGAAAGCAGGTACAAAGTACACATCGCCCGTTGAAGACACCTTTGAAGCCAATTCCTCGGATTCTTTGATTGTCTCACGCAAAATGCCCAGATTATTTTTCAGCCATTTGAGTGCTGTTCCTGCCACAGCTACAGATCCCTCGAGGGCATATACAGGAGTTGTATCTCGGCCAAACTGATATGCCACTGTCGTCACTAAACCACTCGTTGAGTGGACAAACTGAAAGAGAAAATACTCTCATTCCAGGAAGTGCAATATCTCACTGATAAGCATATTTTATTTCTTTTAATTTTTGGACCTATTAAAATTTGGCACCGTACAAATGAGCAGTAAAAAATGAAATTTGATCAGCTAAAAGTGAAATTAGAACAGTACCTAATTGGGAACTTTATGGCTCCGGCACACCTTTTGGATCAGGAAAATTTCATAAAACCAAAATGTACATAATTTCTTTAAGTTTAGCATGTATCTATCCTTATTCTTTTACAGTCTTCTTCTTCTTGTTTTGAACATCACGCCAAATTAAATTTAGTTCAGTCCAATTTGGAGTCGAGAGAGTAGGATAGACTTATGGAAATCTTTTGAAAAACAAAGGGACGCGAATTTTGATTTTATAAAATTCCCTGATCTAGGTGTCCTGGAGGCATAATGGCCCCAATTCGCCTATTTGATGAGTAAAATATCATGGAAACGAAATTCACATCCTTTTTTTCTCAAATATTTTACACAAATATCCAAAGGTAAATGTCCTAATTCAAAACCATTTCTAGACGCTTTAACTTTGACAGATGATTCAACACATTAAGATCATATTTTTTCTGAAGAGAATTACATAAATTTGTTCCTTGGCTCTTCTAGAATGTTACTGTTTAGTGAAAATTCTTTAAATATAATTTAAAAACTTCTTAAATTACAAGAAAAATACGCGAATGTAAAATGCTTCTATTGGAAACATATTAATACAAATGGAGACAAGGGAGTTTCTAATTGGAGACAAACAGTGTAAGTGCAACCGCGACGAATGGCTTCCAAAACCTTGTTGAGTTGCTCTTGAGTGCAGGATTTGTACTTATTTCTGGTATTTTCTCCTTTTCCATCTAAAAAATAAGAAAATCTCTCAAAAAAAAAATCATATTTCCGGGGTTTCCCATTGAAGCCTTTGCAGACACTTCATAAAAACCCTTTTTGTTCACGAAATAGGTAATTATTTCATTTGAAAACTTCACGTACCGTCAACAATAAAGATTAGCACTTAATTTAACTAAAATTAGCCAGAAATATGACATAAATGTTAAACAAAACGAATAAAAACAGTCACCTCATTGTGTTTTTCATTGGAAAACATGGTCGATCGATGAAAAATTCGATAGTGAAAAGGTACACTTTTAATTTTTCTGAGAAATTAACAAATTAAAATTTGTGAATATGAGTGAATTTCGCTTTATTTGGAGCAAAATGAACTAAATAATGAAACTGAGATAAAGAAAATATATAAATATAGCAATTTAGTACTGTATTTATCATGAAAACAGTGACGTTTCCATTTGGAATAGAGAAACATTTCCATTTAGAGCAAGTTTTGAATTAGCTTAATTTACCCTATCTATTCTACTCTTTCGCATTCATCTTCTTCTTCTTTTGAATATCACAACATAATCAATTTAAGTTTGAGTTAGTGGTCTAGACATATCGAAAACATTCAGGAAGAAAATGATGTGAATTTTGATTTTAAATTGAAATTGAAATTTTTGCAAAAGGAAGATGTTTTTCCTTTTATTTTCGGCAATATGTTAATGCCCTCGGCATACCTTTTAGATCAGAAGAATTTCATGAAGACAAAATACACATCCCTTTCTCAAACGTTTTTTGTATATCGATTTCACTCATTCCCATTCAAGATTTAATTGAGCAGAATTGAATTTGTTGTGATGTTGAAAAAAAAGAAGAGTGCAAAAAAGTGGGATACACATATGCAAAACATAGAGGAAAAAAGGTGTATAGATTTTGATTTCAGGAAATTTTTCTGACCTAAAGCAGTGCAAAAGCCATTATATAATTTTAAATTAATTTTTGTAAATATTTAAGTTGTTTACTGACTAAAATGTAATATCTTACTGATCAAATTTAATTTTATACTGACCAAAGATTAAATTTTTATTGACTGCTGCTTTGTTTTTGCTTTAAACTTTATATAAGAAAAACTATAGACATTTTTTTTTTATTAAATAAAATAAATGTTTTAAATTATTTGTTAAATGTATATTGTAAGGTAAACTCCCAAATTCTGCGAGAAATATCTTTAAGCGTTAAATCTTTAACGTTTTTATCTTTTCTGTTTTTTGATTTTTTCACAGCATGTCAAAGTCAAAATTTTGTCCCACAAATGCATCGTAAAAAAAAATTGAAAAAAGTTTCGATTTCACGATTTTCTTCGGGTTTTCGTAGTTTAACTATAATAAAAATTGATTTTTTTTAAAGATTTTGCTTCTCAAACGAAAATTACGAGCTGCAGATTTCCCGCAAATAAGGGAGTACTGTGACGAGGCGCTCCATTGGACTACGCATTAGTCTGCCATTTTGTAAATTTTTTTCTCGAAAAAAATATTTAGGGGAAATGCTTCTAATTTTGTCCAGTTTCTTATTTTGGACACTTTGAGGATAACATTGGACACTAAAAATAAATTGATTAAAATGATGGATTTTTATTCCAATATTTGATGAATAATGAATTCTATCTAAATATTTGTTCTTTTTGGAATATTTTAACACTAAATACGTTAAAATTTGAATATGATTTGAGTTGAAATTGCTTTGTTGAAAATTCAGTGTGAGCAATTGCTTACGAGAAATATGACAGAACTTCGTGGCTTACTTCAGTCTTATTTAGTTTTGGTGAAGTACTAACAAAGTTTGTTCGCTGTTTTTGAGTGATATTATTGAATATTCATTGAATATTGTGTTGATTCACGTTACTGATGATTTGTACATTTGACCTGAAGTGAGATTTGCCTTGTGAATTAGATTTTTCGTGTGAAAAATGGGAAATTTTTTAAGACATTCACCAGTGAGGTGATGATTCTTATTTTGGACAGGTGTTTTTCTCACGAAATTTCGTGAAGTTTTAGCTTTTGTGATGAATAGGTTGGACAAATGCCTGGAGAAACAAAGGAGCATCATCTCTACGAAAGAGATGTAGCGAGAAATGCCTTGAAAGGCTTCCGGAAAGGCCAGGGAATGAGCGAATCCGCATGTACTTGGAGTACCGAAGTCAACTCACTTTAATGAATGATATGGAAAGTTTCTGGGCTTCTGTGACATTCTACGTTTCCCTTACATGAACAGGAAGAGGACTTGGTAAGATTGGTTCATAAAATGAAGAACAATGGGCATCCTGTTGAGGCGGATTATCTGTCCAAATTTACAGACAAGTTGTAAAAATTAATAACCAAGTTGTCCAAAATAAGAGTCAAATTCACCTCTACATATCAATTCATTTTTAAACGTATTAAAACTAATTTTAGTAAAAATGAGATGATAAATAGCTTGCCAAGTTTCTAAAAAATCCTTCTGAAAAGAGAGTAACAAAAAAAGTCAATTAGTATTGAAAATATCGCACTTCAAACTTAGGATATCGATGCTTATATGCAGACTGTCCAAAATTATGAGCACTTCCCCTAAGTACTCTAAATATGTATAAACATATACCAAAAATTTCAAGAATCTCGGTCGTTTCCTTCTCCTTCAAAAAATCGCGAAAAACAGTTGAGTTTTGGCCTTGTAATTGGCACTCCCCCTTAAGGGTTTTAAGTGTTTGGTTATTTTAACCCTTAAAAGAGTTTTTGTAATTTTTTTTCACGTAAATTTTAGGATAAAGAGAGTAAAAGTTACTCTGCAAAAAGTTACAACAACTCCTCTGAATATTAAATCTAAACAGAAGTCAAATTAACTCTGAAAATCAAAAATCACAACAAAAAATAGTAAATTTAAAACATCGATTCGAGTAAGTTTTACTCATTTTTTCCTGAGAGTAGAATATGACTTTACTCTGTTTTACAATATTGAACGTATTGAACAGATGCTTCAATATCCAATTTAGGCCAAGAGGTAACTCATTCCTATTTTTTCTGACAAGGGATTCTGGTTTCGCGGATTTCTCAATGCAAATTTTGAGTTTCTAAGATTTCTCGATGCAAAAAGTGGGTTTCTCAGGTTTCGCGACGCAGAAATTCGGTTTCTCTAGTTTCGCTATGCAATTTTTGGGTTTCTCGGGGATCACAATGCAAAGAGTGGGTTCTTCGAGTTTTGCAATGCAAAGAGTGGATTTCTCGGGGTTTGCGGTGCAATTTTTGAGTTTCTGGGGTTTCGCAATGCAAAACCTGGATTTCTCGAGTTTCACGATGCATAAATTAGGTTTCTCGGGTTTCGCGATGCAGAAAATGGGTTTCTCGGTGCAATTTTTGAGTTTCTCGGGTTTCGCAATGCAGAAATAGGGTTTTTCGGTTTTCATGATGCAGAAATTGGGTTTCTCGGGTTTCGCGATGCAAAGAATGGGTATCTCAGGTTTCGCATTGTAATTTTTGGATTTCTCGGGTTTCGCGATGGAATTTGTGGATTTATCGGGGTTCGCGATGCAATTTTTAGGTTTTTCGGGTTTCGCGATGCAAAAAGTGGGTTTCTCGGATTTCGCGATGCAGAAAATGGGTTTCTCGGGTTTCGCGGTGCAATTTTTGAGTTTCTTGGGTTTCGCAATGCAGAAATAGGGGTTTTCGGGTTTCACGATGCAGAAATTCGGTTTCTCAGGTTTCACGATGCAGAAATTGGGTTACCCGGGTTTCGCGATGCAGAAAATGGGTCTCTCGGGTTTCGCGATGCAAAGAGTGGGTTTCTCGGGGTTCTCGGTGCAATTTTTTAGATTCTCGGGTTCCGCAGTGCAAAAAGTAGGTTTCTCGGGTTTCACGATGCAGAAATTGGGTTTCTCGGGTTTCGCAATGCAGAAAATGGATTTCTCGGGTTTCGCGATGCAAAGAATGGGTTTCTCGGGGTTCGCGATGCAAAAAGTGGGTTTATCGGGTTTCGCGTTGCAGATATTGGGTTTCGCGATGCAAAAAGTGGATTTCTCGGGTTTTGCGATGGAAAAAATGGGTTTCTCGGGTTTCGCGATGGAATTTGTGCATTTCTCGGGTTTCGCGATGGAATTTTTGGGTTTCTCGAATTTCGGTGATACACAGAGTGAATTTCTCGGATTTCGCGATGCAAAGAGTGGGTTTTTCGGGTTTCGCAAAGCGTTTCTCGGTCAATTGACACGGGTTTCTCAATATGAGTTACCCCTTAATTTAGGAGTTATCGTGAAGAAACTTCATAAATTTTGAACGTTCTGTAAAATCGTATGGTCTTTTATTTTTTTTATTCTACTAAAATAAATAAGTAAAAAATGTTTTCTTTACATAAATATATCTTAGCGCTTAACTCTTTCGCGTCTTTAGGGTAATGTCATGACTCGGGGAAAAAAGTTTTTTTCGGGTATTTACATTAATTGAAATCTATCTGTTCGTGCACGACATCATAATAGAAGGATGTAAGATTCTTGGCTCATTTTCTCAAGACTCCAGTTAGATTTCAATTAATGTAAATAGCCAAAAAGAAACTTTTTCCCCGGGCCATATATGACCCTAAAGACGCGAAAGAGTTAAAAGAAAATAAGAAAAAAAATTAATTATATTGAATTAAAAAAAAATGGTATAACATGCAATTCGGTAAACTTGTAGTTCAATCTTTACTATTTGGCCATGTCGCATGCTATTGAGTGGAGATTTTGAGATTTTTCAGAGTGATTCTGGTACTTTGAAAACCATCAATCACAATTTAATCCAAAGAAATCACAGGATTTTTCTCTGAACACACAAAAAAAAGAAAACACCAAGCATATCTCAGTTCACACATCAAATATTTCATTTTTTTTTTCTTTTTTTTTGAAAATTAAAGAAGCTGAAATTGATTAAATCATTGTGTTTGGACTTACCCTATTTCCAGTATTGCACAAGAGAAAGCATCCACTGCGGTAAGTATTCTTGGCCTGTCCCTGCTTGAAGCACATCTGCCCAACGAGAGACGCCTGTTGATTGCCCAATACCCCACTAATACTAATCCCATTGAGTACCCCACCGTCCCTGATAACTCCGTAAATCTCTGATGAGCTGCGTATCTCAGGCAACATATCCGGATGGATGGAGAAGGTGCGCAGCAGTTGTTTATCCCATTCGAGCGTCTCGATGTTCATCAACAGAGTTCTCGAAGCGTTCGTGACGTCAGTTACATGAATACCCCCATCCGGACCCCCAGTCAAATTCCAAATGAGCCACGAATCAATTGTTCCCGCCAGACATCTCTTTTGCCGGCACGCTCGATAAACCTCCCGAATGTTGTCCTTCAGCCACCTTATCTTCAAAGCTGAGAAATATGGAGAAATGGGCAGGCCAGAAATTTCTCTGAAATGATCCTTATTCTGTTCGGGAAATCTCGCCAGAACCCGATCTACAGTCACATTTGTCCGGATATCATTCCACACAATTGCATTATACAATGGCCTTCCGGTCGTCTTATCCCATACAACCGTCGTTTCTCGTTGATTTGTAATCCCAATGGATACAATATCTTTCACACTGTACTGCATAGCCTCGAGCTTAAGGCATGCTTCGGAGGCACAGAGCAGCACAGCCTGAAGGATTTCATCTGGATTCTGTTCCACCCATCCTTCGCACGGAGAAATCTGATTGATTTCCACGGAATGTGAGCATAATTCCTCCAAGTGTGGAGCCTTAAAGATCTACAAAATGCCCCATATTTTTTTTTTTGTTTTTATCAATAAAACTTTGAAAATATTGATTAAATTTGAGGTACGTACAACAAAACGGGCAGTATTTGTTCCCTCGTCTATCACTCCAATCAACTTGTTGCGATCGATGTGCATTTTTGGCAAATCACCTCGTAAATATTCAAGTTCACCTATAATGCAAATAAGGCACCAATGGTAAGTACATATTAAATAATCTTCAAACATTTTCTTTGTACAAATTTGCTTTTTTTAACAGAAATTCTTTTTCGTGAGGTCTTCTTACAGTTAACCATTCAATATCCCCATTTATGAACTCAAACAACAAATTAAGAATAATTTTTTATTAAAACGTAGAATAGAGCCGACACTTTTGAACAATTTTAACATATTTATAGGCATTCCTGAAATTTTTGAATATCTCATTAAAAAGGGTGGCAAAGCGTCCCAGGCTTTGCGAAATGCTCGAAGTCGTGACTTAGATGCTATACATTAAAAGTACTTTCGCATCATTTATCATTTACCGGTTCTCAACCGATTTGAACCGATTCATAAATCATTCAAGAGATCCTCCAAAATTGCTTTAAAAGTAATAAAATTGATTTTCTGACAAAAATTACTTATCGGTTCATAACCGGTTAATTACCGGTTCAAAACTGATTGAAATTGGGTAAGTTTTGTCGGAAATTCCAAGACCTGTCCAACAAGTTCAAACATGACCCTATTCACCTTATAAATGCTCTCTCTAGAGTTTTTTTTTAAACATTTGACCTTGAAAAAAAGCATTATTATTATTAATTGCCCGCCTAGGTAATCTCTAAAACATATTAAAAAATGAAAGAAATCTCACGACGCGTTTTCCAGTAATCCAAAAAAAATGGTTTTCTAGGAGAAGGGGAAGCGTGAAGGGAAAAGGAGGGGCATATTAACGATCCTTGGATCGACTTATGGGGGGTCCTTCGAAGGTCTTAAGTCGCTATCTCTAACCGTTTGACCTCTAGAGCTAATGACAGCCGGACGAAGAGACGGACAGACGGACAAACAGCGTGACGACATCTCTCAGAAATCGTCTGAAACACGAAGATTAGTTGAGAAAAGTGGTGTCTGAGGGTGGAAGGTGGAAATTTGGGGGGGAAGGGGAGGGTGAAAAAATCGAAAGATATATATAATGTTCTCTCCCGTGAAGTTAGAGCAGTTAAAATTGTTTTATAGGAATAGTTTTTATCTCATATTAAATTTCAATTAAGGGGGTTCCCCTAACTAAGATGTTTCTACTTGCTAATTTTTTCCAAAAAATAGGGTAGACGCTGGTATTAGCAAAACGCTCCTAATATCGATCAAGCGATGCTTGTAATATCGACTTCTCTTCCAATTGATGGATAAAAAAATAATATTTATACATGAACTTTAATTCTTATATGATTGTTTAATTATTTTATGTTTCACGATGTCAAATAAAAAATTTCACAATTTTTCCGGTAATATTTGCACAAGAAAAGTGATTTTTAAAAATGTGTGCATAAAATTACAATAGTAGCCATTCCAAAAATTCACTTTGCTGCCATTTGTCTTAAGCAAATACAGTCAGTTTTGTCAGTGAATTGAACAGTTTGTGCGCTTCTTATCGATACAATTGGTATAGATATTAGAAACCAATTAAGGATTGAAGCTTAATAAAGGATTGAGAACACGAGAAATCGCTGGAAGCTTGAGTCCTTTCACGGGCTAATGTGGATCACCCAATTACCAAAGATCAACTTCTCGACAGTGTGCAAATGTTGTGCATGAAGTTGAAAATTCCAAACAATTTTGTGGTGTATCAAAATTATTTTGATTGTTCCCTTTAGAAATTAAAGCTAAATATTTGAATTATCTATTTTTTTATTTCATCAGAAAATATAAAATACATATTCACATTCCCTGATGGTACGTGTAAAACCCATTTTTTCCTTGATCGATATTACAAGCATCGATTGATCGATAATACCATCAGCTGATCGATATTACATGCAAATGCACTTCGAAAATTTTTTCGTGTTTTAAACCACTCCAAAATAAATATATCAAAAATGTGAGTGGTCGATCTTGTAGAGGACATCTGCAAGATTGACTATAACAAGTTTTCACTTCAAAAATACGAATATATAAATGGTTTTTTGTCTGTTAAAGTTTATCATTTCCTTAACTGATCGATAATACCCCCGTCCACCTTACCGATATGACATTTTTCACTGCTCAAATTTTGCAGAATGAGCAATAAAAAGAACATCCTCTTTTATGTGTTCGAATATCTGGGTCACCATCCCCTCCAAAACCATGTTTTTTGGGATTGGTCGAAAACATGTCGTGCGATTTTTTTCCGGGGAAGGGGAGGGACGGGGGAGAAATTAGGGACATATTAATGGTCCCAAAGTCAACTTATGGGGTGCAGCGGGGGGGGGGGGCCCCCGAAGGTCCCAAGTCTCTATCTCTCATCAATTTGCACTTAATTTAGATTGAAAATCATACGGAAAAAAATAAGCCATTTTTAAGACATTCGTTCCTCAACTTACCATCAAGACTGAACCCCAATTTTAGTTCTGAACATTAATAAAAGTTCTTTACAAGAGATAATTGTTGATATACAAAACATTTACCGACAAACTTTCCCTTAATCCCAATTTTTTCCCAAACGTGTGACTTACTCGGAACGGAGGGAGTATTTTATTTTAAATGGATCATGAAGTTTCCTTTAATTATCAATCTTTATAGCTCCGGCATACCTTTTGCGAGGTCCCACTCTATTACATTCCTCTTCTTCTTCTACTTTTAAACAACGCACCAAATCCAATTTAATTCGATCTAATTTTGAGAGAGAAAGGGAGAGATAACCATACATTATGCAAAACGCTTAAGAATAAAAGGGATAGTGAATTTTGATTTCATGAAATTAACTTGGCCTAAAAGGTGTACTGGAGCCATTACCAACGTGTTCTTACAGAAACTACTACTGCTAAAAACATTATGAAAAATGTTTATCTTTCTAAAACCGCCCTATTCTCCTCAAAATAAGAAAAATAGCCCATAACTCCATATTAAGGAAATTAACGATCAAAATTATTATATTTCAAAGTTATTTAATTGATAATATGAACTGATCCTTCCCATATTCCATTTTTGTAATCTAATTAAGCAAAAGAAAAACGGTTTCCATAAAAAAATTTACAACAATATCGCCCCAAAGCTCGAAGATAGGCAGCGAAGGCTATTTAAAGATGTAGACTAAAATCTCTCGTAGGGCAACTTTTTATTTTACTAAAAAGATTTGAAGCTCACTTTATGTAAAAAGTTCCACTTATGTTCTTCTGGGGTTCTTAAACTTTTCATTAGTTTGAAGTGCGTTGTGCTAAGTAATTATTATATTATAAAAATCAAGCTATTTCGTTCATTCCATTATTAAAATTGGCTTTGAATAATCAGTTTACTTTATCACGAAGCGGAAGCCAGCTTACAGAATTGTAAAAGTCGCTCTTATGTATCAGTTTTAGCTGGGAAGTTATCTGTGCAAGACCTGTGTTAATTTCTACTTTTCACTACAATCATGATTGAAAGAAATTTTGCCGAACAGTCGGGATTCTTATCGAAAGCAATCCATGCAGGACCTACACCGAAATCCTTAGGAGATCCTCTAATACCACCAATAGTCAACTCTGTAGTTTTCCAGTATGACTCTGTTCACAATGATAAGGCAAGTCACATTAACAATATGACCTTGAACTTGGAAAGAATTTACTTCAACAGATATTGGGAAAGGCCTTCGCGCAAGGGGATTTCTAGACATGCATTATTATTCTCTCTTGTACGGGATGAGGTTGTCAGTCCCATTCCCCGTGGAATCAAGTGCAGTGAAGCTCACTGGATGCATTCCGAACACCTTTAACGCCAGAAAAATTCCTGGTGACCTAAAGGGGATTCGAACCCGGGACACTTGCATCATAGAGCGAGTGCTTTATCATTTGACCCATTGAGTGCCCAATTAAAATTAAATATTAAACAATTTTAAATTAAATCATAATAAATTAAGAAGTCACATTACGGTATCTAATTCGTCAGTTTTAAATGTTTAGATGCTTTCAATATATAGCCAATGAGAGAAGTTCTCCTAATGTCGACGACTTAGAATATAAGTCGAATAACTAGATTTTTTACAAAAATCATTTTAGGGCAGAATCACATTGACAATAAAATACTCGCCATAGCTTCACCGTATTTCGTTAATTTACGCATTTTCATTGCAATTCTTACGCAAATTTTCCATTACCCTATTACCTTATCTCCTCGGTGGTACTAGATGAAAATAATATAAGAAAGTTGAAGAAATAAAACGAAAATACGATGAACGGTGAGCAAAAAAATTGTAAGAGAAATTAATCGTAAAGTTTTTTTTGCTCACTGTTTTATCGTATTTTCGTTTTATTTCTTCAATGTTCTTATATTATTTTCACCTAGTGCCTCCGACTATGAGATAAGGTAATATGGTAATCGAGAATTTTGCGTATTAATTGCAATGAAAATGCGTAAATTAAGGAAATACGGTGAGCACTTTACTGTCAATGTGATTCTGCCCTTATTCGCTTTTTGGAGATTTCTTTATACCCTCTACACTGAGAGAAATCCGAAAAAGTTAAAATAACATTCCGGAAATGTTAATTTTACTTTTTAATGAATTTAAACCATTAGAATAATCTATTTTAATAGATAGTCTAGTACCTAAAAATTCCCGAGAAGAGCATGGGTCAAAGCTATTAAGAACATAGAAAAAGAATTAATTTGCCCGAAACTTGAGTTGTCTGAAGGTAACGGTCCTTCCCCTGAAGCTCAAGATCTCATTTTAATTTTATTCCACAGGACTTTGAATACACTCGTGTGGTAAATCCCACGAGATCTGCTTTGGAACAGTGCCTAGCAGCTCTGGATAAAGGGAAATATGCTCTGGCATTTTCCTCTGGCCAGGGAGCAACAACGACTATCACCCATCTCTTGAATACCAATGATCATGTCCTCGTCGCAAAGGATTTATATTTGGGAACTAAAGATTCAGTGATGAATTTGAAAAGTGAAAGATGCATCGATGTGGAAGTTTTTGATTCAACTGATCTTGAAGCATTCAAAAATGTTTTGAAATCTAACACAAAAATGGTTTGGATTGAAAGCCCAACTAATCCCTTTTTAATCGTGAGTGATATCAAAGCTATTGCAGATATATGTCACAATCACAATAAAGATGTAAGTACTATTCATTTTAATGTAATAATCTTCCATTATTAGTAATAAGTTAAGTTTAGTTAAAAGTGCCCTATCGGCCGAAAGGCACTAAGGTTCTAAAAGGTACTTACTAAAGGGGAAAGATACTAAAAAAATATTTTTCTCAAAAGAAAACTTTTTCTTGACCAAGAATACTTCCTCTTGGTTTCAGAAATTTTGTTCTTAAATACAAAAAATATATATAGTAATTGCATACATATTTGAAAATTTGCTAATATGAAAGCTTTTTAGCAACGGCCAGAAAGTGGTTACAAAAATGGCTAATAAATGTGCAAAGTGGTCAATATCGGAAAATTTTTACATTAAATACAAAAAAAAAACAGGGGGGAGAGGTGATAACTTCTTTTTGATAGTATCGTCTGTCGATTCTGGAAAATTGGAATGATAGCTCCACTTTTTGTAGCGATTACAAATATTTATAAACAAACGCGTTCTTTTAAGAATAGTGCAATGTACTTACACTCTTAGAAAAAATTAGTTCGTACAAGCTCATATGCAGTTATTAGAACTATAAAATATAGTAAATATAGACCCAACTATATATTTAGTTTGGGTAACTAAATGAAATAGTTGACCACAGTTAGTTAAAGTATCCTTTTCATTTAGTTATCACAACTAAATCAAAATAGTAATGGGTACTATAACATATTAGTTCCAATTACTAAATAAATGGGGTTGATACCCATCTTATTGGCTGTAATAACTATATCATATTAGTTGTGGTTACTATATAGCATTCATTGTGATGCATATTTCTTATTAGTTGCTTAAAATTCGAAAGAGCTTCAACGCATTACTAAAATAAAAACCACTCTTTACTATTGGAAAAGTAGTCATAACTTTATGAAAATATAGGCCCATCTATTTACATTGGTTGTGAGAACTAAAAGGAATTAGTGACCAATATTAGTTGGGATAATGATTTCATTTAATTAACACAAGCAAATATAATTGTATGAAAGCATTATGAAATAATTGCCGCAACTTATCTACGTAAATATTGTCTTATATTCTCACTACTAATAAATTTATTATGAGTATAATGTTTTAAGAATATAAGAACTATTTTAAATAGATTTGATAATAATCGCCCAAACAACTAATTTTCATTAGTAATCACGTCTAAACTTTTCTAAGAGTGTATAGTCCACTAATCTTTAAGAATGGGTTATTCATGAGATATAACTGATTTATCGATACTATCTATTCGATATTATCGAAAAGTTATTATTCAATTCAAGGTTTTATTACTTACATAGATAGATAAGATATTATGGCAGGATATATATATGGCAGGATATATCCCGGCGGAAATTGTTACATTACACTTGGACTTGGATTACAACTAAATATTGTCCCACACTGAGAAAAATCCGAAAAAGTTAAAATAACATTCCGGAAATGTTTATTTTACCCTGAAGTATTGACCATAAATCGGTGTAAATATTACGCTTTCTAGGTGAATTAGGGGTTAAAGTTACCCTTTCCCATGTTAATTTTACCCTTAAAAAGGTGTAAAATTAACAATAAAAAGTGTTATTTTTACACCTAAAAAGTGTTAAAGTTTATGAGGAAAAAAAAGTTAATCACACCCCCGTTTTTTCTCAGTGCATGAGGTTTTTCTACCTACTTTACAGGTAATCGTTGTTGTGGACAACAGTTTTTTGACTTCTTATTTTCAAAGGCCACTGGAACTAGGTGCCGATATTGCAATGTATTCGTTGACAAAATTCACGAATGGTCATTCTGATGTTTTGATGGGAGCTGCCGTAACGAATAATAGGGATATCTACACTAAGATGCGGCGCTTCCAGATCCGCCTGGGAATTATTCCAAGTTCCTTTGACTGTTTCCTGGTACACCGGAGTCTCAAGACTTTAGGCGTACGAATGCAGAAACATCATGAGAATTCGCTACGTGTGGCAAAATTTCTACAGAAGCATCCATGCATCGAGAAAGTAATTCATCCGGCCCTACCCGATCATCCACAGTACACCCTGACACTGAGTCAAACGTATGGACACAGCGGTATAATGGCTTTCTACTTGAAGGGTGGAATTGATGAAGTTAGGAAGTTTGCCAGAAAATTGAAATACATAGCAATAGCTAAGTCTTTCGGAAGCTTCATGTCCACCATTGTATTTCCGTAAATTTTCTTTTTAAACTCGTATTAGAAATTTCGTCAGTTGTATCATAAATTGTCGTAACTCCCTCGTCACCTCATCAGCAGTTTTTGTATGGTATGTGTATTTCCATATTGTTAGAAGAAGTGCTGATGAGGTGATGAGGAAGTTACGCCAATTACTGAACCAACTGACGATATCTCTTTTTTAAGACCTTATCTTACTTATTAGGATTAATAATATTCTCTTCTTTAACTCATAATATTTTTAATAGATATTCAATGATGTACGAGCGATTTTCGCGGGAAGAAAAGATCAATCTGGGTGTTACAGAGAATTTTGCACGGTTTTCTGTCGGCATTGAGGATGCTGAAGTTCTTATCAACGATTTGGACCAGGCCCTAAATTCACTTCTTACATGCCCTGCCAGCAAAATGTAAACATAAATATCATCGGTTAAATCAATAAAGGGACAGATAATCCTAACCGGCTTATGTAGGTGAGATTCTTAACGTGAGCTAACTCGGAGTGCATGCAAATTCGATTTGGAGCTGAAGTTGGGAGACGCCATTCAGTTATCTTGAATCAAATTCGTGAAATTATACAAATTTTGTATTTAAACCAAAATATCAAGGATTTGGATGAACTGACAGAAAAGTGTTATATGGGTGAAATGTAGACCAGAATGTTCTCTATAATTTTGCCGTAGAACTTGAACTCATCGATTACTCAGAAGCCAAGATAAGCGAGGTTTTTTGTTTCTTAACTTGTTTTTTCATCCAGAGTGCCCCAAGTAGTCATTTGTTGAACTTCAACTATATCAAAGAATTGTTGTATTTTGCGGGACTTTCCATTTAAACCCGTATTTTAAGTGTCTTGGTGGAGTAGAGGCAGTCAAATTGGCATCTGAGTGATTTCAAAGCGTTATTATTGGAAAAATCAATTTTTTCACACTTAAACGGCAAAATCGGAGTGATAGCGTAGTCTGAGTGGAAAATGATGTATGGACGAAATGTAGAGACAAATGTGCTCTACAATTATGTCGAAGTAATCATCAAAATCGGTTTAGCGACAGTCGAGATAATTGAGGTTATGTGATATTGAAATTGGTTTTTCGACTGTGGCGCCCCTGGTGTTGGTCCCACGAAGTTCAAATATTTTAGAAAGTTGTAGCATTTGGTGAGATCTTTCGTTTAAGCCCTCATTCATTAAAATCGGTCACATAGAACCGGAGATATGATTTTTTGAATTTCGTGAACTTTGACCCCTCATATCTCCGGTTCTATTGAAACCACAGCGCACATACGCACCATTTTGGAAACGTCCTAGACTGGACTACAACATACTAAAATTTCATTAACTTGCACAATGCCGTTTTTGAGAAAAGTGACTTTGAATTTCGATGAATTTTGACGCTATCACAGCGCCACCTGTGGTGACTTTTTGAACTTCCATCTGAAAGTGCTCATCGAGACGAAACCAAAAAGGTAAAATTAAGGTCGCTATGTTAGTTAGAACCGGAGATAGAGGCCGGTAAATGTTCAAACTTTGACCCCTTATAGCTCGGGTCAGGGGTTATGGATCGACTTAAGGTTTTTTTTGTTTGATAGGTATAATCAACGGCTACAACATACTAAAATTTCAGCCCGATGCACAATGGAATTTTTGAGTTATTTAACTTATAAGATTTAAAAATTTTCTTTTTAATAATAGCGCCCCTAGCGGTGGTTTTATGAACTTGCGATGTTAGAAGGGGAAGTGGAATTTCACGAGAGCTTTCCAAAAAGCCCTCACTTTTTAAATTCTGACAATTAGAACCGGAGTTATGGCCATTTTAAGAAATTTTTTTTGGACCCTTATAGCTCGGGTCAGGGGGGTCGGGGGACCTTAAGTTTGGTATTGATGGAAAGCTCTAACTCTTTCGCGTCTTTAGGGTAATGTCATGACTCGGGGAAAAAAGTTTTTTTGGGTATTTACATTAATAGAAATCTATCTGTTCGTGCACGACATCATAATAGAAGGATGTAAGATTCTTAGCTCATTTTCTCAAGACTCCAGTTAGATTTCAATTAATGTAAATAGCCAAAAAGAAACTTTTTTCCCCGGGTCATATATGACCCTAAAGACGCGAAAGAGCTAAGGCCCAGCTATAACATACTAAAATTTGAGTCCGCTGAATGCCATAGGGGCGGAGCTATTGAGAAAACAAAAAAGGGGGGTCTTCAAAATGGCGGAAGGAGGGGTGGGGGGTGGGGGGTCAATGCACCAAGTTGCAATTTTCACCCGATATATAACCTTTGCCGAAAACCGCAAGTCGATATCTTTTTTAGTTTAGGAGCTATTAAGCTCCAAAGAGCGGCCGGCCGGCCGACCGGGAACGTAAATTAGCCACATATATATTCGTGATCAGGAAGTGCTGAAACACATTTTGGCCAAGTTTGAGGTCGATCGGACGACATGAAATTTTGTTAGGATTATAGTAGGTGAGATTGTTAAGAATCTCACCTAATATGCTAACTGTGTTGGCTTTTTATCTGTATATGTTAGAAACGCCGCATTGCTACATGGCGTTTATCAAATTAATAATAAAAGAATGAACCAAAATTTTTATTTTAAACTGGAAAATATTAGCTTGGATGGATAACTCATACCTACTCAATATTCTTCTTTATATTACTTCGAAGAATTAGAGGAGATCGAAATAGTACCCGTCGATTTTGAAAAAAATATAACAATATTTGGAACTACATATGGAACTATCTATTTAGATATTAGGTGAGATTCTTAACAATCTCACCTACTATAATCCTAACAAAATTTCATGTCCTCCGATCGCGCTCAAACTTGGCCAAAATGTGTTTCGCCACTTCCTGATCACGAATATATGGGGGGCTAAGTTACGTTCCCGGCCGGCCGGCCGGCCGGCCGCTCTTTGGAGCTTAATAGCTCCTAAACTAAAAAAGATATCGACTTGCGGTTTTCGGCAAAGGTTAAATATCGTATGAAAATTGCAACATGGTGCATTGACCCCCCACCCCCCACCCCTCCTTCCGCCATTTTGAAGACCCACCTTTTTTTGTTTTCTCAATAGCTCCGGTCCTATGGCATTCAGCGGACTCAAATTTTAGTATGTTATAGCTGGGCCTTAGAGGTTTCCATCAATACCAAACTTAAGGTCCCCCGACCCCCCTGACCCGAGCTATAAGGGTCCAAAAAAAATTTTCTTAAAATGGCCATAACTCCGGTTCTAATTGTCAGAATTTAAAAAATGAGGGCTTTTTGGAAAGCTCTCGTGAAATGCCACTTCCCCTTCTAACATCGCAAGTTCATAAAACCACCGCTAGGGGCGCTATTATTAAAAAGAAAATTTTTAAATCTTAAAAGTTAAATAACTCAAAAATTCCTTATGCAATCGGGCTGAAATTTTAGTATGTTGTAGCCGTTTATTATACCTATCAAACAAAAAAAACCTTAAGTCGATCCATAACCCCTGACCCGAGCTATAAGGGGTCAAAGTTCGAACATTGACCGGCCTCTATCTCCGGTTCTAATTAACATATCGACATAAATTTTACCTTTTTGGTTTCGTCTCGATGAGCACTTTCAGATGGAAGTTCAAAAAGTCACCACAGGTGGCGCTGTGATAGCGTCAAAATTCATCGAAATTCAAAGTCACTTTTCTCAAAAACGGCATTGTGCAAGTTAATGAAATTTTAGTATGTTGTAGTCCAGTCTAGGACGTTTCCAAAATGGTGCGTATGTGCGCTGTGGTTTCAATAGAACCGGAGATATGAGGGGTCAAAGTTCACAAAATTTAAAAAATCATATCTCCGGTTCTATGTGACCGATTTTGATGAATAAGGGCTTAAACGAAAGATCTCACCAAATACTACAACTTTCTAGAACATTTGAACTTCGTGGGACCAACACCAGGGGCGCCACAGTCGAAAAACCAATTTCAATATCACATAACCTCAATTATCTCGACTGTCGCTCAACCGATTTTGATGATTACTTCGACATAATTGTAGAGCACATTTGTCTCTACATTTCGTCCATACATCATTTTCCACTCAGACTAAGCTATCACTCAGATTTTGCCGTTTAAGTGTGAAAAAATTGATTTTTCCCATAATAACGCTTTGAAATCACTCAGATGCCAATTTGACTGCCTCTACTCCACCAAGGCACTTAAAATAGGGTTTTAAATGGAAAGTCCCACAAAATACAACAATTCTTTGATATAGTTGAAGTTCAACAAATGACTACTTGGGGAACTCTGGATGAAAAAACGAGTTAAGAAACAAAAAACCTCGCTTATCTTGGCTTCTGAGTAATCGATGAGATCATGTTTTATGGAAAAATTATAGAGAACATTCTGGTCTACATTTCACCCATATAACACTTTTCTGTCAGTTCATCCAAATCCTTGATATTTTGGTTTAAATACAAAATTTGTATAATTTCACGAATTTTATTCAAGATAACTGAATGGCGTCTCCCAACTTCAGCTCTAAATCGAATTTGCATGCACTCCGAGTTAGCTCACGTTAAGAATCTCACCTACATAAGCCGGTTAGGATTATCTGTCCCTTTTCATAATGTTTGCAGAATTCATAGAATATTTTGCGGGATCCATTGAAAAAATTAAAAATAACTCGCCTTATCGCGCAATACCACTAGGGTACATTGAGGTAATTTGGAATCGAACTCAAGTTTTAATTTTGGTATTTCATCATTGTTTCAGCAAAGAGAAAAAGAAGACGAAGAAAAAGTACGAACTTTACCTCAAGAGTAGGGTTGCGGTATTTCATATGGTCTGCCTTAAAAGATTTCGTAAAGCCACAAAAATCATAATTAATGAGCTATTATAAACACTATGCAACACGGTTTTTGTCTCAAAGGTTTCACATGGTACGTTTTATGAACAATATAGTCTTGTTTTGCTCAATCACGTCACCATTTTTTTATAAATATTTTTATTTTTTCTGCATTACCTTATCGTGCTATCACACTAGGATTTTTCACAATTTAATTTTAAATTGAACTCAGCAAATTGAGCATTAAAATTGCGAGAATCACTTGAAATTTTTCATAGCCAGGACTCATTTTTGTGAGAAATTTGCTTAATTCAAAAAAGCCGCGCAGATTGCCAGTTGTTTTATTTTGTCATTTGTGATTTTGTTACATTATTAGAAAAATGAGTGAGTCCAGTGATGAGGAAGAAATTTTCCTACTTTATACAGGATACATGTTCAATAAAAATGTGTCTCAAGGTAAAAGGAAGAGATTGTGGGCCAGAAAATGGATCCAAGAGAAATCTGCCCACGGATTCATTGAAAAAATGTATGATGATAGCGCAACTGGTGATTTCTTTGGACACAACAATTTTCTTCGTATGGCTGCTGAAGAATTTGAGGAACTACTTCACATAGTTGGACTTGGACCTCATTTGCAGCAAGAAACAACGAAAATGAGGGTGCCTATATCGCCAAAGTCCAATAAAATTGGAATAATTGAGCAATTTTAACATTTTAATTTGCTGAGTTGAAATTAATTTGAGCAACCACATTTATGCTATTTTAGCATATTTAAACATGTTTTTATGGACCAAGTATTAGTTTATAGTAGTATAGTATTTATTATATAATTCAAGTGAAGAGAACTTAAAAGTGTGGGTTCATTGGTAAGGAAATGAGTTTTGCTTCAAATTTGCTAACAGATAACGGATAATGTGAGGCAAAGTAGAAAAATAT
This sequence comes from Phlebotomus papatasi, assembly GCF_024763615.1. Taxonomy (NCBI): domain Eukaryota; kingdom Metazoa; phylum Arthropoda; class Insecta; order Diptera; family Psychodidae; genus Phlebotomus; species Phlebotomus papatasi. Next base: position 31,127,274 of record NC_077223.1, on the reverse strand, counting down.
TGATAAAAAAAACTGACATGATTGAGCAAAATCAAGACCATATTCTTAATCAGGAGACTCGACTCTATCAAACATACTATGTGAGACTTCTGAGACAGAAAAAAGTTGTAAATACGTAACTGGTTCCAATCGGGTCTGAAGGTCTGAAGCGCTTCATAACCGATAACTAATTTTTATTCGAAATTCAATTAATTACTACTCCGAAATAATTTAAGCAATGTTTTGAGTAATTTATAAATCAGTTGAGATCAGTCGTAAACTGATAATGAACCAGTTAAGAACCAATAAGTAATTTTCGTCCGAAAATTAATTTCATTAGGGTGGTGGGATTAATAATTGTGGTCTGTCTTTGTTTATAGCCTCCTTGCAACAACTTCACTTTTTGACACTAAATGATTTCGAAAAACCTTAAAATTAAAAATATTTGATGTATGACTTTAACATATCACATTTTTAGGTTTTCAATATCATTTTCTGACAAAAATTGCGACGCGGTTATAAGTAACGACAGGCCATAAGTAATAAGGCCACCCTATCCTTAAAACTATTTTGAGGGATCTTTTAAGTGATTTATGGATCGGTTTGAATCGATTGAGAATTAATATATCATCTAAAAGTCACGAATTCGAACACTTTACAAAGCCTGGGACCCCTTGAAACCCCCTGAAATTCTTTATTTTTTTACCTCTAAAAGAGTGAAGAAAACCCAAAATTATAATTTAGATTCCATTCCAAATTACTCCATTGTACCCTATATTCTATAAATAAATCAGAAGACTGTTTGGAAGTGTTGGCTTACGCTTACACGATCACGGAAAGAAAGTTTACTTAAATGTGAAAGTTGTTCTGATGTATCAGTTAAAACTGAAAAATTAGTGATAAAAGACTTGTGACATTTTCTACTGTTCACTGCAATCATGATTGGAAGGGATTTTACGGAACAGTCGGGATTCTTATCGAAAGCAATCCATGCAGGACCTACACCAAAATCTCTGGGAGATCCTCTAATACCACCAATAGTCAACTCTGTAGTTTTCCAGTATGACTCTGTTCACAACGATAAGGCAAGTCACATTAATATGACCTTGAACTTGAAGATTATTTATACTAAATTTCTGTAGATGTTGTTGAGAGCAAGTTAATGACCTAGCCCAATATTAGGTGAGATTCTTAACAATCTCACCTACTATAATCCTAACAAAATTTCATGTCCTCCGATCGACCTCAAATTTGGCCAAAATGTGTTTCGCCACTTCCTGATTCCGAATATATATGTGGCTAATTTACGTTCCCGGTCGGCCGGCCGGCCGCTCTTTGGAGCTTAATAGCTCCTAAACTAAAAAAGATATCGACTTGCGGTTTTCGGCAAAGGTTATATATCGGGTGAAAATTGCAACTTGGTGCATAGACTCCCCACCCCCCACCCCTCCTTCCGCCATTTTGAAGACCCCCCTTTTTTTGTTTTCTCAATATCTCCGCCCCTATGGCATCGAGCGGGCTCAAATTTTAGTATGTTATAGCTGGGCCTTAGGGCTTTCCATCAATACCAAACTTAAGGTCCCCCGACCCCCCTGACCCGAGCTATAAGGGTCCAAAAAAAAATTCTTAAAATGGTCATAACTCCGGTTCTAATTGTCAGAATTAAAAAAATGGGGGCTTTTTGGAAAGCTCTCGTGAGATTCCACTTCCCCTTCTAACATCGCAAGTTCGTAAAACTACCGCTAGGGGCGCTATTATTAAAAAGAAAATTTTTAAATCTTAAAAGTTAAATAACTCAAAAAGTCCTTATGCGATCGGGCTGAAATTTTAGTATGTTGTAGCCGTTGATTATACCTATCAAACAAAAAAAACCTTAAGTCGATCTAAAACCCCTGACCCGAGCTATAAGGGGTCAAAGTTCGAACATCGACCGGCCTCTATCTCCGGTTCTAATTAACATAGCGACCTAAATTTTACCTTTTTGGTTTCGTCTCGATGAGCACTTTCAGATGGAAGTTCAAAAAGTCACCACAGGTGGCGCTGTGATAGCGTCAAAATTCATCGAAATTCAAAGTCACTTTTCTCAAAAACGGCATTGTGCAAGTTAATGAAATTTTAGTATGTTGTAGTCCAGTCTAGGACGTTTCCAAAATGGTGCGTAAGTGCGCTGTGGTTAAAACAGAACGGGAGATATGAGGGGTCAAAGTTCACGAAATTCAAAAAATCATATCTCCGGTTCTATGTGACCGATTTTGATGAATGAGGGCTTAAACGAAAGATCTCACCAAATGCTACAACTTTCTAGAATATTTGAACTTCGTGAGACCAACATCAGGGGCGCCACAGTCGAAAAACCAATTTCAATATCACATAACCTCAATTATCTCGACTGTCGCTGAACCGATTTTGATGATTACTTCAACATAATTGTAGAGCACATTTGTCTCTACATTTCGTCCATACATCATTTTCCACTCAGACTACGCTATCACTCCTATTTTGCCGTTTAAGTGTGAAAAAATTGATTTTTCCAATAATAACGCTTTGAAATCACTCAGATGCCAATTTGACTGCCTCTACTCCACCAAGACACTTAAAATAGGGGTTTAAATGGAAAGTCCCGCAAAATACAACAATTCTTTGATATAGTTGAAGTTCAACAAATGACTACTTGGGGAACTCTGGATGAAAAAACGAGTTAAGAAACAAAAAACCTCGCTTATCTTGGCTTCTGAGTAATCGATGAGTTCAAGTTCTACGGCAAAATTATAGAGAACATTCTGGTCTACATTTCACCCATATAACACTTTTCTGTCAGTTCATCCAAATCCTTGATATTTTGGTTTAAATACAAAATTTGTATAATTTCACGAATTTGATTCAAGATAACTGAATGGCGTCTCCCAACTTCAGCTCCAAATCGAATTTGCATGCACTCCGAGTTAGCTCACGATAAGAATCTCACCTACATAAGCCGGTTAGGATTATCTGTCCCTTTTCGATTATAAAATGAATTACATTTCTAACACATAAAAAATTTGAGAGAATAATTTAAAATTGAATAAAGAGAAAATCAACGTCAATGTTTAATAAATAACTTCTTCAAAGTTTCAATTCATTGCTGAGTTATCCCAAAGAATTTAACTTTTTTCCACAGGACTTTGAATACACTCGTGTGGGAAATCCCACGAGATCTGCCTTGGAACAGTGCCTAGCAGCTCTGGATAAAGGAAAATATGCTCTGGCATTTTCCTCTGGCCAGGGAGCAACAACCACTATCACTCATCTCTTGAATACCAATGATCATGTTCTTGTCTCAAAGGATTTGTACTTGGAAACGGAAGGATTGATGAAAGATTTGAGAACTGAGAGAGGCATCGATGTGGAATTTTTTGATGCAACTGATCTTGAAGCATTTAAAAACGTTTTGAAATCTAACACAAAGATGGTTTGGCTAGAAAGTCCAACAAATCCCTTTTTTGTTGTGGTTGATATCAAAGCCATTGCAAAAATCTGTCACAGTCATAACAAAGATGTAAGTATTAAAGTTTATCTAAAAGCTTGGCGAACGCTCCAATTATACCATATGAAAACAATTTTATACAAAAAATCAGAAAATTTACTCATATAGGGGTATGTAGGCATGGTTCGCATAGAGTGACCCTTCAAACGATGCGAATTTTCTCATTGTTTGCAAAGAGCTGACTTACCATTTCTCATCTCGTTTCATGAGCTTAATAAATTAACTATCTTATGGATATGAAATGACGAACTAGCTCTTAGCAAACAAAGAGAAAATTTGCGTTGTTTGAAGGTTCACTCTGTGCTAAACATGCCAACATTCCCCTATCAATATGAAAAATTTTATTTTTCTTAATAAGGTGTTTTACTTGGATTCGGAATAACTACTTTTTAGTTTCAGAAGTTTTGTTCTTGAATACAAAAAATGCGTGCTCCCTTTCAAAGTTTGTTTACTTTTGATCAAAATTCTTTTCTGATACAATGCTTTTTAACTGCTTGAACTCCACGAGAGAGCAGTTTTCACAATCTTTTATTTTAAAAAAACTAAAAGTAATTTCAGCTGCAAAACAATAAAATTTCCATTATCGTTTTGATAAAAATTCACATCAAGAAAGTTTTTTTTTAACGGCCAGAAAGTGGTTACAAAGCTGGCCAATAAATGTGCCAAATGTCCAATAACGGGAAATATTTTACTTTACGAAAATTTTCATTTACGAGTCAGTATTTAATTTTCTTCAAGGGTTTTCTGATGATGAATAATATATTTTTTTTAATTTTTTAATAGAATATTTAAATGTTGAAGAAAGGTTTTACAAAAGAAACTTCTATCATAATAGGAGTGGTATCATTATTCACCATTATCTCAATTACCGAGATATTTTAGCTGATTTAAGTAGATTGAAGTTTTTATTCCTCTTCCCAGGTGATCGTTGTTGTGGACAACAGCTTTTTGACTTCTTATTTTCAAAGACCACTGGAATTAGGTGCCGATATCGTAATGTATTCTTTAACAAAATTTATGAATGGTCATTCTGATCTTTTGATGGGAGCTGCCGTAACGAACAATAAGAATATCTTTACTCGGATGCAACGCTTTCAGATGAGATTGGGAATTATTCCAAGTTCCTTTGACTGTTTCCTGGTACACCGGAGTCTCAAGACTTTAGGCGTACGAATGCAGAAACATCATGAGAATTCGCTACGTGTGGCAAAATTCCTACAGAAGCATCCATGCATCGAGAAAGTAATTCATCCGGCCCTACCCGATCATCCACAGTACACCCTGACACTGAGGCAAACGTATGGACACAGCGGTATAATGGCTTTCTACTTGAAGGGTGGAATTGATGAAGTTAGGGAATTTGCCAAAAAATTGAAATACATAGCAATCGCTAAGTCTTTCGGAAGCTTCATGTCCACCATTGTATTTCCGTAAGTTTTCTTTTCAAACTCGTATTAGAAATTTCGTCAGTTGTATCAGAAATTGTCGTAACTCCCTCATCGCCTCATTAGCACTTCTTATATGGTATTTCCATATTGTTAGAAGAAGTGCTGATGAGGTGATGAGGAAGTTACGACAATTACTGAACCAACTGACGATATCTCTTTTTTAAGATCTTATCTTACTTTTTTTCAACAATTCATCACATTCTTAATAGATATTTTTTATTATAGATATTCGATGATGTACGAGCGATTCACTCGAGAAGAAAAAATCAATCGGGGCATTACAGAAAATTTTGCCCGTTTCTCTGTCGGCATTGAGGATGCCGAAGTTCTCATCAATGATTTAGATCAGGCTCTGAGTACACTTCTTACATCTCCTGTCAGTAAGCTGTAGACATCAGAAAGTTCTATTGGCACTTGCTCGTGAAATATGTATTACAATCTAACCTAGTCCCCGGCGAGTGGCCTTCACATTTGAAGCCAATTTCTTACTTTCACATACAAATGCGTATGGGAATTTTTCTGCACTCGTGATCGTTATGCTAAATATTTAAAAAGTGAGAAGTTTTTCCATATTATAAGATACCTTTCCGTATGGAGGGATAAATATACTAAATTTTTGTTTAAATAAATTTTTTCCTGGGAACACTGTGAGCTCGGTCCGAGATCAATTTAGGAATTGGCTTCAAATACAGTGAGTGTCAATACACCGAGAAAAATTTGGATGGTATTTTCTACAAATCGTGTCTTTAAATTCTACTGCCTCAAAAGATAGTAGAAAATACCATCCTCCATAGAAACGTTCCTTTAGAATCTACCATCTTGACATTTTAAAATTTACTATCCTATGGATAGTAAATTCTAACAGCCGCCTGGTAAAATCTACTAACCTTAATTTAGATTTTACCTTGACCTCTCTTAGATTCTAATATCCGGGAAGTAAATTTTACTGGCCGCATATTAGATGTTAAAATTTACTGTCTTCCAGTTAAATTTTAACATCTAATATGCGGCCAGTAAAATTTACTTCCCGGATATTAGAATCTAAGAGAGGTCAAGGTAAAATCTAAATGAGGATAGTAGATTTTACCATCCGGCTGTTAGAATTTACTATCCATAGGATAGTAAATTTTAAAATGTCAAGATGGTAGATTCTAAAGGAAAGTTTCTATGGAGGATGGTATTTTCTACTATCTTTTGAGATAGTAGAATTTAAAGACACGATTTGTAGAAAATACCATCCAAATTTTTCTCGGTGTTGGAAAAAATTAAATTTTCAATTATTCATTTTGTCATACAGTAAACTCTCGCTAATTCGGCTCCTTTAAGATCGGGCTACTTTTTAATTCGGACAGCAGTTAAATTTGAAAAAAAAATTATTGACATTTTTCAAGTTCGATTAGATTATCGAATGAATCAAATACGCTCAAATTTTCCATGCTTTATCTCAGTTATGATGTTATTTTGCATTATTAAAGGGCTTTCATTAAATTTACAGTTAATATGAGCATATAAACTTAATATGTAGATGCAGATAAACAAAAAATCGTTGCATTTCAAACAATTTGATGCCTAAATTTCTCTCTAATTCGGGTGACTTTTCGGTCTCAAATGCCCAAATTTGAGAGAGTTTACTGTATTTTGTCTAAGACTTCCGTTCTTATGTAGGAATTTTGTAATTCACACTTTCCCTTGCATTTTCTTTGTTTAATAACTATAGAATTGTACACTGGTAAAAATAAAAGGGTCAAATTAGATTCCATTCTTTTTAAAGGCATGGATCATATTTGAACCTTTGAAAGAATCACTAGTATCTCTTGCAATTTTGTATGCTTATTAAATTATGTTTCATCACGAACTTATTACTGATACTATATTTCTTTCATCTGATCGAACACCAAAGATGACTATCACTGTTTTTGTTCGTTTATTCCGGAGGTAAATAAGTGTCAAAAAAGGGACACTTTCTAAGGATCTTCGGTGATCCTTTCATTTTTACCAGTTGGATCAATTTGATCCTTTCATTTTTACCAGTGTATGTACCGTCGTTGCGGGTGACTTTGCACGTTTTTTCGCTGTTTTTCAACTTTGCCCTCTAAAAGTGGATAGTTAAAGTGAAGGGAGGGGGGTTTTTGAGTAAAATTATTTGTATTCAGTTGTTAATGAATGGATTTTGTGCCAATAACATTAATTTTATAAAATTTTACTATGTTTAAAAAAATCAAGAAAAAAGGCTTGCACTAGGGATACGCTGCGGGTGACTTTGCACTTTTTAATAAATACTAAAAAATCAACAATTTCTGATAATAAACGACAATGAAGATCTTCACATCTAAGGGTAAGATGCACGAGATCTACAAGATGACATGATCGCCATCTTGATTTGACGTTTCTGTCCGCCATTTTGAATAGCTGTCAAAATCTAAAACAGGTTCGTTTGGGTTGAAATTTCAGTATGTTGTAGCTGATATCAAGACCTTTTCAGAACGTATCTATGTTCCGGTCTACGTCAAGTATTTACCTAAATACAGAGGCTCAAAGTTTAAAAATTTGAAATATTCATATTTTGGCGATCTTTATTTTCTATAATCCTGAATTTTAAACCATAAACGAAATGCCTCAGTAACCATTAGAAATGGTTGAGGCTTTTATTTTATATATTTATTTACTCTGACATAATTAAAAAAAAAAGAAAAGTGCATTTATTTTTTTTTTTATTTTTTCATCTTTGCAAAAGTTTTTCAGGTCTTCAAATAATATGTTGTTATAAAGAAAAACATTAATCTTCTTTTTGTTTGTTATATAGATCTCATCACCTAACGATAATACTGCCTTTTTTGTGATGGTTTCGATAAAAGAAGCTCTCCGTAGTTCTGTATTAATGAAAATGTCAAGATTTTGAACTTGAAACCCCTGTATCCAGACAATCGCTTGACCTAGGTCGGATTTTATATATGTTCTGAAAAGGTCTTGACATCAGCTAGAACATACTAAAATTTCAGCTCAATCGGATAAGATTTTTGTTTTGACAGTTATTCAAAATGACGGACAGAAACGTCAAATCAAGATGGCGACCATACCATCTTGTAGATCTCGGTCATTTTATCTTAAGTTATAAAAAAAATGGATAATTTTTGGCCAAATACTTCTATAATAAAGCTTAAGAAAGTCCATTATATGCAATTTTATATAAATCATGCGTTCTTAGGAAAATTATAGTGAAAAAAAAGGAATTTACTAAAACAAATGATCAAAATCGAAGTGAATTATTCTAGCCAGATAAATTTAGAATAGATTTGGGCAATTTACTTCTCTGAAATCGATTTTGGAATTGCTTCTTCAGATAACTTTTTCGCGGAGTCGTTTTTTGACAAAATACCTATACTAGGATTTCATTGACTATTACTGAAACTACAAGAATCCTTTTGAGGATCATTGTACCTTACTTGGTACTTAACATATCCCTATATACTTTGACATGGTAGACTGGATCGGCGAAGACTATCAATAAGTGCTAGAATTGTTCAAAGTCTCACGAACAGCAGAGTGCAAAGTCACCCCCCGAGTGCAAAGTCACCCGCAACGACGGTATATAATAAACTTAGAAGAACTTCGAGATTATACTTGTTAATTAATAATTACAATCACAATCACTCTAAACTTATCAGGGTTTATCACTGATTTATAAAGGGAATAATAAAAATAATAATCCCAAAACCATGTTTTTTTGGAATTGCTCGAAAACGCGTCGTGCGATTTTTTTCCATTTTCGGATATGTTTTAGATTTAGAGATTACGCAGGCGGACATTTCGCCCTTCGATGCAAAAAAATATCGTCGAATCATTACTAATGACGGTTTTTTAAGGTCAAAGGTTAAAAAGACACTAGAGAGCGCATTCATCAAGCGAATGGTGTCATGTTTGGGCTCGTTGGAAAGGTCTTGGAATTTCCTATAAAACTGAACCTGTTCCAATCGGTTTTGAATCGGTAATGAACCGGTTCATAACCGATAAATAATTTTTATAAGAAATTCAATTAAATTACCCCTGAGGTGTATTTTAAGAAATATTTTGAGTAATTTATAAATAAGTTCAAATCGGTTGTGATCCGGTAATGAACCGGTTATTTACCGATAAGATTTTTTTTGTTCGTATATAATTTTTATTGCTTTTCAAACTATTTTTTGTGGATCTATTGAGTGATTTATGAATCGATTCAAATCGGTTGAGTACCGGTAAATGGTAAATGATTCGAAAGTACTTTTGAGGTATAGCATCTAAGTCACGAGTTCGAGCATTTCGTAAAGCCTGGGACGCTTTGCCACCTTTTTATTTTAAAATTCCTAAATAAGGAACACTCAGCGGTGGGTTTAGATCCAGGGGTTAGGTTTTAGGTTCTTATATCAATTAGTGTGATTAGCTTTTAGACATTCATTATTTTTAACGAGCCCAAGGTTTGCTATTGATCTTGAAAGCAAGTTGAGAAATACACATTCCTTTGAGCATGTTCAAATGATCGTATTATGAAGGCAAAAATTATGTTCAAAGTTTATTTTCTTATAGCCAAACGATCTTGGAAAAAAAGTTATTTGCGCAATTTCTCCAATAATATGACTTTGTTAATTGCTTTTCCGTGCACTATCACCAGTATATTTCTACGAAGATTTTACTGCAATGTCATTGGGGGGAAAATTAGAATATATATATAGTTACAAAATTATCAATAAGAACGAGTGTCACAGAAGCAGGAAATTAATCCGCAATAAGTAAAATTATCAATTTGTCCCAAAGAGACAAAGTCCAACAATTACATACCCATACTTATCACTATAAATTTAACAATCGTTGATAAGAGACACACACCCACCACACAAAAAAAGAAAATTTTAAAATATCAATTTTGATCTTATGCAAGAGATACGATTACTTCAGAGGGCGCGAAAAAGAAACATCTAATCACCTTTAGCAACAGGGACTTTTCGAGATTGTCCGGCGAGACTTTGGATGTCTGACAGAGATTAGCAGAGATAAATTCTCTTTAAAATTAATCTTTTTGATGGGGATTCCTGGACAAATATCAATTTACGGAGCGAACTGCAAATGACCTGCCCGGATTCTCGGTTAAGAAATAACTGAATGGAGGGAATTTTGAGTTGCGACTGCCACGACTGCCGATACGATTGATAAGAAAAGCCCCAATACGCTAGCACTACGCTCCAGATGATAAGAAATACCACAGTCAAAGGTCTATGTACCTGCAAGTTGAGATGATCTCTGGGAGGAATGTTCTCATCCGGGTTTTGGAAGATTATTCACTGGGGACTGGGGATTCATCCGCCTTAGTCCATTCGCCTTTGCCACATAGTCAAAACACAATAACGTTGCACAATGCAAAACATAAAATTCTTCACTATAAAAACCTAATCTTTCCACACAAATATTTCAATGAAGGACCAATTAAAAAGATCACAGAAGATTTTTATTAACAATATTGTGGTTTTAAACCACTAAACTAGCAAATAAAAGCATTTTTCAATGGTTTTAGGTGGAGCATGCTGCATGCAAGAGGAATCAAAACAAACTGCTCTGCGGCGTTGCATATGACAACACTGTCACAAAATGTGACGTTTTGAGGTTATGTCTCCATTTGAACATTTGAAAATTTAAAATTACCGGAATCCCGGAAAATGTGTTTTAAATTTTTGGCGCGTTTTTCAAAAAAAAATGTAAACACTTATTATCCTTATTATAATATAATAATAATCTATAATGCTTATAATCGTTTCTCAAAATATGATAATGATGATAATAAAGTAATTTATATCATGAACATATTTTATAAATAAAGATAAATATAGGGGAGACTGGGGCAAAATTTGTCAAAACGAAAATTTCAATATTCACTATTTTCTAAAATAAAAGACCCTGAGGGTTGAAATTTTTATTATAGATAGCCTTCATGAACCTTTCTTAAACTTACAAAGTTTCAAGGGATTCGAGGAAGGATTATGTAAAATAAAAAATAATGAAATTTTGAGCCCTATTTTTGGAATATTTGGCTTACAGAAAATATCAATACTGATTAGCTCAATTTAAGCACATTTCCTATAAAACTATGTTCCAATAAAAACTATTTTCCTATTAAATTTCCTATAAAACTATGTCTATTTGATATTTTTAATGTTTGCGAGAGTAAAACGTCACAATCACAAATTATCCGAAAACTGACAAAATTTACCCCAGCAATTTTGAGAATCTCCACAAAATCGACATTTATGGCTCGGGCACACCTTTTAGATTTAGATCAAGAAAATTTCATGAAGTCGAATTTCGGATCCCTTACTTTTTCACATGTTTTGCATATGTCTATCTCATTCTTTCGCACTCTTCTTCTTCTCTAAAACATCACTTCAAATTCAATTTAGCTCAATCGAATTTGGTATGCGAAAGAATGAGATAGTCATATGCAAAACATGTGAGAAAGAAAGGGTTTCGAATTTGGAGTTCCTGAAATTTTCCTGATCTAAAAGGTGTGCCGGAGCCATTAGAAAATGAATCGAAAATCCCATTTCTTTCGAGATTGAGGAAAATAGTCTTCTGCAATGTTGTAGAATGTAGGTAGAGCAATAAATTTCCTATAAAGAATATGCTCATTATAAAACGTTTAAGTTTTGTCAGTGCTCGTGGAAGAATTAAATATGCGCTTTGACAAATTTTGCCTCAGTCTTCCCTACTAAGAGTTTTGATTTAAAAATTCTGTTTTATTTTAATCACAGAGATTTAATCAATAGTTTAGAAATTTACTTATTTGAAAATAAATCAAATCATTAAAAACGCAATTAATTATTTAATTTAAGATTTTTTCATGTGTACCATGTGTACAGAACATTAAGCACACTTTATTTAATTATTAATATTCTTGTATGTATATACAGTAGACTCTCTCAAATTCGTGCATTTGTGACCGAAATGTCACCCGAATTAGAGAAAAAATCGGTCGACAAACTTTTTGAAATACAACGATTTTTTATTCATCAGCATACACATATTGAGTTCACATACTCATATATATTGTAAATTTCATGGAAATCCCTTAATACTGCAAAATTATATCAAAACTATAATTTCAGAGAATATATTCCAAGTTCATTTTGAGAGAACGACATCTTGAGGAAAGTGCCGAAAATTCATTAAATTTTCTGCAGAAATTCTGCAGAAAATTCTGCAGAATTTTCATACAACGATCGGATCCACCTTTAGCACAAAATTCTGCAGAATTTGCGGCAGTTACATTTTCCAATCTGACGAATTTCTGCAGAATTCTGCAGAATTTGCCGGGTGGGAGTCTATTTTATTTTGAAAAAAAATTATCACGATGATCAATGTGATCAATAAAAGGACAATAAATTTTATTACAAATAGTGATTCCTAAATTTAAAATAGAATCTTTTGCAATAATTAACAATATCTGTTGTAGAAAAATTAAGAAAAATTTTCAATATTTTTTTAACTTTTCCGTTACAAATTATTTCAAATGTTTCAAATAAATCGTTAAGTCCGTTAAGTCGTTATGTTGTCCAATGCATTTGAATTTATCAATGGATAAATTTTCCGAAATTTATGGCACACTGACATGTAAACAATGCTGTCAGTTTTTTAAACGTTAAATTGGGCATGTACTTTTTCTTTTTTTATATACTTAATACTTAATACCACGTTTAAGAATTAAATAATGTAAATTTTATAATCTTGTGGTACCCCTTTCATGAGAATATTTCAGTATTAAACTATCATTTCAAGGTCTGTTTTGCCATAATTTCCGAAATGTTCCCGATTGACATAGTTGACCGTTGATTGTTGAATTTTGTTCAAAAATTCAAAATTACTTCAAATTTGACAATTTGTTCGGAAGAAATAAAAGATGGAGTATTAATGTGAAAAAAGTAGCTTAAAACAATTTTTGTGAAAATATAAATTGAAAAATATGTATTATTTAATGTGTGGTGTGAAAAATTGCCGGTATAGGCATTACCGGCGTTTGCCGAAGAACATTTCGTTGTATATGCTGCCTCGGGATGCACCGTTGGAGATGAAAAATTCATGGAGACAAGTTTGCAAGGGAAGACTCATAGCATGTTCCGAGCATTTTGACGAGGATGACTTTCTGAAGCCCAAAGTTCATCCAGGAGCTGCTTCTTCTGCCCATGGGATGGCCAAGCCACTGAAGCACTTTGGTCAGTTGGTAATTGGGAATATTTGGGAAGATATTGAGATTTATTGGTATTTTTGGTTTTTTATTGCAGTTGTTCCGAAGATCAGAAATCGAGTGAATGAGTCCAGAGGACAGGATAGTTCAGGAATGGATAAATCGCAGAAGGGGACTTTGGAGAAAAATGGGAAGTCTGAGAATATTATCATTCTGGACAGTGACAATGAAGATGTGGAGCCTGTGCAAGAAGAGGATCCTTTAGCGCCAGACAGGAGTCAAGATAATGACTCAGGGAAAGTGCCAAGTAAAGATTCTTCAGCATCATCAAGTATTAAATCACCGTTGGGGATAAACATTGAAAAAGCAAAAGCACTGAATGCAATGTTGAACCAGAGAAGGAATGCAGCGGTCAAGGACACTGAAGATGCCAGCGGAAGCAAGAAAACTCCCATGCTTCTGTCCGATCTCATTAAATACCTCAAGGCAACACCCGAGAACCCTGGGAAAGGGTATATTGGGAAGAGTAGAAAACCTGCAACGCCTGCAACGGTAACGTCAAAGACTGCAACGGTGACTACCGAGGTGACTACTGTTCCAAAACCTTCCACATCCACGAGTTCTCCTCAAATCTCCTCAAATGTGATTAAACGAAAAGCAGAAGCAGATCCCGATGAACCGCAAGGTGCAGCAAAGAAGCCTCATGTGAATGCCCAGGAAGATTCTAAGGAGAAACTTCCACGAAAAGTTGTCTTGAGAGAAGTCAAATTGGCGAGGAAAAATTTTGGAAATGTCCTGGGAACAATAGCTCTACATAAGTTGCAGCAGAAGACCCAAGAAGTTCTCAATGAACTGCCAGTAGCTCAAAATCCTCAAAATGCAAACCAGGTTCGCCTTGGAACGGTGTTCCTCCAAGGAAAAGATGTCACAGTGAAGACAATGAGTCAGGTTAAAAATGAATCAACTGAGGATAAAAAGCCCATTTCGAATGTCAATCTCAAGATTGTCTCAATTAGGAGTTTGGGTCAAGAAGCCGAGGCTAAAGCCGGACCTTCCAGGGAAGTCATGCAAATGACATCCCTTGAAGAGTTGCGTAAGAAACATGTCCAGAAACCTCAGCCAGTGCCACAAGGAATGCCTCAAGCGCCTCAAGCGAATGCTGGAAAACCTGGTCAGATTAAGGTAGTTCCACTTGATAAATTGACCAAACCACTCTCAAAAATTCCACCTGCTGCTTCTGCCGTTGTGAATTTCGCACAGAAAACCCAGAAAACCCACCAGATAGCTTCTCCTGTACCTTCAGAATCGGCAAAAGCAACAAAAGAACCTCAGCCGGAAACTCCCGTAATACCTAATAAAAAGCCCCAAGAATCATCCTCAGTCCCTGATGAGGATGATGATGTGATAATTATGCCACAAAAGATCGATGTAATTGACATTGACGGTGATTCAGATGAGGAAAAACAGCAAAAGCGGGAAGATGGAAAATGTGATCCGAATAAATGCAAATTGTTGAGAAAGTTGCAGCATGCCGAGCAAAAATTGACCTATTTGCAGACACTCAAAGAGAAATTAACCACTGAGAATAAGGCCCTAAAAGTAACAGAAGAAAAGAGGGTCCACAAACATACCCTTGTGAAGGACTTTGTAATTCACTTGCCGAAGATTCTCTCTGAGAATCAGAACAACATTTTGTTCGGAAACCGACAAGTTGTTTGGCAACATTCTGAAATTCAAGATGCCCTGGTACTGAGACATCTCAGTCCAGAGTTGTACATGTATCTGAGAGAGGAATTGACCTATCCGTTGCCATCTGTAACAGCCCTGAATTCCTGGGAGATCCACTATCCCAATGAATCCTTGTCCATCAAACAGTACGCCATGGAGATCCTGGAGAATCAATCTGATTCTGACGGTGATACAGACATTGAGGAGCTTTAATTAATTTCATGAATTCATCCCTTCATTAATTAATTTAATTAATTTAATTAATTAATTTCATGAATTTTCCATTTAAGACACATGTCATTGAAGTAAAAAATCTGTTTTTACCTTTTGAAATGAATTTATTGAACTGAAAAATACAAAATTCATCGGAAGTATATTTTGTTTTATCCTTAACCCACCAATTTCGTCTTTTCACTGAGCCTTTTCATTTCTCCGCTAAATATTGCCTTATTGATGACCCGTTTTAGATAAATCCTCTGTCTCTCGTCCATACTCTTCATTTGGGCTGCAACATATTTCCCAAATGCATCATATTCGTCATCGTCAAATTGAAAACGATCATAATCGAAAATGGAATCGCTATCATCATTTGATCCTCTCCCTTTAGCTGTCTGTCCACTCATATCCACCTCTTCCTCCCTCATTCCATCGAAGATCTCTGCAATGTTAGTATTTTGTACAAAACCTTCGTAAAGTACATGACCCTTTTCAGGACATTCACCATCAGAATATCTATTGCCGCCTCCTTCATCAAAGGTTGATGATGATGTATCTCGGATCTTCAAAAGAAATTCAGAAAATATTAGTATATTGTAGTATAAATATTAACGATTAATTTTTAAATTGAATTAGAGATTTGTAAGTTTGGCGCCAGAGGCGCTAGTTGGATTATTCTTGTCAGAGGCCCCAAGAGTGTGAACACATTTTGTAAAAGTTGAGAAATAAATTATACTAAAACTCAGGTGTGGGGTGCAAAAATGACTCCTACAGTGGAAGATATTAAGAAGGAGTTGACCAGGATGGGGGTGTACTTCCCGGATGACGCAGACGAAGCGAAAATCCGTGAAATATTTGCTCATGCCATCGGACTCCCAGTTGAGGTTAGGAGCTGTGAGAGAAGTTTCCGGGGTTTTCCCGAGGCAGACGGCGCGAGGGGGCACTCATGGAACTCCACAGACGGTGGAGAGAACGCATACGGCGGAAAAGATGCAGACGGCGTCAATGTACTTGCGGAAAATGTGAATCTTGGCCTTTCAACGATGAAAATTGCTGAAACACGTGGAGCTATTCCAAAAGATTCCAATGCAGACGGCGCAGCTTCTGGGGAAAAAAGCGACCCAGCACGTAATGAGACAAATGTGGATATTCAGTGTCCACCTCTTTTGGCCACAGTTGATATTCGAAGACTTTTGGAGCTGTCGGGCTCACGTGCACGAGCAACTGATGACTTGCCACCGATGAATTCCATGTCCTTGAGATTTTCTGACGTCGAGGGTGCTCTTGAATCCTTCAATGGTGATGATGATTATCCGGTGCGCAAATGGATAGAATCGTTTGAAGACGTTTGTGCTGCTTTTGGAATCAGAGGACCGTCTGAGATGGTGTTCGCAAGACGTATGCTGAAAGGGACAGCTAGAATGGTATTGAGGGCACACAATTCAACCACTTGGGGACAATTGAAAGATGCGCTTTTGTCAGAATTTGGTAGAAAGCTGTCAATTCGAGAGGTTCTCCAGAAGATGGACAAACGTATACGCCTCAAAGATGAATCTCTTCATCGTTATGTTGTGGCAATGGAAGAGATTGCTGCCATGGCTGACGGAATCACTGAAGAGGACATTATCAGTGCTGTTCTCAAAGGCTTGAGAGATGGAACATCAAATGCTGCTGTGCTTGCTGGAGCCAAAACGCTGAAAGAATTGAAAGATTTAATACCAAGATATGATCGACAACCACTGAAGCCCATGAGCGACGGACGGGAAGTTAAGAATTCATCATCCAGTCGACCGATAAGCCAGAGGAAATGTTTTAACTGTTTCCAAATGGGGCATTTGTCTGCAAATTGCCCTAAACCAAAGAGAACACCAGGAAGTTGCTTCGCTTGTGGACAACTAGGACATTCGGTGAAGGATTGCACTACTGGAGCTGCCGTAGCTGCTGCTGTAGAGTCAGATGAGTCAGAGATTCCAATTACTGTACAGGTGAGTGTTGCTATTCATTGTAAGGAAGGTCTCGCGGTTAAAACAATTGTTGCCCTTCTGGATACAGGAAGCCCAGTGAGTTTGGTAAGAGCATCAGTAATTCCAAAAGATCTTTTAAATACCCAACATGAAATAATTTCACGATTCAGAGGTTTTGGCGGAACACCAATCACTTTCCTTGATGAATTGAACTGTACTTTAATACTGTCAGGAAAAGAGATTGAAATAAAGATTTTGGTGGTTCCAGATTCTTGTATGCCTATGAATTTGTTGTTGGGAAGAGATGCTCTCAAGAAGTTCGGTATACATTTACATTTTACCAACACAGTGAAAGAAAATCAAGAAATGGGCTTGGTAGAGAATAGCGAGGCATTCCTTTACACAATCACAGAGTCTGGCTCAAACGCGGTAGATGTACAGGGATTGGGAGTGGATCGTAACGATGATGAGGCAAAAAGTCCAGTCAATATTGAGCGGGAAATAAAAAGTCAGCCGGATATAGATATGAGTGAACTTCCGGTTATTTGTTGCGGGTTCGAGGATTGTGTTGAAAATGATCAAGATTTTGAGTCTGATTTTGAAGATTTGGATAAAGTTGCTTTCAATGATCATTCCATCCAATTGATGATGGGAAATATCGAAATATTGGAGGAAAGTGGTTTCTGCCCTTTGGAGAACGCCATTTTGGCAGTCAGCAATGATGAGATTGATATCTGTACTTCGTTGTCAGAAGAACAGTCAACTGAATTGCGTTATTTAATTGAGAAGGAATATTTTGAGAAGTTCTCTTCGAATGGTGCACATGGCTCTAAATGTGAGATGGAGATTCGTTTGACCAATGATACGCCTTTCTATAGTCCGCCAAGGCGGCTTTCTTATGCAGAAAGGGGACAAGTACGTGAGATTGTCAATGATCTTTGTAGTAAGGGTGTGATTCGTCCTAGTAATTCTCCATACGCTTCACCAATTGTATTGGTGCAAAAGAAAAATGGTAGCACAAGAATGTGCATCGATTATCGCGCTTTAAATCACTTGACGGTCCGCGATAATTATCCTTTGCCACTGATTGACGATTGCTTAGAACAGTTGCGAAATAAGAAGATATTTTCTTTACTGGACCTTAAGAGTGGATTTCATCAGGTTAAAGTATCAGAGCAGTCGATCAAGTATACAGCGTTTGTCACGCCTGATGGGCAATACGAGTATACAATGATGCCTTTCGGTCTCAAAAATGCACCTTCTGTATTTCAAAGGTTCATTTCACAAATATTGAGAGAATTTATTGAAGAAGGCTCAATCATTGTCTATATGGATGATATAATGGTTGCGAGTGAAAATTTCGAAGAGCACAAGGTTTTGCTTAAACGCGTTTTGAATTGCTTGGCAAAGAACGGACTTGATATCCAAGTGTCTAAGTGTAAGTTCGGATACTCCTCATTGGAATACTTGGGCTATGTCGTGTCAGAGAAGGGAGTAAAGCCAAGTGATATACATCTTCGTGCGATTAAGAATTATCCAATTCCCACCTCAGTAAGAGCAGTTCGAGCATTTTTGGGGCTGTGTGCCTACCTGCGTAGATTTGTAGAGGGATTTTCAAAAATTGCGAGACCTCTTTTTGATCTGCTTAAGAAAGACGCCACGTTTGATTTCAATCAAGCATGTCAAGACGCTTTCATTAAGTTGAAAAGTCGATTGATTAGTTCCCCAGTCTTGGCATATTATGATCCTAAGCGGGAAACAGAACTCCATACGGATGCCAGTTCTATGGGATTTGGAGCAATGCTCTTACAGAGGCAGGATGACAAGAAGCTTCATCCAGTTGCATACTACTCGAAATGTACGACTGAATCCGAGGCTAAATATTCAAGTTTCATGCTAGAAACTCTTGCGGTTATTTATGCTCTCAGAAGATTTCGTGTGTACTTGGAAGGGATTAACTTTTTCATAGTAACGGATTGTATTGCTTTTGAACAAACAACCAAGAAAGCGCCCATGAATAGGCAGGTTGCTCGTTGGGTTATAGAATTGCAGGGATATTCATATACGATTGTTCACCGACGTGGTGAACTCATGCAGCACGTTGATGCATTGAGTCGTTGCTATTATGCAGGAGAAGTTGATTTGGACTTCCAATTGCGAGCTACACAAAGCAGAGACCCATTGATTTTGGAGATCAAAAAGAAGTTAGAGACTAAGGAAGATAAGCTTTACGTTTTGCGGGATGGATTGGTGTACAGGCGCGATCGTAGAAATCATGCATACTTTTATGTCCCTTGTGAAATGGAACAAGCTTTAATTCAAAAGATTCACGAGAAGGTTGGGCACCTCGGTATGAATAAGACCTATGATAAACTGAAGACACTTTATTGGTTTCCAAGTATGAACAAGAAGGTGGAAATATTTATACAAAACTGCGTAAAGTGTATGCTTTATTCTGCTCCGCCTAAAGATAATCGTCAAGATTTGCATAGTATTCCGAAGAAAGCTGTACCATTCCATACGCTTCACGTTGATCATGTGGGTCCTTTGCCTTCACTACAATCAAAGAGGAAACATGTACTAGTAGTCGTTGATGCATTCACAAAGTACACTCGCTTGTACCCGGTTGCTTCCACGAGCACTAAGGAGGTCTGTTGTGCGCTGGCAAAGTATTTTGATTATTACAGTAGACCGGTGAGGATTGTTTCAGACAGAGGTAGTTGCTTTACCTCGCATGAGTTCAAGAGTTTTTTGGATGAGAAAAACGTAGAGCATGTAAAAGTCGCAGTTGCATCTCCTCAGGCCAATGGTCAAGTGGAAAGGGTTAATCGTGTCTTGTTGCCAATATTAGCGAAATTAAGCGAACCTGCACAGCACGCTGACTGGGTGAAGCAGATCTCACGTGCTGAATTTGCGCTGAATAACACTATTCATCGACCAATTGGTTGTACTCCCAGTCAATTGTTGTTTGGGGTAGATCAGAAGGGGCCTGACGTGGATGAACTCGCAGAATACTTAGAAGATAAGGCGGATCCGGTTGAACGAAATCTCAAAGACCTAAGAGACAGGGCTTCTCAGAATATTGAAAGAGTTCAAGCGTACAATGAAAAGCAATTTTCTCGTTTTCACCACAGTCCACGAACCTATGAAGTAGGCGATTTCATTCTCATTAAGAATGTTGACACGACGCCCGGCATTAATAAGAAATTAATGCCAAAATACAAGGGGCCTTATGTTGTTGAACGTGTGTTGCCTCATGATCGGTACGTTATCCGTGACATTGATGAATGCCAGGTAACTCAAATCCCCTATGAAGGTATTGTTGAAGCGAAAAACATGCGATTGTGGCGTGTCAATGATTGTGAGCCAGATTCCGACACAGAGCAACATTCATCTCCTGAATTAGGGATAGATTTGCTTTTTGAAGAAAAATAAGTTTACACTCTGGGGTAGGTTAAATTTAATTTGTTTTTGTTTTTTTTTTTAATTTTTAATTTAAATAAGATTTAAATTATGGGTCAGAATTGGCCGAGCTGTAGTATAAATATTAACGATTAATTTTTAAATTGAATTAGAGATTTGTAAGTTTGGCGCCAGAGGCGCTAGTTGGATTATTCTTGTCAGAGGCCCCAAGAGTGTGAACACATTTTGTAAAAGTTGAGAAATAAATTATACTAAAATATATTAATGTTTTATTCCTCTTGATCTTCAGGCTCATTAAAATAAAAGATGTGACAAAGCGTCCCAGGATTTCTCAAATCCTGGTCAAAAGTATCGCATCATTTACCGTTTACCGGTTCTCAACAGATTTGTAAATCACTCGAAAGATCCCACAAAATAATTTTAAAAGAAATAAAACTGATTTTTGGACAAACATTACTTATCGGTTCATAACCGATTTGAACTCAAAACATTGCTCAAAATAACTTAGAACTAATGAAACTGAATTTCGAATAAAAATTAGTTATCGGTTGTGAATCTATTCATTACCGGTTCTAAACCGATTGGAACCGGTTCAGTTTTGTCGGAAATTCCAAGACCTTTCTAACGAGTCCAAACATGACCCCATTCACCTTATAAATGCGCACTCTAGAGCTTTTTTAACCTTTGACCTTGAAAAACCGTTATTAATCCAAAAATTAAACAAAAAATCGCACGACGCATTTTTCAGCATTCCCAAAAAACATGGTTTTGGCGAGAAGGGGAGGAGTAGGGGGAAATGAGGGGCATGTTAATAATCCTTGAGTCGACTTATTGGGGGCCCCCTTAGGTCCCAAGTCGCTATCTCTAACCGTTTGACCTCTAGAGCTGGCGACAACCGAACGGACAGACGGACAAACACAAACAGCGTGACGAAATTCTCTCACAAATCGTCTGAAACCATGTCTAAAAATTGCTTTTAGAATTCATCGAAAATAACGTAGTGCGATTTTTTCCATTTTGGACATGTTTTAGATTTAGAGGTAGGGTAGAGTAAGTACTTTTCGCCACCTTAAGGTTTAATACCCTTGTAATTCTTATAATTTTTGACAAAATAAAATGAAATTTCGTGTACAAATACTTTAACCATTTGAAGACGAGAGGGTAAAAAATCAGGGGTCAGAAAAAATCACTTTTTCTGGCTTTTTAACCCTTTAAGGACGATTGGAACACCGGTGTCCCATAAAGAAAATAATTTTTCCTGACCACCTAAAGTTATTTTTTCTTATGTCTGTACATAATTGTAAAGTAGAAGGTTGAAGGAATCTAGAATATTTTTTGCGAGTCTTTAGCTATTTCCTATGTAGTAAATATTTAAGCTCAAAAATGGCGAATTTTTAAATTCTCAAATTCATAATTGAATTTATTTATTTTTTATACTTCCAATTTTTTTAAGCAAAACCCTTTTGGAAATAAAATCTACAATACTCATACGTAATATTTTTCATTAAAGCGAAAAATATTATTCATTAGTATTGTCAGAAAAATTACTTCAATTTTGGGGCTATTTTTGTCCCAATCGTTCATAGAAGCACAAAATACACCGAATCAGACTCTGTTGGACTTTCCAAGGTTAGATGTAACACTTATCATTGATTATGTTTCTCAGTTTAATTTTTATTGTTGACTTTCAGTCCGTAAAAAGTGTCTCGTCGTTAAAGGGTTAAAGCAAAACACTACTTTGGATGACCGTAGGAAAAATTTCATTTTTGGGTCACCGGTGACCTAATTGTCCTTAAAGGGTTAAAAAAAAAGCATTGTCTCTCTGGTCTCTCTATTGAAACAGGAGACTTCTCGGAAATTTTTGGGTAATCTGATTGAAAAATTACATTTCCTGCAACAATGCATGTTTCAGTACTTTTCACCATTTTGCAACCACTTTTTCGCCACCTGTTTTTAATTGAATTTTAAGAAACAGTAGCTTTCGAAAACCTAAAAAAAACAGTGATAAGCCCAGATAAGCTTATGATAGCCGAGATTCTTTACAGGCGACCTCGAAATGCGTGCAACTCGGGGTGCTTCCAACTCGGAATGCGTGAAAATTCGATTGTGAATTGAAAAAATTGGCTCAACGCGATTCTTTACCCCCAAAATTCAATTCACAATCGAATTTTCACGCATTCCGAGTTGCAAGCACCCCGAGTTGCACGCATTTCGAGGTCACCTGTAAAGAATCTCAGCTACCATAAGCTTATTTGGGCTTATCACTGGTCATTCTCTATTTTAAATAGTCTGAGTGCTAAGGGCCAACAAAAGAAAAAAGAATCATTCAAATCGGTTAATAAACATTAGATATAGAGTCCGGTCCATTTGGAAATAGTAAGGATCGGGGTACAGTGGGTTCGAGTAAAGACGGATGGGACCCTAGAAAGATCTCGATATCGGATACAATATATACTAAAATTTCATCGCAATCGCTGCAGAAACATCAAAAATACAGTCCGGTCCAGGCATTTTTGGTTATAGCTCGGGTCAGAGAACATCGAGGGAGGAATGTGACCTACCATTGGAAAGGTCTCGACCTCAGCTACACCATACTAAAATTTAAAGAAAAAGCATCGTCTCTAGTTTTCGAAATATTCGAGATCGATTAATCGAAAATCGATTTTTCGATTAATCGGACCTTCTATTAAATCGTATGAAATTGGGGTGTCATAAAAGTTATAGTACTCCACGAGAGTTTTCCAAAACGCCAAAATTAACATAATAATTTTTGGGGACAGTCCTAGTTTTCGAGATATTTTTGATTAAAGTTGCTAAAAAGTTCGATTTTTCCATGTTTTCTGACATATATCACCATGCGCAACATATCAGCGCCCCTGGTGTCAGTTGTACAAACTCCATCTATCCAGAGCATTATCGGGATTATCGGGCATCTAAAGGAGAACAAATGTCCCCATATTAAGAAATAAATCGGTTCAGCAGAATCGGAGATATAGGTACCCAATTATCAAAAAACGGTTTAGCCTAGATTCCAGGCGCAAAAACCAAATGAAATCAAAATGATAAGTATTTTCGTAAATCATTTGACCCTTAGCAATAGAAAAAATAGCATGAGAACCCAGGGACAAAAAAAAAGTTTAAAATTGTTGCACAGTGTAATTGATCTAAATCGGTAAAGGACCTGTTATGATTTTCTGATTCTTTAGACTAGAGGTCACGAAATAATACTCATTTAGTAATTCCATGAACTCATAATAATTCTCTTAAAATGACATTTCAATTTAGGTGGCGAAAAAGGGCTTACTGGCGAAATAGTACTGACTCTACCCTAATTAGGCGGACATTTCACCCGAAAATATCGTTGAAATCATTCCTAATATCGGAACGGAGTCGTAATTCGGTTTGTTGAAAAGGGCTTGGAAACTGGTCTGATCCAGTTTCAATCGGTTACGAACTTTATGAACCGACAAATTATCTGAAATTTTTTTATGACCACCCACCCTACACATCCTCAAGTATTCAAAAAGTATTTGCTAACGTAGAACGTAACGCCAAAAATTATTGATTTACATTGATTAATGAGTAAATGCTTTACTTACCGGGCTCATGCTTACTATTTGGATAGGTTGAACTTGAACATCGTCTTTCGATTTGTTTCCTTTTTTATACAAGCTATCAGATTCAGCCAAAAAAAGGAGACTCTGAAAATGGGGACTCCTTGATGCAAAAGCAACCTCTGGCCCCTCAGTAGCCAATTGCTGTTGCATTTTCTTGTATTCCGACTTAAAATTTGTCCTGAGGCAATTTATCTTCTTGGTCACTGTATCCTTATTGGCATTTGGATCGCATTTTTTCAGGATTTTAGTTAATTTTGCATATGCTTGCTGTCTCAACTGTTTGTTTAGGGTTTTCTTATTGTTCCACAAACTTGTGTGTTCTCGATAGCATTTAATAAATTCCGCTGTTATATCTTTATCTCTGGTGCTCATCTTCAGTTCTTTGATAATAGCAAATCACAAGTATACAATATTATTGACAATAAACACATAAATTTAAGTATCTTTCAATAAAATTGATTAACTTCTTCAATATTGCAGCACGTATGTAAATATTTCCGTAAAAAGTAAAATGTCAAAACTTTCATCAATATTTTATTGTTTAATAGGGTTTGCTACATAGAAGTTCCATACGACAATTCCGATACATCTTTGGACATATCTGACTGACAGTCTCATTTCGAATTTATTTTTAGTGGTTAATTGTTTTATGAAAGGTTATATATTTTATTATTTTTTTTTAAATATGAAAAATCTGTCTACAGATGATCAAACTATAATTTAATGTATGTTTTTAAATAATTTTTAATATGCAGGTGTTTGAATTCCGAGGAAAATTTCTCGGAAATTTTCAGGACAGCCTCGTTAGATTTTTTAATGGGATGGGATTTCAACGGATAAAAACGATAAAAAAAATTGTGCGCGATGGATGCGATACTTCTTAAACATTTTTTTTTTAAATAAAATTTACAATTTTTAAAAGAAAAAAGTCTAAAACATTAAATAAAAAAAATATCTGTTGGTAATAAATAAAAATTATAAACTGACAAATATTCGTTAATTCATTTTTTTGAATATTTGTGGTTATGTTTTGCACGAAAATTTGTTGTCAAGATTTCTGAAAGCGGTCTTGTCAAAATTTTCCGATTCTATCAGTGTTTTTAGTGATTTTCGTGATTTTAATTGAGGATTTTACGCTTTTAACAATGTCCGTGAAATGCCGTGTTCCTGGATGCGGAAACACAAATTTAAATTGCGATAGTTCAATTGCTTTTCATCTGCCATCTAAAGAAATGACTGCTGAACAATGGGATGTCTGGAGGGAATTCTGTGGCGAAAGTCTAAGTAACGTTCCCACCACGGATAAAACACCCCAACGACTCAGGATTTGTTCTCTACATTTTGCGGAAGGTGACTTTAAAACTTCTACCAGATCAGACATACCACAACTGGCAAAGAATGGTAAGGAAGTTAATCTTGGTTCTAAATTAAACTCTCTCTCAATGAGATGCTTGATTACAGCTATCCCGAGAATAAGAAACGTACAGAATTTACCACAACTAGCCAATGAAGAACACCTTGTGTTAGAAAACGTTCCGGAGAATACAGGAGTGGCTCAGCCGGTTTGTCCAGAAAACAACGCAAATGAATACATTCTCTCTGACAATTTGGGTATTGATGAAGACTCAGTTCCCACACTGCTTCTAACTGATAATCCTGATGCTCCCCAAGAAAATCAACTCCTAGTGAATGAATCTGAAGTGAGTATATTGTATTTAATTGATTGAATTGATTTCAGAGAGCATGAATTAAGTCAGTGATAAGTCCAGATAAGCTTATGGTAGCTGAGATTCTTTATAGGCCATCTCGGAGTGCTTGCAATTCGGAATGTGTAAAAATTCGATAGTTAAATTGAATTTTAATGGGTACGGGAGACTGGGGCAAAAAGTCACAAACCGAAAATTTTAAAATTAATATCTTTCCCAGATAAATAAGATAGCGGCTTATTTTTTTTCATTAGATAGCCTCCATAGGTCATCTTCAATGTCGTAAGTTTGTTAGAATTTGAACAAGGGATTTATAAAATAAAAAATATCGAAATTTTTAGCCCTATTTTTGAAATATTTTCCGTGCAGAAGATACAGTGAGCGAAATTCAAAAAGGAACGGACCTATATGTGGGTGATCTGTAAGTCGGATCAACCTAATATTTTTTTGTATAATATAGGCCTATCCAACAAGACTTTTTATGGTAGTGACCCACGTGCACTTGCGTTCGTGAGTGCACGCCAGCCAAAATACGAAATTTTTAAGTAATTTAAAGCGAAATTCAAATTAGGGACGATGCCAATTTTTTAAATAAAAATGAAGAAACCAGATTAATGAGAATAATTTCAATATTTTGTATTTAATCCCTTGTTCTTGATAACATAAATAAGTCTTTTTGGCATACTTAACACCAATTTTTGAAGAGTTTTTAGCTCAATTCGCTCCCAGGCACATCTGATGGCATTCTTAAGCTCTTCCACTGTCCCATATTGCTTCCCTCCTGCGTAAACTTCTCTGGAAAGGATGCCCCACAGATTTTCTATTGGATTTAGATCTGGTGAAATGGCTGGCCAATCCAAAACTTCCAATTCTTTTTCTTGAAACCAGTTCATTACAAGTCTTGCCTTGTGAATAGCCGCATTATCTTGCTGGAATATGACGTCATCACTGGGTTGGGCTTCGCAAAATGGAACCAGAACATCTTCGAGCAATTCGCGATACCTTTCAGATGACATTTTCGTACTTATCCAGCAAATTGGTGTCTTCCCATAAAATGAAAAGGCGGCCCAAATCATAACAGTTCCACCCCCGAAGTTTCGGCTCATCGTAGTACAGTAGAGTCTCTCAAATCTGAATCTCTTAAATTCGAACGCCGTTTGGATTCAAAATGTCAATTGTGAGGTTATGTTAGAAAGTTCGTATTCTTGGTGAATGAAAATCATATATGTGCTTCTTCCTGAATGTTTACATAGATTATGGTCGTGTAAAATGAAAAGGAAGTACGTTACCACTAAGACTTGTGAGAAA
This sequence comes from Phlebotomus papatasi, assembly GCF_024763615.1. Taxonomy (NCBI): domain Eukaryota; kingdom Metazoa; phylum Arthropoda; class Insecta; order Diptera; family Psychodidae; genus Phlebotomus; species Phlebotomus papatasi. The sequence goes on along the minus strand of NC_077223.1, from coordinate 31,100,159 downwards.
GTACGGGAATTTGATTCAAAGTACAATTTAATCTCACACAAATTTCGTTAGTTTTGAAAAAATCGTTCGAATTTGGGAGGTGAGAAATGTCAAAAATACCCCCCGAGCGTTCGAATTTAGGAGACTCTACTGTATTTTTTTCCTTCCGCAAGTCATGTCAATAATACTTAAAACCGTCTGGCCCATCCAGGTTGAACTTCTTTTCATCGGAAAAAATCACTTTGTTCCAATTTTTTCCCATGGAGATGTATTTTTCCGCAAACGACAAACGGGCTTCAATATGGCGACTTTTAAGTGGCGGCTTCTTCAGTAATTTGGTCCATTTCAAGTGATTCGATTCCCTTAGAACTTGTTGAATACGACGTTTAGTGACTGGTACTTTTGTATCCTCCTTTATTTTCGCAGCAGTATAATTTCCAGTTGCCGGCAGTCGAAGAATTCTTGAATGGTCTTTTCTTGTGAGTTTCGTATTGCCTTTCGAATGGCCATAATTCGAACCGCAAGTACAGTGGAGGAAATTTGAATAGGTATTTTTTCAAAGGGGGTGGTGTGGGTGAGGGGTTGGTCCAACAAACCTAGTTTTATTATGCCAAGTAAAGGTCTGCCCAAGGATCATTTTTATCATAGTGACCCGCACTCACTCTCGTGCGTGCGTGAACACCAGTCGAAAATTCGAATTTTTGGTACAAATAGGGGGGAAATTTGAATAGGTATTTTTATTTTTTAATATTACTGGAACCGTTCTTTTATAAGAAATTGTTTATATTGACAATAAAATGATCAAATCTGTCTTTTCCTTCAAATTAAAGCCTTCAACAGTAAGAAAATTTTATTTAATAACTAGAATTTTTGATTGATAGAGCCCACAAGATTTTAAATAATAAAATCGTTCTAATAAAGGGATTTAAGGAGCTTGGCTTAACAATACTTGCTATTACGTAGAGGATGAGTAATTCAGGAAACATTATTTGCCCATTCGTCAATAAAAAGGACTCCTAGGGACGAAAATAAGGTACTTTTAATGGTAATACCATGTTTTATAGTAAGGATTTAGCACGAATTTCTTATAAAACAATGAGTTTTACTTATTAAACTTTTCAGATACATGTAGAATATTGAAGTACCAATTACTACACGTCGTATCTGACCAATCCTGATGGCTACAATCTGCCTAGATTACACAAAACCTTTGAAGAAACCACCATTTAATAAGCATAATTTTGAGGGTCGATTGGAATTCAAAGAGAAATGAATTTCTATCACAAGATTTGGCGGAATGTTATAAATTAAAGTTTTTACCAATAGAAAAAATAATATTTCGTCAGTTTTCATCCATAGAAATTCATTTTTACTGAATACCAATCCAGCGACAAAATGCTGTTTCTTTACTGGTAGTTTCTTAAGAGATTTTGTCCACTGTAGGTAGATTGTAGCCATCAGGATTCCTCGGATGCGACGTGTAGTGATTGGTATTTGAATATCCTATCTGTATTTCAGAAGTTTGTAACGTAAAAGTCACAGCTTTGCAAAAAGTTTGTACCAAATCCTTATCAAATAACATGGTAATACCTATGAAAGTACCTTATTTTCGTCCCTAGGAGTCCTTTTTATTGACGAATTGCCAAATAATGTTTCCTGAACTACTCATTCTCTACGTAATAGCAAGTATTGTTAAGCCAAGCTCCTTAAAGCCCTTTATTAGAACGATTTTATTATTTAAAATCTTATGGCATCTATCAATCAAAAATTCTAGTTATTAAATAAAATTTTCTTACTGTTGAAGGCTTTAATTTGAAGGAAAAGACTAATTTGATCATTTTATTATCAATATAAACAATTTCTTATAAAAGAACGGTTCCAGTAATATTAAAAAATAAAAATACCTATTCAAATTTCCCCCCTATTTGTACCATAAATTCGAATTATCGACTGGTGTTCACGCACGCACGAGAGTGAGTGCGGGTCACTATGATAAAAATGATCCTTGGGCAGACCTTTACTTGGCATAATAAAACTAGGTTTGTTGGACCAACCCCACACCCACACCACCCCCTTTGAAAAAATACCTATTTAAATTTCCTCCACTGTATTCTTACCTTTTAGGTATTGCCAAATACAGTTTTTAGATCGTCCCAACTTCTTCCCAATTGCAGCAAAAGATTGCCCAAGATCTTTGTAGGCCCTAATTTGGCTTTGCCGTACTTACATTACTGTACAGTAGACTCTCTCTCAATCGGGAATATGGGGCAAAATGTCATCCGGTTTAGCGATAGAATTGAGCGTCAAAGCCTTTGTAAATTCCACAAAAAGCGCTCAATTATAATGAATAACGATAAAATAGGAAGAACTACAGCGAATTTGAGCAAATTAGCTTCATAATTAAACATAAAAATTGTCAACAAAATTTGTCGCCCGATTGAGAAAGAGCCGATTGAGCGAGAGTCTACTGTATATCAATGTTCAAAAAACTACCTGAACAAACTTTTTTTGACGTTTGTTCGGTTTCAACGGTTCTTGCACACCTCTGATGTAATAAAATATTAAAAAGAGAAATTTGGCATGAAATGCCGTCGCAGTCATTTAAGTGTTAAGAAGGGTCGCGATGAATAAATCAAAGCTTATAACAATGTTATTTAATTGTTTATTTATTTATTGAATTTATAATTACTTCAGTATTCAGTTTTTTTTGCGACCAAAAGCGCGCGGAATGTCAAAAAGCGATTTCCACAAGGAGTTCCACATGAAAATTTCGCCTGATTCTCTCCGATATTCGTGGATACGCAGAGAAGGCAGGTGGGAAAAATAGGCGAAAATGTCACTGAGAGAAGCTCGCGTAAAATCTTCTCTCACAAAGTGGAGGATAGGGCCCCGTTAGTCGTATGAAGTTTTAATGCTTTGAAGCAGAGATGTGCAAAAACCGTTTGAAACCTAACAAACGTCAATGGTCAAACCGCTACCTGTTCAAACTTATTTTGACGCGCGTTTATTCGGTTTCAAACGGTTCTTGCACACTCCTGCTTTGAAGAATTGTAGACAATAAGGTAAACAATTTTTTTTACAGGAATACTACATTTTGGACGAATCCGATCATACAGTGAAAATTAATGGGAAAATAATAAAACCAAAAGGTACTATACGTCGTTTTTGCCCTCCACCTCTCTTGACTTTCGACGGACGCCTTCTCAATGATGCTCAGAAACCTTCAGGAGTTGAAGATACCACGAAGGAGACGGTCATTGTACAAGAAGTTCTTGCTCGTGAAAGTGCTGCACCACCTCATCCTAGTCTTAGACCTAGATCTGAACTTATGCAAGTTGATAGTGTGTTTGAGGCGATTGAGGGAAAGGGCTGTGAGCACTTGACCGAATACGAGGCAAAGTTGAATGAAGTAATGGATTTGGAATGGGAGGTTAAGCGTCTCACAGAATCTAATGGACAACTGACTAGCTCAATACGCCGCATGAATTCGGACATCAATCAAAGTCAGAGGACTTTTGGGCAACTTTTCACACCAATTCAAATGAGCAGAATTCAGGGTTTTCACGATGCATGGCAAAAGAGGGACTATGAAAGAGCTCTTTTTTACAAATACTTGGCTCCAAAAGCCTACAAATATCTCAAGATTAAGTACAAGTTCCCTCTGCCCTCCATGACTCAACTCAGGATGTTCGAGAAGACAAATAGACCTACAAGTCTTGCTGTGTTTCGGGAAGTGAGTGTCTATAAACAAATCAACAAAAATAGAATTAATTTGTTAGGAGCTCAGAAAAAATAAATTTTGAAACAAATAACTTTTGCTTTTTTTTTTTTTGTTTTGAGCCAATTTCCTTTTTGAAGATTTAATTCTTTTGCACAATATAGGGTAAGTGTGCCAAATTCCGGCCAGCTTGCAATTTCGGCCAGAGTTTTTGTTACTCGAATTTCCATGAGTTTTTAGTTTTTGCACACTCTAGACTAGAGATTATACAATTCAAAAAATAACAAAAAATGTCGATTCCACGAACAAGATGATCTGAAAAAGACATTGGAGAATTCCGGAAGGGCAAGGAACTATAAGATAGAAGGTGGCCGAAATAGGCCACCAATGCTATGTCTACATTTTTATTCATTTTAAAATGTATTAAGAAAGAATTTAGAGAAAGCAACACTCCTTACAAAAAAAGTAACAAATAATTCAATTTGTATTAAAAATATTACATTTCAAACTTGAGACTTTGGCGCTTGCATGCAACTATGCCGAAATTTGGCACACTTAACCTAGTTCTCTACCGTTTGAAAGATGGAATATGGTAAAAATATGAAGTGTTCGAAGCCAGAGTGTGTGCTGTGTGCGAAGCCTGAAACCGTTCCCAAATAAACTTGTTTTTACAGATTTTTATAAGTTTTTATTTTGTATTGTAAATTTTTAATTTACATAAAAATGTAATTAATAAATTCGTATCCGACTAAACAAAGGCACTATACTCAATGCCAAAGTACATATACTTAAGTCACGACTGGAGCTTCTTTCTCTTCGGGATGTAGTGAAAATCATTATCAAGCTCCTCAGAAAGTTTTTCCTCCAGCCCAATTGTTCTGAAATTAATGTTTTTGAAGGAAATCTTTTCAACTTCTTCCTTCTCACCATTTTCAGGCACTTCTGATTTATCTTCTAAAACAATTTCCCTCAGGATGCCATACATTTCTGCACGATCCTCAGCTTTGGCCGGAACAACATTTAGTTCAACCTTTTGTGGCTTCAAGTAATCGATAAAGTCTTTCAATTCTCTGAAACTCGAGTGACTGGAATAGCAAACACGAAAAATATTCCCTGTGCCTCTAACAATCTCACACGAAGGTTTCCACTTTGTCCAAAACATCGCTGTTGGACGAATTGTGCGGATTTCCTTATTTTGATCCCTGAGAACGTAACATCCTGGATTCCAGCAAGCATGAATTTGAGTCTGATCCCCATGAACTGTAAAAATGCCATCCATATCAGGAATGTGGATGTAATTTGAGACATTTCCTGGATCAATATGCAAAGATTTTCCTGTTCGCCTGTTGATTTCCTTGAAGAGATATTCCGACCCATAATGGGCAGGAGTCCTAATCCAAATGATATGGTTGGATGATTTACATATCCATTCATCAATTAAACCTATAATTGCGTCAGTGCTGTCCATTCGTGAAGGAAATTCTTCGTAGATTCGACTAAGGAATGTTGAATCGATATAAAGATTGTCAAGTTTCCCACGAATCCTCTCCAAAATCCGCATGTTCTTCATATCCTTATCCCTCAAACGAAAGTCCCCCGTGTACAGCACTCTGCAGTGGACAGATTCAAAAAGAAACATTACAGATCCTGGACAGTGTCCAGCTGGAATTGTCGTAACACAGACACTCCTCCCATCTTCAATCACAATTTCTGTCTCCACTCCAATCTCTAGCGTCCTGATATCCTTCAAGTAAGGGTATTTCTTTTTAAGAATCACCGCAGAGATTTCACTGACGTACAGTGGTCCAGGAAGATCCTTTTCCTCATCCAGACCTTTCATGTGATCCAGATGGCAATGAGAAAGAAAAAATACGAAAGACTCGCGATTTTCTTCAGTAAAGCAATCTACTGAGACACCAGGAAATTCATTGAGTGGTCCAGGAAAGGTACTCATGTTTTCGCACTATGAACATTCACTGAACTCAATGGATAAAACGGATAAAACCGATAAAACGGATAAAACACATAAAGCCAAATTGCGAAATAGCTCTTTAAATATCAGCTGATATGTAAACAAAAACAATCGATGACGTCATTCTTATTTTCCGGAAAGAAATTCCCGCGTCTTTCTGAGTATAGGTTATGTTAGGGGCCCTGCCGCATCTTGATGCAGTTCCTGACTTTAATAATAAAGATAATTTTGTTCTACACAATATTTCTAATTTATCATACAATTTATCAGCAAATCAGAACGCATTAAAAATTGCATTAAATTGTTTGAATTGACTTATCTTTTCCCGCTTTTCCGAATTTTTCGCAAAAAATAAAAATTTGGAAAATGTTTTTTCGCTTAATCCTAATGAATAAAAGATCTCTTTTCTCTCTACAAACGATACAAACTCTGCATGAGTCTGTATACAAACTCAGTAAATATATAATGTAAATGTTATATAAAATCTAGTAGAGCGAGTAGAACCCAATTTCAATTAAAAGTAAAACCTGGATATCGAATATCACTCAAAGTTAAACCACTTTGGATAGCCTATTTCTCAACTTATTTGCTTAAATTTAGATTTTTTCGAAAGGTCTTGAAATTTCCGGACTTAACCCTTTAAGGACGATTGGAACATCTGTGTCCCATAAGGAAAACAATTTTTCCTGACTACTTCTAAATCTAAATTTATTTATTTTTCTTATGTTTGTATACGCATATGCAGAGTAGAAGGTTGAAGAAATCTAGGATATTTTTTGCAAGTCTAGATCTATTTGCTATAGTAAATTTTTAAGGTAAAGGCAATAAAGCGTAACGAATTTTTAAATTCTCATATTGAAAATTGATTTTAATTATTTATTATCCTTCCAATTTTTAGCTGAGATTCTTTACAATCTCAGCTTTTGTGGTCACAGGTGAAATCCGACCTCGTCAGATCAGGCCCAGATTTTGAATATTCACGTTTTGACACTCATAGATCACGAATATCATATGTGCCAAAATCGATTTTCGTGGACGTCCGTTCCGTCTGTCCGTCGTATAAGCACTTCTGGAGAGAGAACGAAAAGGGATATCGACAAGCGGTTTTCGGCAAAGGTTAAATATCGATACAGTAGTAGACTCTCTCTCAATCGGGAATATGGGGCAAAATGTCATCCGGTTTAGCGATAGAATTGAGCGTCAAAGCCTTTGTAAATTCCACAAAAAGCACTCAATTATAAAGAATCACGATAAAATAGGAAGAACTACAGCGAATTTGAGCGAATTAGCTTCATAATTAAACGTGAAAATTGTCAACAAAATTTGTCGCCCGATTGAAAAAGAGTCAATTGAGTGAGAGTCTACTGTAGGTGACTATAAAAGTAGGTGATGTCAGATCCACCCCCCGCCCCTCCTTCCGCCATTTTGGAATACCCCCAAATTTTATTTTCTCAATAACTTCGCCCCTGTGGCATCGATCGATCTCAAATTTTAGTATGTTATAGTTGGGCCTAAGGGCTTTCGATCAATACCAAACTTAAGGTCTCTTAACCCGAGCTGTAAAGGGTCAAAAATTGAATTTTTAAACAGTCATATCTCCGGTTATAATTATCGGAATTTGAAAAATTTTGGTGTTTCGCTATCGTAGAGTTCTACAACACTTATGACACCCCAATTTCATCCGATTTAATCGAAGGTCTGATTAATCAAAAATTCGATTTTCAATAAATCGATCTCGAATATTTCGAAAACTAGACGATGCTTTTTCTTTAAATTTTAGTATGTTGTAGTTGAGGTCGATACCTTTCCAACGGTGGATCGTACTCCTCCCTCGATGTTTCCTGACCCGAGCTATAACTAAAAATGTATTGACCGGATTGCATTTTTGGTGTTTCTGAAGTGATTTCAATAAAATTTGAGTATATTATATCTGAGATCGAAATCTTTCTAATGATAGGTCAGATACATCTCTACCCCAACCCACTGTACCCCGCCCCTTACTATTTCGAAATGGACCGGACTCTATCTCTAATGTTTATTAACCGATTTCAATGAACTTTTTTAGCTGAGATTCTTTACAGGAAGCCTCGATATGCGTGCAACTCAGCGTAAAGAATCGCGTCGAGCCAAATTTATCCATTTCAGTGTCCGAGAACAGTTTACACGACGCGATTCTTTACCCCAAAAATTCAACTCACAATCGAATTTTCACGCATTCCGAGTTGCAAGCACCCCGAGTTGCACGCATTCCGAAGTCAACTGTAAAGAATCTCAGCTACCATAAGCTTATCTGGGCTTATCACTGGTTTTTCTTTTTTTCTCCACCGCCCTCCTTCTACTCCAAAAGCATGTTTTTCTTTTTTTTTTTTTTTTTCAAAAATGGCTTAGATTTTTTTTTATTTTCTAATGTTTTGGAGATAGTCAATAAAAGTGAATATTTCGTCCATATTATGACCGAAACACATTTCGATATCAAATTTTCAAGGTTAAAGTTAAACCTTTTTGGAGGACCTTCAATCAATATGCTTAAATTTGGATTTTTTTGAAAAATATCGAAATTTACAACCTATGGCTGCATCGGACTTCATCGGTAATGAAACGGTTCAATAAGCGTAAATGATACCTATCTCGATTTTATTTTTTTATTGTTCTTATGGCTTCTACACATTAGAGAAATTATGTCCATATTGAGTTTTTCCTACACAAGCGTAGGGAATTGCCTTCAATATGGACATAAATTTCTCTAGTGTGTAGAGGCCATTACTTTTGTTAGTCATGCTAAAATATTCAAAAATGCGCTCTCAATAATCAATTTTCTTTTTGATCAGTTTTTTTGTATATTAATCAATTTAATTCATTTAATTACATTATCCTTGACGGAAGATTTGCTTGACTCACTCAATTTTCAAACTTGAGGATCATGTTCACAGAATTTTGAATTCGCTGATCCTTGGTCTATTTCGGGATTTTCCTTCCAAAAATTCTTTTGCGATAAAATACCACTAGTTGAGAGGAAAGCTATCAAAAATCGCAAAAACCATACGGAATGTACTGATCTCTCAGATAATCTGGGAGCTTGAAATAGGAAATACCTTGCCAGTATTCTTAGAAAAAAAATTGTAAACTTTCAAGTAAAAAAAATCTTATTACGGAAGTTTTTATTATCGTCTGGACCAAGAAGAGAATTGTCCATGGTCTTTAATCTCTACTCCTACATCCTTCAAACCGTCTCTGATGGCATCAGCAGCTGAGAAGTTCTTCTCCTTCCTTAAACTGTTTCTTATCTCAATGATTTTGTCCAGGACATTATCAGCAGGAGAGCCATGAAGAGATTCTGCATTTTCTCCAGGAATTGAGAAGCCAAAGTTTTTCAAAGATTCCAAAATGAATTCCCTGCAAATGCGAATAATTCCTATTTCAGGTGAAGATTGCCCTTCATTAGACGGGAAATTAATCTCCTTGTTAACGAATGATATGAAATCCTGCAGCACTTGAAGGCATTTTGCTGTATCAAAATCATCCCTAAGATGTAGATCGATTTCCTGGATACTCTGAGAGTATTTATCGAAGATTTTAGTTTGATCAAAATCTCCAATTTGGCGATTTCCTCTCAAAACACTTTCAGTATCTTCCAGAAAACTGAGAAATTTATTGAGAATCCTCTGGGCCATTTCCATTGCCTCTCCGCTGAACACCATTGTACTACGGTAGTTTGAGAGTAAGCATAGCATCCGGAATTGATTGGCAGAGTATTTGGACAAAAGCTCGTCCACTGACACGGTGTTTTTCAGTGATTTGGACATTTTTTCAGCATCTCCAGCCAATTTCAAATGCCCCGTGTGAATCCAGTAGTTAACCCATTGGTTACATCCATGAAAAGCACAACTCTGGGCTTCCTCATTCTCATGATGCGGGAATTTCAGATCAATGCCACCAGCATGAATGTCTAAAGATGATCCAAAAATTTTACTCGCCATTGCTGAACACTCAACATGCCATCCAGGACGTCCTTTGCCCCATGGACTCTCCCAGAATGGCTCTCCATCTTTTGCTCCCTTCCACAGTGCAAAATCTACATCTTTTTCCTCCTCTAGATCCACCTTCTTCAATTTCCCATATCCTCCGTAGTCCTTTACTTTAAAATTCACTGAATTATCTTTGGTTTTGTATGCCAAACTCTTCTTCTCGAGCTTAGAAATGAATCCAAGTATCTCTTGGATATTCTCAGTTACTCGCATCTTTACATGGGGCTCAAGGACATCCAATGCTCTTAAGTCCTTCCAGAATTTATCTTCATTCTCCCTGGCTATTGTTTCCCATGAACATCTTCTTTCATGACTCTTCCGGATGATTTTATCATCGATATCCGTGATGTTCATCACAGAAAACACCCGAATCCCAAAGTGATTGTACAATATTCGACGGATTGCATCTAGCTTGACATAGGTACTAGCATGGCCAATATGCGTATCATCATAGACTGTTGGGCCGCAAGTGTAGAGAGTAGCTAGGTACTTCCTGCGCAGGATTAGGGGGACCTTCCTCTTCACAATGCAGTTGTAGACCTCAATCCCCGTTGAAAAACCATCTTTAGGTTGAATCCACCTCATACTTCTGAACAAAATCTGATGAAAAACGATCAAAGTCAACTACTTGCAAAGTTCTGATGAAAATCCCCGTGAAAATCCAGAGAAAAACTTAATTAAAAACACTCACGATCTTCCGGTAAATTTAACCTCAATCTGACATTTTGAGTTGAGTACTAAACCAGTGATAAGCCCAGATAAGCTTATGGTAGCTGAGATTCTTTATAGGAGACCTCGAAATGCTTGCAACTAGGAATGTGTGAAAATTCTATTGTGATTGAATTTTGGGGGTAAAGAATCGCGTCGGGCAAACGTTTTCTATTTTAAATAATTTTAGTCCAGAAAACCAACGTAAGAAAAAAAAGTTCATTGAAATCGGTTAATAAACATTAGAGATAGGGTCCGGTCCATAGATATAGTAATGGTACGGATACAGTAGGTAGGTGTAGAAACGGATGGGACTCATCGTTAGAAAGATCTCGATCTCAAATACTCCCTCCGTTCCGAAATAAGTCGTACGTTTGGGAAAAATTCTTGTTCCGAAATAAGTCGTACGTTTGGGAAAAAATGGGATTAAGGGAAAGTTTGTTGGTAAATATTTTGTGTATCAACAATTATCTCTTGTAAAGAACTATTGCTAATGTCCAGTACTAAAATTGGGGTCCAGTCTTGATAGTAAGTTGAGGAACGAATGTCTTAAAAATGTCTTATTTTTGGCGTTTTATTTTCAATCTAAAATAGGTGCAGAATGGTGAGAGATACAGACTTGGGACCTTCGGGGGACCCCCCCCCCATAACTTGACCCTGGGACCATTAATATGTCCTTCATTTTGTCCCCACCCCTCCCCTTCCCCTCCAAAATCATGTTTTTTGGGATTGCTCGAAAACACGTCGTGCGATTTTTTTCTTTAATTCTGGATATGTTTTAGAGAAACATATAAATGATCCCAGGGCCAACTTGTGGGGGGGTCAGCCGAAGGTCCCAAGTCCCTATCTCTAACCATTTAGCATTCAGATATTCGAAAACAAAAAAAAGGATGTTCTTTTTATTGCTCATTCTGCAAAATTTGAGTAATAAAAAATGTCATATCGGTAATAACTATTGAGTTCTACTCGTGCATACTAAAAATTTAGAACAAATTCTAGCCTATAATGTTAATCACAGTCCATTTTTTAGTAATTAACTATCTACCGGAGCTATTTGAAAAAATCGCGAAAAATTGACAACTTCAGCATATGGATTCCTCAACTTACCATCGTGAAAGGATCCCCATATTATCCTTGAACATGGAGGACAGTTCATACATAAGATATTTGCAAATAACAAAAACATTTTCTGAAACCATTCCTTAATCCCTAATTTTTCGCCAAACGTACGATTTATTTCGGAACGGAGGGAGTACAATATATACTAAAATTTCATCGAAATCATATCACAAACACCAAAAATGCAGTCAGATCAAGACATTTTTGATTATACAGTGCTGTCTCGCTATATGCACAGTTTGGGTACTTTTTTTGACAGAACTCTCTCTCTCTCTGAATATGCACAACTTTTTTTGAAATTCCCAACGGTTTTTTTCTTTCTTTCAATAAATTATCATTTTTTTATTGTTCTAGAAGAATTTCCCGTGTTATTTTAAATATAATATGAGACAGAAAAAATAAAATTAAGAAAATTAAAAACAAGAAAAATTAGTTACCAAGAAAATGATTTTCTTTATTACTTTGTCAAAATGTAAACAAATTGATTTTGAATGCAACCGACACAAAAGCTGTGCATATAGAGAGTGTGCATATAGAGAGACAGCACTGTAGCTCGGGCCAGGGAACATCGAGGGAGGAGTGCGACCCACCGTTGGAAAGGTCTTGACCTCAGCTACAACATACTAAAATTTAAATAAGAAGAAGCATAGAAGTTAGTTTTCTAGTAGTTTTTGAAATATTCGAAATTAAATTTTCGAAAATTGATTTTTAGATAAATCGGACATTCGAATAAATCGGATGAGATTGAGGTGTCATGAGGGTACACACGGCTCTTCATTATACGGCACTTCGTTATCCGGGTGACAGCTGCCAAACACTGGCGGTTGATGCTGTAGCGTACCTAAAGGGGTGCGGGAGAGGAGGGGCGGCCCGCCCAGAGCGCGATCCTCCAGGGGCGCCGATGTTCCTTTTTTTTTAGACAACTGAACTTATTTTTTCCATGTTGAAGTAAAAAAAATTTAATAAAAGAGACTCTTGTGTTTCTGGAGAGCCCCTCTAGTTCTTACAATGCCTTTTATCTTTATAATCTACCAAAATTTTGCGTTAAGACTTTTAATTTCTCATAGACTTTCTGGGACGCCTTTCTAGTTCTTAAAATGCATTTTGTCCTTATAATTCTTCAAAATTTTGCGTTGACATAAAAAAGAACTTTTATTTTTCTCAAAAACTTTCTGGGGAGCCCTCTGAATCTTAAATTGCATTTTGGCTTTATAATCTACCAAAATTTCGCGTTGAAATAATTTAATAAAAACTTTTAATTTCCTCACGAGACTTTCTAGGTCACTCCTCTAATTCTTAAGATGCATTTTGTCCTTATATATAAAAATTTCGCGTTGAAGTAAAGAAAAAGCTTTTTTAACTCCCTCAGACACTTCCTAGGGCGCCCAATTGATTGGTGCCCTTAAAGCTCTCAAAATGCATTTTGCCCTTATATTTTTCCAAGATTTCATGTTGAAGTAAAAAGGAACACTTTAAATTCCTTCAGGTGCTTTCGGGGGGGGGGGGGGTGCCTAATTTCTTGCAGGGCTGTCTTGACGCCCCTCTTGCTCCTAAAATGCATTTTGTCGTTGTATTATTTCAAGATTTTGCGTTGAAATAAGAAAAAAAATTTAAATACTAAATTAAAATTGTACTGAAAATATGCACAGCTCAAACATAAGATGGTTGTGATTGTGCATAATACTCGTACTTCTCAGATATTGTGCTTAAAATCTGCATAGCTTAAGCATGAAATGGTTTGTATTGTACTGAAAACGCGCACAGCTGTTAAACATAAAAGGATTAAGATGAAAAAACTGTTAAAAATTCAGATTTCATTTTGTTTGAGCTATGCAGGACTTATGCTTAATTTTTATATGCTTTATGCTTAGAGCTGTGTGTAGTACTCCACGAGAGCTTTCCAAAACACTAAAATTTTTCAAATTCCGATAATAATTACAACCGGTGATATTGCCATTCGAAGTTTCAATTTTTAACCCCTTCTAGCTACTGTCAGGGGGGTCGTGGGGGCTCAAGTTTGGTACTGATCGAAAGCTCTTAGGCCCAACTATAACATACTAAAATTTGAGATCGATCCATGCCATAGGGAATAGGAACTAAGTTATTGAGACAACAAAAATTAGGGATATTCCAAGATGGCGTAAGAAGGGGCGAGGGGGTGGATCTGACATCACCTACAGTAGACTTTCTCTCAAATGGGCATTTGGGGCGAAATGTCATCCGGTTTATCGATAGATTTGGGCGTCAAAGCCTTTATAAATTCCACAAAAAGCGCTCAATTATAAAGAATCACGATAAAATAGGAAGAACTACAGCGAATTTGAGCAAATTAGCTTCCTAATTAAACGTGAAAATTGTCAACAGAATTTTTCGCGCGATTGAAAAAGAGCCAATTGAGTCTACTGTACTTCTAGCACCCATCGACATTTAACCTTTGTCGAAAACCGCTTGTCGATATCTCTTTCCGTTCTCTCGCTATAGAAGTGGTTTTTATACTACGGGCCGGACGGGACGGGACGTCCACGAAAATCGATTTTGGCGCATATGATATTCGTGATCTATGAGTGTCAAAACGTGTCAATCCAAAATTTGAGCCCGATCTGACGAGGTCGCATTTCACCTGTCATTACAAAAGCTGAGATTGTAAAAAATCTCAGCTAAAAACAAGTTGGGAATCGTGCAGTGTTTTGATTTTTGGTTTGTAATAAATCCACAAAAACTGCCTCAAAATGATGAAATACGAGGCTGAGGAGGAATTAGCAGATAAAACACCATGTGCTGGTGTCCGGGCAGACCTTAAAATGTGTCTACTTGAGAGTGATTGCTGCAAAAAGGTGTGACAATATGCTCTTTTCTTTTGGAATATTCTTACTTTTAAGAGGAATTTCTTCAAACAGGAACGCAAAACACCAAGAGAATGCATCAACAGGACAGACGGAAGTGTTCCAATTGAATGTCAAGCTCTAAGGAACACATTCTTTGAATGTAAACGCTCCATCCTGGACAACAGGCAGAGATTCCGCGGGCGAAAAGGCTACTAAGGACCAGTTGAATATTTTGTCTAAGTAGATTAGGTGGTCATTATACAAAAATTCGAGGTATTCATTAATAAATTTTAAAAACAGAATACAAAAAAAAAGTTTTTTTGCTCAGGAGGTCCAAGAAATTTTTAGTACAACTTTCCCCTCCAGTAAACAGCTGATTTTGACAGCAATGACAGCCGCTAGATAACCTCAATTTTTTAGGGGACTTCCCTTTGTTTATTTTTGCTGTAAAAGTTGCGTAAAAATCTACAAAAATAAAATTCCAATGGAAAATGAGTTCAAATCGCCGATTTGCTCGGCCTGCGGCACGCACCCTCCCGCCGCCCGTTGTGCAAAATCTCACTAGTGTGGGCGAAAAGACAGCAACATTTGCTGCTCTGCCCAAACATGCACCGTTTCCGGACATCTCCCATCCACCTGAATTTATCAATGAGCTAATCATGTTCATCTTCGTGGCTATCGCAGCATCCTCACAATTTCTCCATCTCTATCGAACCGGATGGTGGCTAGAGGATTCTAATGTTCACGATGCTCTGCATTTCTATCTAATCGATAAGTACTTGGTGATGTTTATTGTGACCATTTTGGCCAGAAGGGTGGTCTACTTGGCCATTGTGGGCATCATGAAGTTAACTCCGTGGCAGGAGAAAGTGGTATCTTATGCCTACTTTGGCTTCCTCTCGGCAATTCTCATGTTCTGCAGTCTCCAACTGTATCAGAAATCCAACAGCATGTATCTCTTCTGCCTCTGCTATCCGTAAGTATTTCCTATCATCCATTCCTTATCCTAGGATTATTCAGTATTTCTCTTGGGTAGGCTCCTGGTATATTTAATCATTTTTGGCATCCGCCTGGAACCTTTCCTGAGAACAATACATCCCAGCAATACCGTTTACTTAGGCGGAATCCCTTTGCATTGCTGCTCCACAAATCCCACCGCAATTCGGGATGAAGTTGAAGTGCTCAAGAGTGATTTCAACAATCGCTTCAAGCAGGTCATCTTCACATCCGCCTGCAATGCCTACTATGCAGGATTCATTCCGTGCTGCTTCTCTCAGGCCTTTCTCTACTACGACCTCTTCTGGGCCACACAACATCTCACCTTCACCTGGTTCAGTGGATTCACAGCAGCTGCTGCTCAGTGCTTTCCCACCAGGTACTGCGACGTCCTCCATCGTGCTGCACTGCACTTGGGTCAGTGGAATCGTATTGAGAGCAAATCCCATGCTGTCCCTGCCATTGTCTGGTCAAAGAGTCTCGTTTGGCCTTCCGGGACACTCATCAAGCACGCTGGAGAATTCTATCGTGCTTCTGGATTTACAACAGCCATTCCCGCTAATGCTAGCCACTATCGTTTCCACTGGGTCTTCAAGAATCCCTCCAATATTTTCCTTATCCTCTTCTTTGGCCAACTTCTACTTGTCATCATGCAGATATTCCTCGTTGTGATCAGCCATCAATGGCAGAATATGATTTCAATGGGATTCTTCATTCTCACTAATCAATTCACTCTCTACAGACACTTCCGAAGTTACCTAATCTCTCATGATATCTACAATGCGGAGTTGCAGGCAACGGATTGTGTGAGGAGGAAGCTCTTTTTCAAAATATAATCATTCATAGAAATAGGAGAATCAGGAAGATTTAATAAAAGTAATGTGTCTATATTTAAATTTGTTTTTCTTTAACCCTTTAAGGACGATTGGAACACCGATGTCCCATAACGAAAATAATTTTTCTTGACTACCTAAAGTTATTTTTTTTTATGTTTGTACATAATTTTAAAGTAGAAGGTTGAAGGAATCTAGATCTAGAATATTTTTTGCCAGTTTCTAGCTATTTGCTATGTAGTAAATATTTAAGCTCAAAAATGGCGAATTTTTAAATTCTCAAATTCATAATTGATTTTTTTTATACTTCCATTTTTTTTTTAAGCAAAACCCTTTTGGCAATAAAAACTACAATACTCATACGTAATATTTTTCATTAAAGCGAAAAATATTATTCATTGGTATTGTCAGAAAAATCACTTAAATTTTTTTGGTATTTTTGTCCCTATCGTTCATAGAAGCACAAAATACACCGAATCAGACTCTGTTGAACTTTGCAAGGTTAGACGTAAGACTTATCATTGGTTTCTCAGTTTCATTTTTATTGTTGATTTTCAGTCCGTAAAAAGTGTCTCGTCGTTAAAGGGTTAAACACACCTATTGTAATCCTCCGATTTACTCAAAGTACCCAGATCGAGCTGAAATTAACAGGGCATATGTTTTGAACATCCCTGCCAAAAATCATAACCCGGTAATTTCGGAACCGGCCGTCCGACCGTCCGTCCGTAGTACGCAATATCTCTGGTGTGGAAAGAGATAGCTTCATATTTTTTTTTAAGTATATCTACTTACGCGTACGACAATTTCTATGCTACACTCAATCCCGGTGTTATGCACATTTTTTCGGGACTGAAAAAAAACGCGCGAAATGGCATTATGCATCAAGAAAATTTGCATACCCGCAGGGGCTTTCTTTTGAGTAAATCGGCCGTAGAACGAATTTCGCGTGGAGTAAAAGTAGTCAAAACAAAAAGATTCAACTGTTTAATAGAAATGCATTGACGAACAGTACTTTTTGGCCAGAGTTCTTCAATAAATGGTTAGAATATTTAAAAAAAAATACACTAATAAAAAAAATTGAAGTTTTATTCTAAATAAGTGGCAAAATGTTTTCAAATTTCCCGCATCGCAACATAGTATACATTCAGGCGTATTTCAAAAATGATTTCATAAATTGGTTCCTAATGGTAGGCAAACTTGCATAATTGTATGTATATTAGTTTTCTGAAAAACCTTTTCTAAGACGGTTATTAATCACATTTTGTAGATTATCTCGAAATTTAAGTATGCGATTTTGAAAATTTTATGTTTATATTGTAGCCTAGAAAATTTAGACTACTTAAAAAAAGATGATGTTGATCGGAGGATGTTGATCGACTAGTTCTCGAGATATTACAGTTTAAAGATTTCAATGTTAAATAGCGTCAGGTGGGAAAAATGCGAGAGAAGCGGCGTCGGACAGGCTTTTCCTAATATATACAGTGGCGGCCAAAATAATAGAATCAACTCCGCAAAGACCACTGTTTTACCTTTAGCATTTTTGTTTATTCCAATTCGTTGAAATAATTTTGATATAGTAATGTTTAAATAATTACCTTACGTCAATTAAGTATTGTTTTGGCCACTAGAGTTCTCTATTTTTCACAGAATACGTGAAATTTGGTTTGGACTACGATAGGACCACTTTCATTTCTATAAATCGAATAAGTTTAAATGAAGCCATATTTAGAAACCATAAATGACAGTTTTCCATTTTTTTGGCCGTACTGAATTTCACTATTCACGTATTCTTTGTAAAATAGAGACCTCTAGCAGCCAAAACAGCCCTTATTCTACGATTCTAATAATTTGAAGATTTCTACTTCAGAATTATATCAACAAATTGGGAAAAAATACAAAAGTTATAAAAAATATAAGCTTTCCATTATTTTGATCGCCACTGTATATATTATATAATACATGATACAGTAGACTCTCTCTCAATCGGGAATATACACTGAAAGAAATCCGAAAAAGTTAAAATAACATTCCGGGAATGTTAATTTTATTCTGCAGTATTGATCCGAAAACGGTGTAAATATTACTATTTTTAGGTGTATTGGGGGTTAAAGTTACCCTTTTTCATGTTAATTTTACCCTTAAAAAGGTGTAAAATTAACATTAAAAAATGTTGATATATTTTTATACCTAAAAAGTGTTAAAATAATGAGGAAAAATGTTAATCGCACCCTCTTTTTTTTCTCAGTGTAGGGCAAAATGTCATCTGGTTTAGCGATAGAATTGAGCATCAAAGCCTTTGTAAATTTCACAAAAAGTGCTCAATTATAAAAAATCACGATAAAATAGGAAGAACTACAGCGAATTTGAGCGAATTAGCTTCATAATTAAACGTGAAAATTGTAAACAAAATTTTTCGCTCGATTGAAAAAGAGCCGATTGAGCGAGAGTCTACTGTATTTCGCGGATTTTCGCATGGCGTGGATTTTTACGCGGATTTTCACGGGTGTCGAATTTTTTCGCGGGTGGTGATGTTTTTGCGGGGTGCGGATTTTTACGCGGACTTTCGCGGGGCGCGAATTATTTCCCATATTTTCGCAGGACGCGATTTTGTTCGAGGATTCGCATGGTGCGAATTATTTCGCGGATTTTCGCATGGGGCGAATTTTCGCGGGGCGCTAATTTTACGCGGATTTTTGCGGGTGTCGAATTATTTTCGCGTATCTTCGCGGGCGGCGATTTTTACGCAGATTTTCGTAAGACGCAAATTTTTTGGCGGATTTTCGCTGGGCGCGAACTTTTACACGGATTTTCGGTGAGCGCGAATTTTTCCGTAGATTTTTGTGGACCGTGAATTTATGTGCGGATTTTCGCGGGCAACGAATATTTTCGCGAGCGGCGATTTTTTTCGCGGGGTGCAAATTTTTTGGCGGATTTTAATGGGGAGCGAATTTTTACACGGATTTTCGCTGAGAGTGATTCTTTTTCGCGGGCCGCGAATTTTTCCGCAGATTTTTGCAGGGCGTGAATTTTTCCGCGGATTTTCGCGGGCAACGAATATTTTCGCGGGCGGCGATGTTTTTCGCGAGGCGCGAATTATTTGGCGGATTTTCGCGGAGCGAGAATTTTTACACGGATTTTCGCTGAGCGCGATTTTTTTCGCGGGCCGCGAATTTTTCCGCAGATTTTTGTAGGCCGTGAATTTTTCCGCGGATTTTCGCGGGCAACGAATATTTTCGTGGATTGTCACTTGTCACGGGTCACTGAAAGAGTCTCAAAACGGATGTTAAGTTTGAGGTATCACTTGAGGCATCAGAATATTACTTGAAAATGAAAAAAATAGATGAGATATGCATAAAACGGCCTGAGCAACTTTAAAGTTGATTTTCTCGGAAACTATGAGAGATAGAGGCCTCAATCTTTACATCCGACAAAGTTTTTCCAGACACTTTTTATGTGTTTCTTATCTAATTTTCCTTTATTATAACGATATAAGTTAAATCCAGTTTAAGAATTATTAAACGAAATTTGCAATGAAAGAATCACACCTCTATAAGCTCATTTAGGCTTATCACTGTTTTTTTTGTGTTTTCTAGTCATTTTCGAACGCTTTCCTTCCGTATTTTAAGGTGTTTTTATTTACAATTTTTTTTCTGCAAAATCCTTTTTTACCAGTCCTATTCTAAGGAGATGGGAAGGAGCAGGCGACCGGCCTTTTTAGGTTTTTCCTTTTTGAACTTGGCGGGCTTTGCGGCAAGAAGAACCTAACCTTAAAATTTACAAAAATTCAATCTGATCCGGAATTTGCATAAAAGCAGGGAATGTGATGAAACAGCCGGCGCTAACACTGAAGCAGGTAGTCTGAAGAATGAGATTTCTTTCCTATCCTTTCCTAATATTACTTCCTCCCCAAGTTTATGCTTCGGCAGGAAGTTCTACGTCTCTATCGTGACATCTTCCGAACAATTCGTCGTGTTCCTCAGCCTGAGAATCGTCTTGAGCTCCAGGAATGGGCACGAAGGGATTTCCGTAGCAATCGCCATCACACAGATGAAACCAGCATTAAGATGATGCTGCAGTATGGACGTCGATGCCTAACAGAATTGCAGAATAGCCTGGATTTGAGTGGAAACCGATGACTCTGTATTTTCCTTTTATTTACAACAGTGTATGCCAGAGAAATCTCACTAGGAGACCAATCTGTAGAAATGTACATAGGGATGTTATTAACAAAATGACTATATCTCTTGTTTGACTTTTCACTCCAAACTGTGCCAATTGATGCCCCAGTATCACACTGACAATGTGCTGACCATCGAATCCATAGCATGGGATCACATTGATCAGGACCAGTCCCAAAGAAAAGACAATCAAGTAGCGCAGGAAAAGGGTGACTGAATCACCAAAGGCAGGAGCAATATATCGCAATTTTGGAATATAGTTGGACACCTTGACGGTACGATAGACATCTCCCGGATGACCCAGGTACAGTACATTCCTTCCACGACGGCTAATTTCGAGGATTGTCGTTGAATTGGCC
Organism: Phlebotomus papatasi; assembly: GCF_024763615.1. NCBI lineage: Eukaryota > Metazoa > Arthropoda > Insecta > Diptera > Psychodidae > Phlebotomus > Phlebotomus papatasi. The sequence goes on along the minus strand of NC_077223.1, from coordinate 31,079,447 downwards.
AGAAGTGGCTTCAAACAATATCCCTCACGTCCTCTATCGTTGCATTTTGAATCCTTCTCGCAGTACCTGGTGACCATCAATTCCTGTATTACCCAACCAATCTCTCCCTATTCACAAGAAACTCACCTGTAGGCATTTTCAACGGTCAGTCTAATAGGGAGACATACATGCTGAGGAATTTCCAGAATATCACTCTCCCCGAAGTACTCAAAGCATCCATTTGCCGGATTTTCAGGATCACAGCATTGCGTGATACCATCCACTGTCCCAACCGGAGTTGATTCATCATTCCTGTGAATGAATTCTGACGAAAGACAGAAAGCCGGCTGTCGTCTCAATGCTTGAAGGAGGCAATCGTGCCAGGAATCGACATCCCTAACGTTGCAGGAGTTAATTTTGTTGACTAAATCTCCAACATTTAGACCTTTTGTCCCCAAAAGGGGTGATCTCTTCTCAATATCCGTCACATAAACACCTCTATCGATATGATACAGCCAACCCAGCATAGGCTTTGAGCCCTGGAGCAGCAGAAAAGCCACTAATCCCAGTGCTAGATTATTCCAAATACCAGCACACAAAACCCTAAGCTTCTTCCAGGCTTTCAGGCTGGCCAACTGATCAGTACTCAATTCTGTCAAAGCCACAGGAAGAAAGTAGTAAACTCTCACACCAAATCCCAAGAGAGGAACATCCTCCAAAACAGCTGCAACAGCATGTCCTAACTCATGAACAATTGAACTAATCAATAGTGTCCCAATGTAGTAGTGAATCTCATCCAGGGGCAGTGTTACACCAGGAACCAATATCTCCACTTCCAATCCTCCCCCCGTAGACCCCTCAGAACCCGACCAGGATTTGAAGAAGCTCCACAAAAGCACTCCCAGTGAGACTGGCAGAAGAATAAGAGCACTGTACACGCCCAAATCGAATGATCTCGTAAGTAGTCGCGGGGATGAAGTACACCATTTTACCAGGGTTCGATTGAGAGCTGTAGTATACCATTCCAATCTCAAGAATTTCACTGTGAATCCAGTTCCATCCAGGAACAACCGATAGGGATGATGCATACAGCTCTAAAAATACGAAAAAAATGTTACAATAATGATGGAAATTGGAATTGGAATATGTAAGACATACCTTAAAGAATGCATCAAAGAACATTAATACTCCATGAATGGCACCAATGACCAAGAAAAACACCAAAAAAGACATTCCGGGAATGCCGGTCAAAAACAGCCCGCAACACAGTAAATTAACTTATAGAGAATTGTCCTATGAAAAACATGGAATTGTACCACGACAGTCTGCGGAAAACAATTCCACGGTTCTCCTTAAAAATTCGAGAGAAAATTTCGGAATTTTAAAGAGAAGAAAATTAAATCCTTTCAGGATGTAACTCGTGCAGCAGATACAGCATAATATTTTTTAAATATTATTTTATAACTTATTTATATTTTTAAAATTTACTTAATCACGATGATAGTGATAATTTTTCATTTTTACAATAGACTCTCTCTCAATCGGGTATATGGGGAGAAACGAGAAAGTCATCCAGTTTAGCGATATAATTGAGCGTCAAAGCCTTTGTAAATTCCACAAAAAGTGCTCAATTATAAAGAATCACGATAAAATAGAAAGAACTACAGCGAATTTGAGCGAATTAGCTTCATAATTAAACGTGAAAATTGTCAACAAAATTTTGCGCCCGATTGAAAAAGAGCCGATTGAGTGAGGGTCTACTGTATACAGTAGACTCTCTCAAATTCGGGCATTTGGGACCGAATGTCACACGAATTAGAGAGAAATTCGGGCATCAAATTGTTTGAAATGCTACGATTTTTTGTTCTTCCGCATACTCATACTAACTTTACGCACTCGTATTTATGGTAAATTTCATGAAACCCCCTTTATAATGTAAAATCACATCATAACTAAGTCAAAATATGGCAAATTTGAGAAAAAATATCTTCATTCGAAAAAATGAAAAATGTCGATAAACCTTTTTCAAATTTAACTGCTGCCCGAATAAAAAAGCAGCCCGATCTTAAAAGAGCCGAATTAGCGTAAATCGGGTTAAAACAGTAACGAACCACAGAGTTCATTACTGCGTTTATATCTTTTTTTTATTGAAAAAAATATCCCACTACCTAACTAAATGAAAAATGGAATTTAATCAAATCAAATAGATAAAAATACGTTATTATTGGAATCTACTTTTAAATTTATCGTCCTTTTCAAGACTTACATTAATACTTTTAAGATCGAGATACTTTTAAATTCGGATTTTGTAATTTTTCTAAATTGATCGGATGATATTTTGATCCCAAATGTACGAATTTGAGAGATCCTACTGTATTTTGTTTAAGAGATTAAGCTGGATTATCGTTGCTGTCGTAGTTAGCAGTGTTACTAATAGCGAATGAGATACTGTAGGTGTAGACGTAGACTCTCTCAAATTCAGGCATTTTGGACCAAAATGTCACCCGAATTAAAGAGAAATTCGGGCGACAAACTTTTTGAAATGCAACGATTTTTTATTTATCTGCATACACACATTGACTTTATATACTCATATTTATTGTAAATTTCATGAAAATCCCTCAATAATGCAAAATCGCATCAGAACTAAGACAAACTATGGCAAATTTGAACGTTTTTGCTTCATTTGATAATCGTAATCAAATTTGAAAAACGACAACAAAATTTTTTCAAATATAACTTTAATTAATTATGATTATTTGAAATCAACGGTAGATAAATTCTGGACTAGCGATGGCCTATAGCGGGACTCTACTGTATTTCGAAGGTGTGTATTAAAAGCTATCTAAAAATACATGAGGTAAAGTACCCTCACTCGACCGGGTTCCTCGATTCGACCGGTGGGTCAATTTTTGAATTTTGATGGTCAATTTCGTCAATTTCTATGAATTTGTCACTGGTTCGTATTATTCTTGGAATAATTCACCTATTGATGTTAGATTATATGCAAAATATTACAGCAAATATAAATAAATTGAATAAATAAATCTACCGGTCGAGACGAGGAACCGGTCGAGCGAGGGCACTTTACCTTATGTCATAATGTTCGCTGAAATAATACAAGAACTAACGAGCAAATTCGTTTAAATCGCAGTGCAATTTCTGCAAAATTTTCACAATAAAAATTGAAAAAGGGACAGATAATCCTAACCGGCTTATGTAGGTGAGATTCTTAACGTGAACTAGCTCGGAGTGCATGCAAATTCGATTTAGAGCTGAAGTTGGGAGACGCCATTCAGTTATCTTGAATCAAATTCGTGAAATTATGCAAATTTTGTATTTAAACCAAAATATCAAGGATTTGGATGAACTGGCAGAAAAGTGATATATGGGTGAAATGTAGACCAGAATGTTCTCTATAATTTTCTCATAGAACATGATCTCATCGATTACTCAGAAGCCAAGATAAGCGAGGTTTTTTGTTTCTTAACTCGTTTTTTCATCCAGAGTGCCCCAAGTAGTCATTTGTTGAGCTTCAACTATTTCAAAGAATTGTTGTATTTTGTGGGACTTTCCATTCAAAACCCTATTTTAAGTGTCTTGGTGGAGTAGAGGCAGTCAAATTGGCATCTGAGTGATTTCAAAGCGTTATTATTGGAAAAATCATTTTTTTCACACTTAAATGGCAAAATCGGAGTGATAGCGTAGTCTGAGCGGAAAATGATGTATGGACGAAATGTAGAGACAAATGTCCTCTACAATTGTGTCGAAGTAATCATCAAAATCGGTTTAGCGACAGTCGAGATAATTGAGGTTATGTGATATTGAAATTGGTTTTTCGACTGTGGCGCCCCTGGTGTTGGTCCCACGAAGTTCAAATATTCTAGAAAGTTGTAGCATTTGGTGAGATCTTTCGTTTAAGCCCTCATTCATCAAAATCGGTCACATAGAACCGGAGATATGATTTTTTGAATTTTGTGAACTTTGACCCCTCATATCTCCGGTTCTATTGAAACCACAGCGCACTTACGCACCATTTTGGAAACGTCCTAGACTGGACTACAACATACTAAAATTTCATTAACTTGCACAATGCCGTTTTTGAGAAAAGTGACTTTGAATTTCGATGAATTTTGACGCTATCACAGCGCCACCTGTGGTGACTTTTTGAACTTCCATCTGAAAGTGCTCATCGATACGAAACCAAAAAGGTAAAATTTATGTCGCTATGTTAATTAGAACCGGAGATAGAGGCCGGTCAATGTTCGAACTTTGACCCCTTATAGCTCGGGTCAGGGGTTATGGATCGACTTAAGATTTTTTTTGTTTGATAGGTATAATCAACGGCTACAACATACTAAAATTTCAGCCCGATGCACAATGGAATTTTTGAGTTATTTAACTTTTAAGATTTAAAAATTTTCTTTTTAAAAAAAGCGCCCCTAGCGGTGGTTTTATGAACTTGCGATGTTAGAAGGGGAAGTGGCATTTCACGAGAGCTTTCCAAAAAGCCCTCACTTTTTAAATTCTGACAATTAGAACCGGAGTTATGGCCATTTTAAGAAATTTTTTTTTGGACCTTATAGCTCGGGTCAGGGGGGTCGGGGGACCTTAAGTTTGGTATTGATGGAAAGCTCTAAGGCCCAGCTATAACATACTAAAATTTGAGTCCGCTGAATGCCATAGGGGCGGAGCTATTGAGAAAACAAAAAAAGGGGGGTCTTCAAAATGGCGGAAGGAGGGGTGGGGGGTGGGGGGTCTATGCACCAAGTTGCAATTTTCACCCGATATATAACCTTTGCCGAAAACCGCAAGTCGATATCTTTTTTAGTTTAGGAGCTATTAAGCTCCAAAGAGCGGCCGGCCGGCCGGCCGGCCGGCCGGCCAGCCGGCCGGCCGGGAACGTAAAATAGCCACATATATATTCGTGATCAGGAAGTGCTGAAACACATTTTGGCCAAGTTTGAGGTCGATCGGACGACATGAAATTTTGTTAGGATTATAGTAGGTGAGATTGTTAAGAATCTCACCTAATAGCTTCAATTTTTATTAGACTTCATGGGTCCCTGATCATATCTAAACATTCTGATCTTCGCACCGGGTGGGTCTCGAAATCACAATAATTGTAAATCGAATTGGGGATCTATCTACGCAAGAGCCAACGACCTTGCGATCTTGCCTATTGCACCACTGAGGTCCCCATTATTTAGAGATGATTTTTATGGATGGAAAACAAATAAAGGAAGCAGGGCAGAATTAGCCAAACGTAGAATTAGACAGATGAAAAATTTCATTTGTTAGCTACTTCTTATGAGGCACGGTGAAACGATTAAACCATTACAAACATTATTTAATTCATTTATTTACATATTTTTACAATCTAAGAAAATAATTTGGCATTCAGAATTTAAATTAGGATTAAGAGTGAAGTAAAATATTATCAAAATAAATCCGTTGTGAAACTTTCCGTTGAATAAGATCGTTTACAAGTTTTGGATATCTTTTTGCGAAACAAAAAAGTGCAAGTATAGTGCAGTTTTTTCATGTAAGGTAAAGCATCCTCGAGTCAACCGCCTCTCGACTCGACCACCCTGGGTTCCTCAAGTCGACCGGTGGAAATATTTATTCAATTTATTTACATTTACAATAATATTTAGCAAATGGTTTAACAGATTTAACATCATAGGGTCAATTATTTCATAATTAATTCAAATCAGTGAAAATATCATAGAAATTGACCATAAAACCATGAAAAAATCATATATTGACGGGGCGTTAAAGTACTTCTTAAATAAAATTTCGCAATTTTACATCAAATTATGGCATACTTTTTGATATTCTTTTCCTTTTTTCTTAAGAAATTACTTCAAGTATTACCCTTACAGATTACTTGAGAATTCAAATTTAGCGTTCGCAAAATCGCAAGTTGAGGACTTTATCTTTATTACTGTGTAAAGATTTTAGTTCCATGACTAAGTTAAAGATTAATTTTATGTATTAAAATTGAAAGTGCATTTCAAATAAATTGTTCCTCAATTCGACCGGTCGACGAATCATAGCAAGTGAAGCTTTTTTCACTTGAATGTTGTTTTACTTCTGAATGAATTCATAAAATTAATTAAACTCTCTATTTATTTTAATGATTAACTAAATTTTAAGTGCTATTCATGATGTGTTAAACAAGACAAAGTTAAATCCGTAACTTTTTAGTTTTGTGATTTGTTTAATTTTAAGAAAAATGGGTGGTCGAGTAGAGGAACCCCAGGCTGACGAGTAGAGGAACACTTCGCATTTTTGAAACCTTTTAATTTTTTTCTAATTTAAAATTATATTATGACTAAATGAAGTTCATAATTAGATAGATAAAGATCTATTCTATAGTTTTAGGCAAAAATCTATCAAAAAACACATATTATAACGGTTTTTTCCAGGGGCATGACAATGTTTCCCATATGTTTCTAACGCGCCGAAATAACTTTTGGGTTTATTCGCTGTTTTCTGTCAGTGTAGAATGAATTAGCAAATAATAGTAGTACAAAATAAAAGCCAATTTAATATAGAATAGGCAACCGAAAACCCCAAATTGGCAACTGACGTAGTTTTGGAGATATCTCGTGAAATGTGTATGAAAACAGGGAAAAATTTGTACTAAAATCGGTCGCATTTTTCAGAGCTAATGTCACCCCCCTGGTTTTTTCATAAGATTTTCACAAAATCTATCCTTAAGTAGTCGACATAGGGTACTTTACCTTAATTGAAGAACTATTTATTATACGAATATCATCTGTAAATTCTATAACAATGATCGCGAATGGGTTAAAATTTGTTTCCGATTCCTAGATACAGTAGAGTCTCTCAAATCTGAATCTCTCAAATTCGAACGCCGTTTGGGTTCAAAATGTCAATTGTGACGTTATGTTAGAAAGTTCGTATTCTTAGTGAATGAAAATCCTATTTATGTGCTCCTTCTCGAATGTTTACATATATTATGGTCGTGTAAAATGAAAAGGAAGTATGTTACCACTAAGACTTGCGAGAAAGTACGGGAATTTGGTTCAAAGTACAATTTAATCTCACAAAAATTTCGTTAGTTTTGAAAAAATCGTTCGAATTTGGGAGGTGAGAAATGTCAAAAATACCCCCCGAGCGTTCGAATTTAGGAGACTCTACTGTAGAGATGGCAAATTTCATGAAAATTCACTATTTTGAATATTCATGAAAATTCTCTAGTGAAATTTCGCAGTGAATATTCAACATGGCGCCTTCGAAAATGGCGAGAAAATACGAAAAAATAGCGCGAAAGTGGTGAAATTCGAAAATGTCATATACTGTGGTGAATTGAATATGGTGAATTTCAGTGTTTTATTTGTAGGTTATTTGCTCTTTTTATTTTTGTGACAAAAATCTATTTTCTTTGCTAATAAAAACACAATTTTTATCTGTGAGAATGAAAATGTGATCGTTTAATTAATCAGCGAAAACTTCTAAACAGGATTTTGGAGGAAAAACGAAAACGCGCTTCTCCTATTTGTGCTTCTCCTCCCTGCGCTGGGCAGCGGCTTTTCTGCTCTGGCCTGGCAGCATGAGCGTCCTCCAGGAATTGCTTGTCGTACACTGTTCTTATCGGCCTTGGCTTTGGTTTCCTTGGACAATTGAAAGCGCTTGAGATGCTCCATGAGATAGAAGATAAAGAAGAGGAGGGACTTGGTGCTCTCCATGCCAACATTTTGTGGAAGATGGAAACCAACCATAAGCACACGTTTAACTTATGGCTGCTTCAGGTTAGTGGGATCCTCCTGCTAGACAGTGCTACAGAATTGGTCAGAGATGTGGATGTACTCAATGAGGGTAGGAGCGTATTTGTTGAGAGCAGCCACCATATTCGAGAATCCAAGCTGAGATGCCTCGGGGATTTCAGAGAGAACAGATAATCCCATTAAGACTGTATTTTTCCTCAAACTTGTTGACTATTGTGCAGAACTTACTGAGGTCTGAGGTCAGATTGCTGCTTAAACATCTTCGTGATGGTCTTCTTGGTACCCACAAAGAAAACAAATGTGTACATTACATCCCTGCTCATCTCAATCTTCACGTGAACTTGATCGATCCAAACTGGGACGAATCAGGCCAGCAATTATTGCCACAAGATCCTGTCTCTTGATCATTTTCAGAGAGTAAAAAGGTGGTCGCGGTGCTCTCACTTTTTCATCAGGCCATGGTATTCATTTTCCAGCTTCCCATCATCTCCCACCTGCATAAAGTTCTCTTCCAGCAGACTCCGATGCGTCGACAGTTAAAGATTGGCAAGATTGGTGTTCTTACTCTTGCACATGAAGAAATTAGCAAAGTAGACGAAAAGCCTAGCAATCATGATTATCTCCATCCAGAAGGAATCCCAGAGAGTACGAAAGTGCATTTGCACTTTGACCATTGTCAGTTTAGGTTTTCCTATTGCTATCCTATTTTTCTATTGCTGCTCAAGTGGAGTTCCTCCTCGCCACCCTGATCACCAGCTTGCCCAGCAAATCCCTGAAATTCCTCCTCATCGTGAAAGTGCTTGAATTCACTCTCTTCATCCTTCACCACAGCTTGATTTTCCCCATAATTCTCATCCACATTAAAATCAATATTTTCCACTGCTTCCTCCTTCTTTCCCTCAGCAGCCCCTGCTGGGGCTCCCGAAGTCACAGCTACAAGATCATCATCAAATCACAATCCTCAAATTCTGTAAAATCGTTCTCAAAGTTACCATAAAGCTGGGTCCATGCTCTGCAATCCACCACAGTGACTTTTCCAGGACAGTGATTTTTCCGTGAAAATCCCAATTTTATCACAGCTGAATGCAAACTGTACGAATTATTTTTACAGATTTTATTTGACAACAGAATATGGAAGAAAATGGCGAAGTCTTTGATAAAGAATCCCCAGCTGTCGTAGAAAACACTGAGGAATCACCGGAGACTTTTTGAAACATGAAAAGGACAAAAGAAGCTGGATGAAAAATCATTTATTTTGATTGTGTACGATTCATACACACACGAAAGAAATCGGGATAGTTCAAAATTCGGGCCTTACAATTTCAGATAAAACCATTAAACTATTCACTTAAAAGAGATTTCTTTTGAGTTAGCTGAATTTATTTTATTTCAGTATTAGTAACATAATATAACTATTCAAGTTTGAGAAAAAGATAAAAATATTTTTTTTATCCATTAAATAGGTGAGTGCTCGGATTAGCACACTTGACTGTAATCCACTCATTTCAATATTGCACCAGCACTCTTCGGAAAACGATCTATTCCCATCCCACCTTACACTATATACATTAAGTTTTTCTCGCAGATTTTGTGTATCTATTTTCTTTCTTGTCCTTATTCCGATTCCTCTACATATTCGATGCAATCATCATAACATTCATTAACTGCATCATCTAAGCTCATTACCACATCAGATACTGTTTCAGTATCAGATTCCAATGAATCTGATTCGTCCTCCTCTTGTGAGGCTTGTGATTGTGAGGCTTGTGATTGTGAGGCTTGTGATTGTGAGGCTTGTGATTGTGAGGCTTGTGAGGTACTCGGCGAACTTTGTATTTTCTTCTCGGTGAGCTGTAATTAATTTATAATTAATTTAGTAAATTTTTTTGTAACAATTTGCGATATTAATTTGAAATTTTATCCTCGAAAATTTTACAGGACTTATTTTATAAACTAGAGTAAAGTGATATAATTTTGAATTAGTGTTATAAGTTGGACAAATCGCCGATACAAGTTGGATATGGCTTTTTTCTTGATAAACACAGTACAAAATTTGTTTTTAAGCACAAGGAACCAAATTATAAAACTAAAGCATTAAAATTATAGGAGAAAGTGCCCATGCTTTACACAGTCCCAAGCTTTATAATGACTAAATTTTTCATATGGTTTTCAATAAATATGATTCATTGCACAAATATTTTAAAAACTAGGGGACAGTGTCCTATTTTTAAAATATATTGCGAAGTCATATTTAGTCAGAAATATAGGAAAAAATAGTATTTATAAAGCTTGGGACCATGTAAAGCATGGGCACTTTCCCCTATTTTTTCCTCAGTAAACACAATACTAAGTTTTTATTTATGTTAATATCTATAAAAATAAAAATGAAGTACTAAGTTTAGCAATACAAAAATTGTTCCTGTCCAAATTGTACCATTGCATTTTCCAACTTGTACCACTGTCCAGCTTGTACCACTTTACCCTATTATAGATTCGAACATTATCTAGGGTGGATTAACAACTTATCGCCACTTTTAGGAAAAAGTACAGCAGACTTTCGCTAATTCGGCTCTTTTAAGATCGGGCTATTTTTTAATTCGGGCGGCAGTTAAATTCGAAAAAGGTTTGTTGACATTTTTCAAGTTTGATTATGATTATCAAATCAAGCAAATATGCTCAAATTTGCCATGACTTGTCTTAGTTTTGATGTGATTTTTCATTATTAAGAGGTTACCATGAAATTCATAATAGCAATGAGCACGTAAACTCAATATGAGTATGCAGATGAACAAAAAATCGTTGCATTTCAAACAGTTTGCTGCCCGAATTTCTCTCTCATTCAGCTGACATTTCGATCCTAAATGCCCGAATTTGAGAGAGTCTACTGCAAAATTAATTTAGGTAAAGCTCTTGAACCCTTATTTTACATAAAGTTAGTTAGATATATTGGCTTTAGATTCATCAAGACAATAGTCCTTCAAGTTAACGGTGGACTGCTTAAAAAAACTATTTTTTATTCACAATGTAAAAATAACCACTTCGTCGCCACTTTTTACCATTTCTTGCCAGTTTTGTAAGCACTGTTCGCCACTCATTTGAAAAGATTGAAAATCGATTATTTTGGGCAATATTATGCAAGAAATGCATTCAGTATTTCTTTTTCCTTATGACCACATTATTACTCATATTTAACAATTTTTCTTTACTTTTATTTGAGAAAACAAATTATTAGACTATTGCAAAAGTACACTCGGCTGTTCGTTATCCGGCACTTCGTTATCCGGGTGACAGCTGCCAAACGTTGGCGGTTGATGTATTCAAATTGATTTTTTTACGAAAGATGCAGTTTGTCCACAGTGAATTAATGCATTATTTTGATTTTATCAAAGTTTTTGACACTCAAGCGTGTTACAAAATTAAACATAAAGTGCACCATCGAAGAAAATTCTCTTGTTTTCTGACGGAAAACAAATTCCCACAGAAGAAAATATACAAAAAACGTTGACCAGACTCAAAAACCTAAAATGTCATTTGTCCCCACGTCAGTCGGATAACGAAGAGTCGAGTGTAAACAATGTAGATTTGGCAACTAAGAATGTGCGAATAAGTGAAGGTAGCGTCGCCTATTGAAAAACAATGGCGAGAGGTGATAAAATAATTTCAAAACGTTACCACTTTCCGCCATGTCACATTTTTAAATAAAATAAAAAAAATAAAATAAATATTAGTTAAATAAATACACATTTTATGTATTCTACGAATGTAATTAAATATTCAATAGACAACTTATTTATCGAAAAACGTAAATTTTGTTCGATGAAAATTTGATGACACTTCACATATTTGATAAGAAATATTGGATTCGGTGCATTTGCTTCAGTATTGTTCTAAAAAATGGTCAAAATCTTAAATCCAAAAGAATTATTTTTTTAGTCTATACGTAGCAGCTGTGAAAATAAGTATGCAGCTCAATTATTCCACAAATCGTGATATAAGTGGCGAAAAGTGGGGCACTGGCGAGAAGTGGTGAATCCACCCTAATACTATATAATTCTGTACAAGTCAATAAAAAGAAGTGTCATAGAATTTGCGGAATGCTTAAACTTGTGAGTATGACGCTTTTTCCCTTGAATTAGACTGTTAAAAACCCTTAATTAATCCATTGACAGAATGTATTAGAAATACTATTTTTCATATTTTAAAATGAACTCCTTACAGATAATAAATGATTTTTATAAAAAGGAAAAAGTGTTTTTTTTTCGAAAATGTTCTATATATGAGGAATCAAGAAAATGTTTCATAGACATGAAAAAATATTTAATGCTGTTCACAGGAGAACGCATTCACCATGAAGATGGTTTGTTCACGTGAATTTTTGAATTGACCCAAATAGCAAAATCTTTCTCTAATTTTTTTTTTATCCAAAACACTACCGAAAATTTACTTTTTCTCGACCCTAGTTTTGCGTATACCCAAATCACAAAAGCCTTTCTTCCTAAGACCTCCCCTTCGAATTTTTTTTTGCCCTAAAAGACTTAGATTTTTTACGTGAATTTTTCCACGATGTATTTTTGAATTGACCCAAATAGCAAAATCTGTTTCTCTAATTTTTTTTTATCCAAAACAATACCGAAAATTTACTTTTCCTTGACCCTATTTTTGCGTTTACCCAAATCACAAAAGCCTTTCTTCCTAAGACCTCCCCTTCGAATTTTTTTTGCCCTAAAAGACTTAAATTTTTTTAAATTTGTATGCAAAAAAAATTGTATGCAGTTTTTGAAACACCGTAATATACAGTACCCGCTTTGCTATTTAGATATTTGAGAGACCAAATAAGAGATGTCAGCTATATTATTTGGCTGGATATTTAGAATTTGATAATTTTTAACTTTTTTGTAGGATTAGAAGAAAATATTTTATAGAAGGATCATTTAAAAAGACATCACTAGAAATTTTTTTGTTTTTATGATCCACATATTAAACAAAATATCACAGATTAATTTATTTTCACTACTTTAACTACTCTTTTAAATGAAATCGTCAAGATGTCTTTCAAATAACTCCGATTCAAACAGGAGAGTGGGCATTGTAAATTAGAGATAAGTAAATTCCACGAAATTTCGTGTTTTACGCCTTACATTCAAGCATTCCGTAAAGATGAAACACTTTGCCTTCCTTTCTTTTAGATACACATGCCATGCCTAATTAAAAAGCTATAGGGTCGAAGGAACACATGTTCAGCAGGGAACACCTATTGGCTATTTCGCCATAATATTGAAATTTAATTAATGTATCTAATAAAATATAAGTAATTTGACGTTTTTCAATAATATTCCTTTTTATATAAGGATAGATATTCAATTTGCATATAAGAAATGGTAGAAAATACGGTGCTAAGAGGTCACACGACATGATTTCTTAAAGTACCGATAGGTGTTCTTTTGACCCTATAACAAATTTTATTTAAAAAAAAGGTAAAACAATTTTTTTTTGAATAATTTCACTTACTGCCAAATTCATTTTAACAAACATAAGTTTGTCAACGGTGTCGCTGCCCAGTCGATTCCTCTTGACTGTGTGCACATTTTTTTGCTGAGAAAAAGATCTCTCGCACACGCATGACGTTGGTGGGACTTGTAATATCCTTTGAGCTATTTGGCATAAAGGTGCTTCGGGATAAAAAGCCATCCACCATTGAAGTGGGCTTTGCTTGTTCGTCTCAATGTATTTCCAAACTATTGGAACATTGTACTCTCCGCTTTTCGTCGCGTAATTTGAAATATCGTTTAATATTTCCTCCTCACTGCAACTCGTACTAAGTGAAGCCATAAAATTTATGGCCTCGAAACGATCAGAAGTGGAGAGGGTTTTTCCTAAATATTTAGGATTAAGTAAATAACTGGCTTTGTGAATAGCCTTAATCGCAACCTTCTTTCGCTTTTCGATCACTTCCATCATGTAGTTTTTCTCTCCGTCCAAAAACGACAATTCGCCCATCATCTCCAGTTCACGTAGCATCTCTCTAAATGATGGGTAGCATTCACTTATGTCGCCACGGTCTCCTTCAAATTGAAGGATACGCGTGGTGACAATGCAGATAATGCTTTTCAGCTCAGTAATTTTATCCCAGAAGTCTGAGCCCAGAACAATACTCTGAAGAGCTTGGTTCAGCTTATCTTGTATTGCCATTTCTCTTAGGGTAATTTTGTTTGCCAACAAACTGCTGAGAAATTGCTCCATGCTCAGCCACCTGGTTTTCACCGGTAGTTTCAAAGTGACTGAACTGCGTTTATTAAGTTCAGCTTTTAAAACTTGTTTTAGATTGATACCATTGACGATTGCTTTTCCATCTTGGATAATTTTTTTTATTCTTGCACATTCGAGAACATCTCCCAAAATTAAGTTCAGCGAATGGGCGAAGCAACCATAGCATTGCAAGTTTGGTACTTTTTCCTCAAGTATTGCCCATGCTTTTTTGTTCGCTGCCGCATTGTCGGTTACCAATGCCTGAAACTTTTCTGTCCCATATTTCTCCATTGTAGCGAGTAATATTTTCGCGAGATATTCGCCCGAATGCGGATTGGTGGTTGTGTCAATGGAAGTGATAAACACTGGCTTTGGGGTCATAATTATTATATTGATGATTCCTACAATTGAAACGTGGAGAGAAAATACGTAAGAATATATATATATATATATATAAGAATATATATATATATATATATATATATAAGAATATATATATATATATATAAGAATATATAATACAGCTAGGGCTGTTTATATACAGCATATGGTCGGGGATCTCGTGGTGCAATCGGCAAGCTTTTGGACGGTGAGATCTATAACACGAAACTCACATTTGTAAGTTCGAGTCCCGCTCAGTGCAAACAACTGAATGTATAGAAAAAAAACATCTTCACATGTGATTAGGACGTAGTGGAGTATCTCTACTCGAAAGAGGTCCGGGCCAACGGATGCTTCTTCCGTTGGCATTGACATTGCAAGGAAGGCGCTCCTAGGCGGTAATATACCAGTATAGACAGTAAATACTCATTTTTATTTAATATTTTAGTAAATATATAATAAATTATTAATTAATACAGTGCCCGCTTCGTAATCCGGATAATTGGGAGATAAAATGACAGATGTCCGCTTTGTAATCCGGATGGATTTTTTGAATTTGTTCAACGTCTCAAAAATATAATAGTGTTTTCATTCTAGAATTAGAATAAAAGTTTTAAAAAAGCTTAAAAACACGTAATTAGATAATTCTATGCTATTATAATTAATTTATTAAACAAAAATATCACGGATAATGCATTTTCATTGCTGAACACTCGTGCATACATAACCTCAAAATGATTTTACACTCAGTCCCGGCATTAAGTCCTTCGGGATTATGCACCTGACGGAATTATGCACACACAATCATGCAAATTTGCATACCATCGGGAGTCAATTTATGAAATCATTTTTGAAATACGCCTGAATGCATACTATGGTGCGACGCGGGAAATTTGAAAACATTTTGCTACTTTTTCAGAACAAAATTTTAATTTCTTTTTTTTAAGGTATTTTTTTTTTATTATTCTAACCATTTATTGAAGAACTCTGGCCATGTACTGTTTGTTAATGCATTTATATTGTTGAATTAGTTGAAACATTTGAATCTTTTTGTTTGAACTACTTTTACTCTGCGCGAAATTCGTTCAACGGTCAATTTATTCAAAAGAAAGCCCCTCTAGGTATGCAAATTTTCTCGATGCATAATGCCATTTCGCGCGTTTTAAAATAAAAAATAAGGCATTTAGAGGTATCCGAGCAAGATGTCTTCTATGGCAAAAATGTAGTCCTAAGTGGAGTCTATTGTGTGGTGAAGAGAGTACATTAATATTTAGTTTAGTTTAGTTTATATGATTTTTCAAAAGTTGCTTTTTTAGGTCATTTTTCAGAAATTTTAGTTTGATTTTGTTTTTCCGCCCCCAAGGATTTTTTGAAAAAAATATCACATAATTTTTAAGTTGAAGCACAACTAATTAGCTTTCCAACGGATGTCCATTTATTAAGTTCTGTACTCTAGAACCGGAGGAATAATTGATAATATGAGACAAAACAGCAAAAACAAAAAAAAAAATAATTAAAGAAAATTGTGACGTGTAGGAGAAAAACCAAGAGCAGATTCTTGATCGGGGGACTCGACTCTACCAAACGTACCATGTGAGATCCATGTGGAAAAAATCGTGTTGCATAGTGTAATTAACCTAGTCTTCGACATCAGAGGCTTCGAATGACATCAAAAATTTGACATATTCAAGGTTTTAAAAATCGAAAAGTTGTAAAACATTTTTCCCCTATTTTTTGACCATAGCTGTATATATACGTAATGTGTGTAAATATATGTACAGTGGGTGTCAAAAGTTTGTTACATCATATATGTTCGGAAAACCAGGTGAGAAAAATTACTTTTTATAATTTTTCTTTTTGCAAATTGGTTGCCTATAATCCGTATATCTTATTAATGTATTTTATAAATAATAATTAATCTTATTTCATATGAAAAATACAGTGGGACCTCGATAGAGTCAACCTATTTTTCAATCTAATGAAAAATATTATCTTTGAGTATTGTAGTTTCTTTTCCTAAAAGGGTTTTGCTTTAAAAAAAAATTTAAAATTAATTTTCATAATGAGAATTTAAAAATTCGTAATTTTTGAGCTTAAAAATTTTCTATATAGCAAATAGCTGGAGACTTCCACAAAATATCCTAGATTCCTTCAACCTTCTACTTTGCAAATACGTAAAAATATGAGCAAATAATAACTTCAGGTAGTCAGGAAAAATAATTTTCCTTATGGAACACCGGTGTTCCAATCGTCCTTAAAGGGTTAATATCCAAAAAAGTAGTTAAATAATTTTGTCTAGGGTAATTAATGGTTCACTGAACTTAAAAAACATATATTCTTCATTATCTCTTTCCGTTTGGGCCCCAAGTGAAAAAAGATAAAGACCAGGGAGGCGGTCGTATCGGTTTAAGGCATAAAAAGAGTGAAATATTTTTATTGAAAAATAGGGAACAAATACTAAAATAAATGAATGTTAAACGTTTTTTATGGATGAATGTTGTATGATTATTTAAAAAATAATATTTTTTAGGAAAAAAAACGTCTATAATTTTTATAATTAGACGTGAATGAAGCTCAATGTGTTTCAATGTTTTAAACTAATAGGTCGCAGGCTAGGTATGAAAACATCACCTTCTTGTATGATTTGAAGGTTCCTTGAAATACATTGCTCATCTTATGGTTTTATTTTACGATCTGGCGCATTAAACGACGAATAAGGGAATTCATTATCACTGTTGAAGTCTGCTTCTTTATCAATTTCGCTTAATTCGCAGAAATCGACCATTTTACTCATTCTGGACAGTTTCGTGTAAACTCAATTGTCTTCCATGATTAATATCTTGTGCAATAATAATATATTTTACTAGAACAAGCAAAAAAAATTAAATAAAAAGAAATCTATAATTTTTGAAAATTTTACACCTAAACCGATAAGACTGCCCACAGGCGGTCTTCCTTTTTTTTATTCTTAAACTCATACTTTTAGTTTTTTTACACTTATAAATTGAAATATACAAAATAGAAGAGCATATCTTTCAGAAAAGATTACCTTAAAAACATATTTTTTGCACTTTAAAACGAAAAATGTCGCGAATAACATTTTGTTGTTTTTTCTGTGACCTGTTACACAAAACTGAAGATGGTAAGCAAACGCATGGTCAAAATGAGTTCAGCTTCAGAAAATAAGTGAGTAAGACTATAACTGAAGACACTGTAGATATTTCAACTTTAAATAAGTAATATTACCGCATTAAATGCAATTTATAGAATGACCGCCCAGAGGCTGTCTTACCTGTTAGAGGATTTATAAGAGGAACTAATCTATTTGAATCAAAATAATAAATTGAATTGGTTGCTACTTAGGATGAGACCTTCGGAAACTAGGCTAAATCTTTAGCCTTAAAAGGGTCTTACTCTCCATGTGGTAATTTTGAAGTTTATCCACGACGTTAAATTAAGAAAATGGTGTGTAAAAGTTTTATTTTTACTTTTTTGAGAAGAGCCCCGGAAGATATTTAATTGTTGAAAATTCTGATGCAATTAATGTTATTAATTAGAATTTGTTTTAAACTTTTATTGTATGAAAGATGAGATTGATAGTTATTCTTTTCGTTATGACGTAACTATGGCTCTAAACTTTACAAAAAGAGCAACAAAACCAATTTTTCTCATTTTCTTATTGTTCTGAAAAATGGGCACTAAATGTTTGGAGATATCTATTTGAAGTCTTCCGATGACCCCCCAATAAGTCAACCTGGGTATTATTATTATGACCCTCATTTCCTACCCACCCCTCCACTTCATCTACATAATCTGTTTTTTGTGATTACAGGAAAACACGTCATACGGGATCATAGGGTTTAATCAAAAAATCTTAATACAAGAGAACTTTCAATCGGTCAAAACGCTTAAAATCTCGAAAAGAAAATTATTTTGTCGAAAATTGATTACACGGTTAATATACCAACTTTATCATAATATACAGTGGGTGTCAAGTTTATTGCCTGATGCATGTTTGAGAAATCAAGTGAAAAAAATTAGTTTTTCAAATGAAGCAACAAACTTTTTATTTTCAAAAATGACCAACTTTTGGAAAACAATTATTTTTGATATGAAATAAAATTATTCATTTTTTTTTTTAAATTCAAATGATATATACGGATTACAGGGAAATCATCTGCAAAAAGAAAAAATTGAAAAAGTGATTTTTTCTATCATTTTTTTTCACTTGATTTCTCAAACATGCAGCAGGAAACAAACTATTGACACCCCTTGTAGTTTTTCCCGTGTTAGAAATGTTACATTGATACAACAAAACATTGATTATAATCTCGAAAAAGTCATACAATATTATTAGTTCAATAATAATGGAAAAGTCGAGGTCCCTCTGTAATTATTTCCTAAAAGTTTATTATTTTTCATGAGTCAAAAGTTTGTTACGTCAATTGTTAAAGTACCTCGAAAAGATGAAATGCGTGCACTTAACTTCTTTTAATCTCGTTATATTTTAAAGTAATGTCATTTGATAATTAAATAGTACATTTGCACATTTTTAAAATTTTCAATGGTCAATATGCATATAAATAAGATGATAAGAAATAAATTGTTTTCTGTTAGTTTAAAATTTAGGTTAAAATGGAAAGTTACATGAAGTTAAAACAAGAGAAATTGTCCAGAAATACTGCCGGAATGAATCTGCGTCGCCTGCATCATAAATTTTCTGTATTGGATGGAAAACCCTTCCGAATGTACATAAAATCGTCAAAATTTATAGTGATAAAACATAAGTACATATGGAAAATGCTACTGGCCGGAACCAGACCCAGGACTTTGCCTCAGAAAGTTGATAAGTGCATTGTAAGTATATCTGATAATGACACCATGATATCTGTTCCAAAAATCAGAATCAGTTGGTTTATTGAAAGGATTACGCTTCTTATTTTTACAAAAATTGAGCTGAAATTGAAAAAAATGGCAAGAATGGTTGAGTGACTCCCGGGATTTTTATGGATAAACAGTTCTAATATGAATAAAAAGTTGTATTTCTACTAAAAACACGTTAAAAAAGTTAATTTGCAATATTTTAACCACATTAGTCTTGCGTACCCGTGAAATATGAAGAGCCAGCCAAACATTCACACGATTTTTTTTTGCAATTTCAGCTTGATTTTTGTAACAGTAGCGACGTGTATCCCTTTGGTAACCAACCAACTTTGAATTTTTGGAACAGATATAATGAGGTCACTATCAGAGATACTTACAATGCAGTTATCAACCTTCTGAGTCAAAAACCTGGGTCTGGCCAGTAGCGTTTTCCATATGTACCTATGTTTTATCACTATAAATTTTGTCGATTTTATGTACATCCTGAAGGGATTTTCCATTCAATACAGAAAATTTATGACGCAGATTCATTCCGGCAGTATTTCTAGACAATTTCTCTTCTTTTAACTTCTTGTGACTTGCCATTTTAACCTAAATTTTAAATTAACAGAAATGTTATTTTTTATTTTTTATCACAATGCAATGTTTATATGCATGTAGCGAGAGGGATTTACGCATGAAAAATGTCTATTTATTCGCACTAAATTCTCTCTCTAAATAATTTAATCGAAGAGGACATACCTGATCAAATATCGCGGTAATACTTAATTTCTTCGGCTCCTTCTCGTCGTCTTCCCCCCTTCTACTATGGCGTCGTGCGCCATCTTCCGCAAATTTTTCTAATCTTCCCACATGCATATATTGACCATTGAAAATTTTAAAAATGTGTGCATTTCATCTATTCAAAGCACTCTTCCAATTGACGTAACAAACTTTTGACGCATAAAAAATAATAAACTTTTGGATAATAATTATTTTTCATATGAAATAAGATTAATTATTATTTATAAAATACATTAATATTATACATACATACAAAATAATACAAAATACGTTTTCTTTCTTTTTCCCACCTGGTTTTCCGAACATACATGACATAACAAACTTTTGACACTCACTGTATATGGCCGATTGTATCAGAAACTGGGCTAACAGCATTTCATTTGTGTTTGTCGCGATGCAATGCGTCGTTTGCAATGCATGTAGACACAGAGCAAGTTATCCCAGTTACGGTCCAACCAACGCGACAATATATTGATGGCTCCATTTCATATTCTATTAAGTCTACTTAGAATTATATACTTCAAGGGATTACCTTTTTCTGGGATCAAGCTCTACAACTTGTGAAAATTTCGTGGTCAAATAGTATTCGGGTGACGTGAAAAATTCCATTTAGAAAAAATTACACGGGCTTCATATGATTTTGTCAACTACAAATAATAGCTCTCCTGAAAAGTCGTCATTCCGAGATATCATATAGTATGCGTAAGAGAAGAGTTTATAATCTGGGACAGGGTGCATATAAGCACTAATGTTCGAAGCTTAAAGTTCAATATTTTCAATATAAATTTAAGTTTTTTGTTACTTCCTTTTCAGAAGTGTTGTTTGGGACTTTGACAAGGAGTTTATAGTCTTTGCTTTTTCTAAAATTAATCTTAATATGTTTAAAAATGTATAAATATGTAAAGATAAATTTGACTATAATTTTGGTCACATTGCTTGTAATTTTGGATAGCTAATCCGCCTTAATAGGATGCCCATTGTTGTTCATTTAAAGGACTTAACCTAACAAATCCCTTTCTTATTATTATTAAGAAACCTTAGAATGTTTTAAGGAGCCCTGAATCTTTCCAATAAATCATTAAAGAGAGTTAACTTTAATACTCCAAGTACGCGCGGATTCACCCATTGCTCTGACTTTCCGGGACTATTTTAAGGCTTTTTGCACTGCATCTCATTCATAGAGAATGAGATGCAGTGAAATTCGTTGAGAATGAGAATGATGATCCTTTGTTTCTTAAGGCATTTTTACAAATTTTATGATTGAACTGTGCGTGATTTTAGGCGCATTCTTAGTCTTTTATGATTGAACTGTGCGTGATTTTAAGCACATTCTTAGCCGTTTCATGATTGAGCTGTGTGTGGTTTTAGGCACACTCTTAACCGTTTAATGATTCAGCTGTGCGTGTTTTTAAGCACAATCTTAATCGTTTTATGACCTATTCGATAAAAATTAGTCTTATTGAAACATCTTGAGCTTCATTAACTTTTAATTATAAAAATTATAAACGTTTTTTCCTTAAAAAATTATGATTCTTATATAATCATACAACATTCATCCATAAAAAACGTTTAAAATTCATTTATTCTACTATTTGTTCACTATTTTTCAATTAACCCTCTAACGGTGTTTTCTTTAATATGCGAAAAAAAAGTTCTAAAACAATGTTTTCTAGGATAATTATGATCCAATAAAGTCGAAAAAACCATGCATTTTTCATTATCTCTTTTAGTTTAGGCGCTAGGAGAGAAAATATAAAATTTTTTTGGAACTCTTTTTGCTTCTAAAATTCACATTTTTAGCTTTTTCAAATTTTTTAAATAAAATATACAAAGTAGAATGACATATCTTTCAGTAAAAAATAAATTTATTTTAGCCAGATAACTTTAAATCGGTATTTTTATGGAATTTGGAAATGAGTTTTCTTGCACAAATATTTTTTGTTGCTTGTTCTCTGACCTGTCACACAAAACTGGCAATAGCAACAAAACGAAGAGTCAAAATGAGTTCAAACTTTCAAGAGATGTTTATAAGACTATTACCGAGGACACTATAGTACTTTTAAATAAATAAAACCTTTACTTTCGCTGTAAATGTGATTTTTGTGAAGACCACCTGGAGGCGGTCTTACCCGTTAGAGGGTTAAAATATTTCAGTCTTTTTATGCCTTAAACCGATATGACCGCCTCCAGGCGGTCTTTATCTTTTCTCACCTGGCGCCCAAACGGAAAGAGATAAAGAAGAATTGATGGTATTTTTGAGTTCAGTGGGCCATTAATTACCCTAGACAAAATTATTTAACTACTTTTTTTGGATATTAAAGAAAACATCGTTAGAGGGTTAATGATTCAGCTGTGCGTGTTTTTAAACGCAATCATAATCGTTTTATGACTGAGCTGTGCGTATTTTTGAGGATGATCTTATTCTTTTTATGGTTCAGCTGTGCGTGTTTTCAGCACAATTTTATGCGTTTTGTGATTCAGCTGTTCGTGTTTTCAAGAGAATTTCTATTGTTGTAAATATCATCTAAGTCTATTTTCAGCATAATTTTAACCATAACCATGTAATGGTAAGCTGTATAGCTGTATAGCTGAATAGATTTAAGATTTTCAAAAATAGAGGGCATGTGGTTATGGGTTTGTCACTTTAAAAAAGGCGATTTTCTAACATTTCCTTCAATTTAAAATCTCAATCAAACTCAACCGACTAGCCATTACAATTTTCTTTTCTCAGATGATGAAATGGAAGTATTAAGGTAAAAACTACAATAAAATTTCTATAATTTAGGTGCGGTTAAAAATTTAGGTGAGGTTATGGTTTTGTCGCGCACTTTAGTACAACGACAACCTCTAAAGATTGAAAAAAGCTAATAAATTATTAAATTTAAAGAAACAAAAGAAATGGCCGAAATTTTTACGCACAAACCTTAATCTTTTTGTCATCTATAAAATAAGGTTTTAAATTTATTTTGTGAGCAAAACATGCTTTCATGAAACGTTAACAAAAACAAAACTTGGAAACTTTACTATTTAGAATTTTGATACCTTCGGAAACTGGGCTAAACCTCAGATCTGAAACCTGCATAATCTTTAAGATGCCATTAATATCGCCAACATACGGCAATATTATAGTCACTCTTATCCTCTATATGGCCAAATAGGGTCGAAGAAACACCTATTGGCACTTTAGGAACCGCTATATTGGCACCCTATTTTGTATCATTTGGGATATGAAATTTGAGTATATATTATAGGAAAAGGTAAATTAATGAAAAAACGCCATTACTTGCATTTTTTTAGATACAGTGCCCGCTGTCTAATCCGGAGCGCCGTAATCCGGACGAGTTATCGACGGTTACATTTAAAATCATTTTAAGGTCATGTATACATGTGTGTTCAGCAATAAAAATGAATTATCCTGTAAAGTTTTTGTTCAATAAATAAAGTATAATAGTATAGAATTCTCTAATTATGCCTTTTTAAGCTTCTTTAAAGCTTATATACTAATTCTCGAAAAAAAATCTTGTATTATATTTTCGAGACGTTGAACGAATTCAAAAAATCCATCCGGATTACGAAGCGGGCACTGTATAATGATTAGATATTTAGACATAATTGCCAAAAGGAGATCTTTCGACCGTACTATTTATTAAATTTGTCATTAATTCAATTCCATTTCTTTTACTATAGCAATCAAAATAAAATAGATTTTATATAACAATGAAAATTCTTGAAATTTTTAATGCATTTGAAATGTTCTTAATGACTTCTTTAAATGGTTTGGGTAAATTTAAAATTTTATGATAAATTCTAAAAATTTCATTAAACTTTTCTCAAATTTGAAATTGATTTTAAGAGAGTTATTTGAAATTAGCGAATTTCTAAATTAATCGTGTATTTTTGTTTTTGTTTTCGTAAAACTTGAATATCTCAGTGTTACCCGAAAATATGGTAATAATCAAATTTTCACTACTTGTAGAGCTCAATCTCAGAAATACATAACTTTCCCTTCAGACTAATATAATTCTACATCGACTTTAATCAATATGTAACGAAACCCTCCATATGTTTTGCGTAATCTTTGAGTTTAAGCATAAAAAATTGATAAGTATTAAGATTTGAAATAAGTTGAAACATTCGTTACCATTATTTCGCACATTTGTCCAACCGTCGCACATGATGGACAAAACAGAGGCTTTGGTGATTATTTCATTAATATTTTGTTCAATCCTTTTATACTCCTTGACTAACAATGTCCCCGACAATTGCTTCCTTGATGGTGGTGTGTATTCAGGCCTCAATGTCTGGATGAACTTTTTAAAATATTGGTTTTCCGATAGCATAAATGGAGATGCTGTAGCATATACAGCTCTGGCAAATTCGTCATCTAAATGGCTCTGTAATTAAAAAGGAAGAAAAACAATGAAAAATCACTTTATTTGTTAACTTGCTAGAAATTTACAAAAATGTGATTAACACCCTTTTGTAACAGATATTACAATAATATGCTGGTATAGAATACTGGCATAAGAGCTAAAACTAACGATATAATAGAAACAGGTAAAAATCTAATATAGTGCAATGTCGATTCAGGTAGGCAAATTTTCACCTTCATAATCTGAAACATTTTTTAATCTAATATTATATTTTTGTTATTCCGATTATGCCCAAAACACTCGTGATCCGGAAAACGGGGCATCAAAAAAGACGCCTCGCGCGTAATTTCTAACTTACAATTTTTGAAAAAAAAAATTAGGGCAGACTGGGGCAAAAAGTCATTTCGCGCAGTGCATATTTTTAAGCACAATTTTATCCGTTTTATGATTGAGCTGTGCGTATTTTTAAGCGCAATTTTAATCTTATTATGAATCAACTGCGCGTATTTTCGAGCGCATTTGTAATCTTTTTATGATTGAGCTGTGCGTATTTTTTAGTGTAATTTTAATCGTTTTATGAATCAGCTGTGCGTATTTATAATTGGAATTTTAGTCATTTTATGATTGAGCTGTTCCTATTTTTAAACGCATTATCCGTTTTATGATTGAGCTGAGCGTATTTTTAAGCGCATTATTCATTTTATGATTGAGCTGTGGGTATTTTTTAAGTGCACTATCCGTTTTATGATTGAGCTGTGCGTATTTTTAAGCGCATTATCCGTTTTATGATTGAGCTGTGCGTATTTTTAGGCGCACTATCCTTTTTATGATTGAGCTGTGCATTTAAGCGCATTATCCGTTTTATGTTTGAGCTGTGCGTATTTTTAAGCGCATTATCCGTTTTATGTTTGAGCTGTGCGTATTTTTAAGCGCACTATCCGTTTTATGATTGAGCTGTGCGTACTCTTAAGCGCATTATCTGTTTTATGATTGAGCTGTGCGTATTTTTAAGCGCAATTTTAATCATTTTATAATTGATTTGCGCTTATTTTTAAACTCTTTGCGATAAAAGATTCCTGAAAAAATAATGAATTTGACTATTCATCTCGTTTTCTGCGTTGCAAAATCAATGCTGGAATTTTACATCAACTTTCCAAAAGAAATTTATAGTATATATACATAAAAATATGTATTTCAGAAAGCTCTACTTCTAATTCTTTTTATTAGTAGTAAAATAAATTTTAAAATATGTTTAACGGAGAATGTAAAAATCTTAATAATAAAATATTTTTTAACCTTAGTTATCTCGCAGAAACCCTGTTAAATAATTAGAACTCAAAAACGATATTTTGTTCCGTTTCTTGGAACATATTTGTGAAACCGTCAAGCAAATCTATCGTTGGTTAAGTTGAAGAGAAGAAAAATTCAAATAATAATATGCAAACTGAAGATTTCACTGTGGGAGCTTGCAAAAAATAAATATACAATTTTTTATTTTCACCCCGTTCTGCCTAAATTTAAAAAAAAAAAATTGAAAAGAGATGAGAATGAAGTACGAGAATTCTCTGCCCAGAACATTTCTGGGGATAGTCACCATGTGGATGGGCTCAGAATCCGAGCAGTTCTGGAATGTTGTTTTATGTTCAGAAACTCTGAATTTGCTAACATATTTCCTTAACCTAATGTACTACTTTGACACATTTTTAGGTAAAATATCAAGTTTTTATTTACTTAATTTTTCGTTAGTTTGGTGAGTTTTAATTTTTTTTTGTTTTAATGCATTCCTAAATTTACTTGGGCTTTTTTCTTGGTCATCACTGTACCACACGCTGAAACCAAAAGCATGACTCTCCTAAATTTAAAAGTGTTATGATCTACCTGTTTTCAAAAATCCGATTCTCTAAATTCAAACGAATACTGTTCCCTGCAGTACTGAGCGAAATTTACTCTACATTTTTTAAACTATCACACTCTATTATAAAAAAAATCAGGCGTAAAATTTCTCTAATATAGAGTAAAATAGTTTTAAATTCTTGATGTCTACATTAAAAATCATGTTTCTTAAATTTTTCTATCTCAGAATTTTCCTCTGTGCACGAAAAGAGTTGTGACTGGTGGGCAAATGTTTGCTGATTTGACGTACAATTTAATTTAATCATTCTAAAGAAAAAACGGTTCTGGAACCGATTCCATGGCTTGGACCCGGTTCCTAAACCCGTGAAAAAACCTGGTGGGTACCCGGGTACTCAGGAACCGGGTACCCGGCGCTGCGACCACTAACTGCAGGGTAGCATCACAAAAAATGTATTTACAGTGACAATTGTGGTTTTATTGATTTAAAATTGATGTAGTGTCCTTGGTAATAGTCTTATTAACATCTTTTGAAAGTTTGAACTCATTTTGACACTTCGTTTAATTGCTATCCAAAGTTTTGTGCGACAGGTCAGAGAACAAGCAACAAAAAATTTTTGTGCAAAAAAACTCATTTCCTGTTTCACGAAAAATACCGATTTAGTTATCTGACTAAAATAAATTTATTTTTTATTGAGAGATATAGGGGAAATGCTTCTAATTTTGTCCAGTTTCTTATTTTGGACACTTTGAGGATAACATTGGACACTAAAAATAAATTGATTAAAATGATGGATTTTTATTCCAATATTTGATGAATAATGAATTCTATCTAAATATTTGTTCTTTTTGGAATATTTTAACACTAAATACGTTAAAATTTGAATATGATTTGAGTTGAAATTGCTTTGTTGAAAATTCAGTGTGAGCAATTGCTTACGAGAAATATGACAGAACTTCGTGGCTTACTTCAGTCTTATTTAGTTTTGGTGAAGTACTAACAAAGTTTGTTCGCTGTTTTTGAGTGATATTATTGAATATTCATTAAATATTGTGTTGATTCACGTTACTGATGATTTGTACATTTGACCTGAAGTGAGATTTGCCTTGTGAATTATATTTTTCGTGTGAAAAATGGGAAATTTTTTAAGACATTCACCAGTGAGGTGATGATTCTTATTTTGGACAGGTGTTTTTCTCACGAAATTTCGTGAAGTTTTAGCTTTTGTGATGACTAGGTTGGACAAATGCCTGGAGAAATGAAGGAGCATCATCTCTACGAAAGAGATGCAGTGAGAAATGCCTTGAAAGGCTCCCGGAAAGGGCAGGGAATGAGCGAATCCGCACGTACTTGGAGTACCGAAGTCAACTCAGTTTAATGAATGATATGGAAAGTTTCTGGGCTTCTTGTGACATTCCACGTTTCCCTTACATGACCAGGAAGAGGACTTGGTAAGATTGGTTCATAAAATGAAGAACAATGGGCATCCTGTTGAGGCGGATTATCTGTCCAAATTTACAGACAAGTTGTAAAAATTAATAACCAAGTTGTCCAAAATAAGAGTCAAATTCACCTCTACATATCAATTCATTTTTAAACGTATTAAAACTAATTTTAGTAAAAATGAGATGATAAATAGCTTGCCAAGTTTCTAAACAATCCTTCTGAAAAGAGAGTAACAAGAAAAGTCAATTAGTATTGAAAATATGGCACTTCAAACTTAGGATATCGATGCTTATATGCAGACTGTCCAAAATTATAAGCACTTCCCCTATATATCGTTCTACTTTGTAAATTTTAATTAAACAAATTGAAAAAATTAAAATGTAAATTTGAGAAGCGAAAAGGGGGGTTTCTAATTTTGTTTTTATATTTTCGCACCTAGCGCCTAACCTAGAACAGATAATGAAGATTGGATGATATTTTTGAGTTTAAAGGACCATAATTAATCTAGAAAAAAAATATCTCACTACTTTTTCTTGCATATTTAAGAATTAGACGTTAGAGGGTTAATAAATCCATACAAAATCATCGCTTTACTACACTGTTAGAAAAAAATAAATAAATCTTAACATTTTATTTTTTGATGAATTGCTTTTATTCTAAAAATATTATTTTTATTTTGATTTATTCTTGAAATCATTAGAAATAAATATTGAAATTAATTTCCTACAGTTTGCAAATTTAATCTGCAAAATTCTAAGAAAAATACTTAAAGTTATTCGAAAAATTCTTATTTTCAGTCACGATTTGTAAAAATTGAAAAAGGACTTCCTAATTTTCAACGGATTTAGACAAATTTGCACTTTTTTGAAAGATTTTTTTAATTCTGAACCCGACTGCATCGGTCACAATCGGTTATGGATCGGGAAAGTAATGATAATAGATTTATTTTGAAAATACTGTTTTTAGCAATTTTTAGTCTTTTGACCCAATTCAAACGGTAAGAGATATCAACTTTCGGTCTTCGATTACCCCTCCTCAAATGACATTATCTCGAAACTAGTCTCTTTAGTCCGCCCCTCCTTCCCTTCAAAAATAAGGTTTTTCTAATTTTGCAAAAAATTAGCCCTGACGATTTCATTCATTTTTGGATATACTTTGGAGGTAGTCTAGCTGAACATTCCGTTCATAGACACCTATCATCGGAAAAATCACCATCTTAAATTATTCAAGGTCAAAGCTTAATTTTCATCCTATTTGGTCAATCAATTAATTCAAAGGTTAATGTTTTTTTGAAGCCCTCTTCTTGAACAAAGATGGTTTTGAGGTGATTTATAGACAAATTAAAATCAACAATAATTTTATATGCACAAGAAAAAATTGGGAAAAGGTATATAAGGCAGAGCTCTCTCGACCTCGAGAGAGTTCGTGCAACTCGCAAAGCCTCGGACGCTTTGCCACCCCTTTTTCTCACAGTGTATTAATTTGGCAGACGAAGAAGAAAATAAAGGAATTTTGGGTAGAATACGAGTGTTAATTACATACTCTCCGGAAAATCTTATTTGGGATGAAGGGAAGAAGAGCAGTGCAGATATCCAAGCAACACGTCATCGAGTTCTATAGAAGGATCCTGCACTTCATGCAATATGTCCAGGAGCAAAAATACCTCTCTGCCGGGGGAATAATTTGGACAACCGTGAAGACTATCGTGAGTTCTTGGAGATGAAAACGTGTCTTAGACTACGAAAAATTCATCATCATGTCTTACCCAGAGGCATAACCTGGTGAATTGGGGACTCATTGTGTATTCAGGTAATTGATCCAGGTGACCAAGGAATTTTGTGACTATAAAGACGACTATCCAGAAAGATAAACACGCCAAACAGAAATCTCTGGGTAAATTGTAGCAGGGGTTAGGAAAGGAACGGAGCAATCCAGGAGTTTTTTGTGTGCTTGTGGTGCGGTGTTCATAAATTACGGGGACTGCGTAGATGGCGGTACTACCAAGGCGCATCATCAAGAAGACACAGCGTCTCCTGCAAGAGCCAGTGCATGGTATCATTGCTGTGTACCAGACGAAAGCAATTCCCGGTACATTCATGTGATTGTCACGGATCCGGAGGATAGTCGATTTGAGGGGGACCTCTTTAAATTGGAATTGTTCCTGTCGGAAGATTGTCCCTTGTAGGCACCAAAGGTTCGCTTCATCACTAAGATCTACTATCCCAATATCGAATTTGTTTGGACATTCTCAAGGACAGGTGAAGTCAAGTCCTTCAGATTCGCATTGTCCTCCTATCGATCCAAGCCTTACTCAGTGCCCTAAGTCCCGATGATCCACTAATAAATGATGTTGCTGAACTGTGGAAGATCAATGAGACCGAAGCCATTTGCAATGCTCGTGAATGGACCCAACGCTATGCCATGGACAATTAAATCCAGCCGCGACACCTTCTAGCACCTGCCCTGCTCCTCCAATATCCCTAAATTCCCCAATCCTGACACTCCCTACTCTCCTAACGTCCTAACTCACATCGCGCACTATGAAAAATAAATGTAATTTAATTTTAAATATTATACTCACAATGATATCTACTATGTTGTCGGGTTTCTACTCTGAAAGATTCCTCAGGGAGGCCAAAGCTTATCGCCCGGCAGAGACCCAGCTCTGTGCCCCCATCCGAACACTTCCAGGCCATGTTATTGCGACTGACTGATAGTGTCTTCTGTCAGGCAATCCCCCACACGGCGGGCAACAAAACTACCACCAGTAAAAAGCTGCTTGGAGCGAGAGGCGGGAAATCTAAATTTCCCGCGAACAGGGAAAGGAAAGGGATTCCATCAGCCGGGCTGTATTTCGCTATCAGGTGGAAAATCTCAACTATAAATAGAAATTTTATTCTTTCATGATGACAAACTACCAAACACTTTACGTGTGTCGTTGTTGCTCCCCATTGTTGAAACCCCATGTTCTCATAAATGCTGATTCGAATGATTTTTTACCTTCCTGAACCTCTTGAGATTTCCTATTTCCTACTCAAGACTGAGACTAGCTGAGACGTAATTGTATGCACATTGTACAGAGGATACCTGCTATTAGGATGTGATTGTCAGGAAGATGGTTCATGTACCAAATCTTCTGCTCAATTCTACAGCTTCTACTTCTATATTTCCTCTGCTAAATAAAACCTAAAAATGAGGTTATGTGGAGGGATTTCTTTGGAGAAATTTTATGTTTGGAGCGTTTGGAGCTAACATACAGAAATTGGAACTATTGTCACTCACATTAGCCCTCAAGCGACTCAAGCGCACTGAGAGTATTCTCCAGATAGCTCATCGTCGTGAAATGACTGATAAAACGGGCAAATACGATAAAATGGGATGTTTACGGAGTTCCGGAAACATCTGATGGATAAATTTCACCTTTTGCCCGTCTTGCCAGTGAAGTAGGAAGTTAAAAAAAAACACTCACCTTTTGTACCCCGGAAATAGCCACCCTTGCCGACGCCTGCTGCTTTTCCGCCGGGGATTTTTTGCTTGTACCTCCAGATTTCGGTGACGCTTTTGTATCTGTAATGGAAACAATAAAAATATTTAGATTATTGCAGATTTTCTTACCGTCTTGGAAAGTATTTGTAGGTTTTCTTACCTTCATCAAAAGCTTGTTTCACCTCTGGAGGTACGTTGGGGCACCTCAGCAGCAAGTGTTCTTTCATGCGAAAGGCATTTCCGGTGATACACCAGTCGCAGAAAGAACACTTCTGCTTCTTGGTGCCCCCTTCAGATGTAAAGTGACCCCAAACTCTTCCACGGGGCTTCATTATATCGAATGCAATGGAATCACAATTTCACACACTGAAGCGCGAGAAATACTAAAATGGACGCACCGCGCGAAAGAGGTGATGGTGAATTTCGGTGGTGAATATCACATCGTGAATCTTCGGGAATGGTCGGATTTAATCGTGAAATTTCATGAATTTTCACTCGGTGAATATTCACTGTGACTTTCATGAATTTTCACTATGAAATGTCAGTGACAATTTCAATGTGCCATCTCTACTCTACTGTATAAGGAAACTTCCTCAGACAATTCCGAGCTTTGTCCATGTGACTTAGACCAATTTGTTAGTGGGATGGGAAAAATCCACCACTGCAATGGCGCCTTTTAGTACACCGCAGTGACACTTTG
This sequence comes from Phlebotomus papatasi, assembly GCF_024763615.1. Lineage (NCBI taxonomy): Eukaryota > Metazoa > Arthropoda > Insecta > Diptera > Psychodidae > Phlebotomus > Phlebotomus papatasi. The sequence goes on along the minus strand of NC_077223.1, from coordinate 31,047,560 downwards.
GCGCTTTTAGTACATCCATGGAGAAGCAGCAAAAGATGATTGTAAGAATTTTCTAGTGGTCTTTTGTGCCCAAATTACTAAATTATTGGTCACTGCTGTACTATCACACAATTCCCCAGTATCCCTTGCATCGATTCCAGGTGAGTTTGAGCAGCCTACTATGGTGTTTAAAGTGGAAAAAGCCAGTGAATTGACCATGGTTGTCAAGTGTCTCTTTCAACCCCCTCCGGGGAACAAAAAAGGTTGTGTGTGTCCAATTAGGTGATATTTTCTGTGAAAATTTCCAGGTTTCATTCGTACTTTTTGCTAAAAATCTTTTGTATTTGTTTTAGTGAATAATACTGGCTTTTCTTTGTTTTCCATACAATGGCCGAATTGCGCGGGGGGTGTTCAGTGCAAGGTGTGGAGAAAGAGAGATTGTCACTTTTTTCCGGACACATCAAACACATACTCAAAAAAAAATATTGTGTTTTCTGAGACGGCAAATTTGTTGCAGAGATAGACATCACCCTTGGATTTGGTGGGATTACCAGGAGAGAGATTAGAGTTAGGTGAGAGTGAAAGAGAGAAAATACACGTGTGACCAAAGAGAAGTGACATTTGGGCAGAAAAAAATATTATTCTCCAATTAAGTAGAGAAAGTGTGGGAGTTGTCTTAGTGGTTGATGAAGAAGAACTCCCTAAATCGCCTCCCGGCTGAGGGTAACAACAAAAAAATGGAGACAGACACGAATGGACGGGATGTTGAAGCACCCGTAGAGAAGATGGACACCCAAGATCTCGAGTGTATCGATGCTAATGTCATTCCGGCTAATGTCTGTGACACACCAATGCGCTCAGAAGAATTCGACGAGACACTACCAATGGAGGAGAATGTTGATTTTGCACCAACAGCAACATCACCCCTTCATCCATTTGGACAACAACAGACACCAGCAGCTGAGCCACCACGTGAAGATTCAACAATGGAGGAAGAAGATCATGCCAGATCAGAAGCCACATTTACATTTCGCGTGGAAGAATTCAGTAAGCTCAATGAGCAACTTCTATCGCCACCATGCTACGTCCGTAATCTCCCATGGAAGATCATGGTGATGCCAAGGACTACACAGGGTGGTGATCGACCACAGGCCGACAACCGTTCCCTGGGCTTCTTCCTGCAGTGCAACGGTGAAAATGATTCGCCATCGTGGACATGCAAAGCCACGGCGGATCTAAGCATTCACAATTTTAAGCCGGACGTCGAACCACTCAGCCGGAAGATCACCCATGTGTTCTACAGCAAGGAGAATGACTGGGGATTCAGTCACTTCATGTCATGGAGTGATGTTCTCGATCCCGAGAAAGGATACATCATGGATGATGCAATTGTCCTGGAGGTTCATGTAGTGGCTGAGGCGCCTCACGGTGTCTTCTGGGACAGCAAAAAGTACACAGGCTACGTTGGTCTCAAGAACCAAGGTAAGCACACACATTTGGCACAATTCTACTCTATCCCCTTCGACTGTACACTGAGAAATCCGAAAAAGTTAAAATAACATTCCGGAAATGTTAATTTTACCCTGCAATATTGATCCGAAATCGGTGTAAATATTACCTTTTTTAGGTGTATTGGGGGTTAAAGTTACCTTTTTCATGTTAATTTTCCCCTTAAAAAGGCGTAAAATTAACATTAAAAAATGTTGATATATTTTTACATCTAAAAAATATTAAAGTTATGAGGAAAAAAGTTAATCGCACCCTCTTTTTTTCTCAGTGTAGACAGAATCCAATTGGATTTCTTAAACTCAATTTTCTTTACACTGAGAAAAAACGGGGGTGCGATTAACTTTTTTCCCTCATAACTTTAACACTTTTAAGGTGTAAAAATATATCAACATTTTTTAATGTTAATTTTACACCTTTTTAAGAGTAAAATTAACATGAAAAAGGGTAACTTTAACCCCTAATACACATGAAAAGGCTAATATTTACACCGATTTTGGATCAATACTGCAGGATAAAATAAACATTTGCGGAATGTTCGGCTCTATTCTGCGAATAAAGATAAAGATAAATATGAAGAAATAAAGATAAATATAAAGATTTGGTATTCTACAATCAAAATTTCATAATAAAGCTGTCAAATATCTTTATTTTTAGATTGGATAAAAATATTTCAAGATTTGGTATTCTGCGCCCAAAGATTTCAAAGTGATTCTAACCTCAATATTCTTTATTTTTTCATAAAGATTTCAAAGGTGATCTCGAGGTGTTTTGAAATCTTTATTTGCGTTTTGAAACTCGTTTGAAAAGCATTAAAGCCATGGAAGATCTTTTAATTTATTAGAAAATTTAAGGATGTAGAGGAAGTATAAAGAGGGTAATACGCTAATACATTAGGAATACAATAAATACAACTTTATTTTTTTTTATTTCTACAAAAAATACTTATATTAAGTCATACTTCGAAAAGATGTATTATTTCAGAAGACGGTAAAATTTTGATGAATTAAAAATCCGAACTGAATTTATTCTTTAAATCTTATTAGTTCGACAAAGATTGTGGAAACTGCTCTCTCTTGGAGTTCGAGCAGTTAAAATCGTTGGTATTAGCGTTGGATTACACAGTGATCATTATTTTTCGATCTAATGACAATAACAGTGATGAACCGGTAGCTGAGAGTTATCTGGGTTCTCTATGACTGACTTGAAGTTGAAGGGATCTCTTGCATCTCAGTATGTAGTTAAACAAAATTTTAATTTTTGACTAACTAACTCTGTTTTGCTGCCAGATGTTTCCTGATTCTTAAACCGGTAAAACCATCTAAGATATTTTGTGAAAATTGCACTCATAAATCTACATTAAAAATAATTGAATATAAAATTCGGGGTTTCTGTACCTTAATCCAATCGTCTAAAATTTATAAAACATTCCCTCTGATTTCTTGATGTTCAATAAATTTCAAGCTCTTTTTGTTCCGGAAATATTTTTTTTCTCAAAGTACCGGAGAAGTGTATGAAAAGTGAAATTATTTCCAGGACTTTTGCACTTAAAGTTGTCAATTTTGTAAGCTATTTCATACCACCCGAAAGATTTTCCTCGTCCACCACAATTTTAAAAGAAAATTTCCACTCTTTGTCGTGAAAATTAACTAGAAAAAATATCTCCTACCAAGAAATCGGCTTGGTTGACTAAAGTGCCAAAATGACAAGGCAGACAAGGCATAAGTGACAGTTTGGATATTGAAATCTGCGTTATTTATTTGCGTTTCTTCGACTTTTTATCCAAGATCGCAGAATGCAAAATCTTGAAATTTTTAAAATCTTTATTTTGAAACTTTATGTTTATCTTTATTCGCAGAATAGAACCCGTTATCTTAACTTTTTCGAACAAGAAAATTGGAAGAATTGATTCTTTCTATTTGAGAAGCTTAAACATACTTTCTGTAATCGATTTTTATAATATGTCTTTTCACGTTAATTTTGAATATAACAAACGCTAAAATAAACACTTAAAATATTGATTGAACTTCAGATAACAATAATATCGACTTATTTCTCCAGTCACGCTAAAGCTATATTCATTATTAATTGGACAATTGCAAACTAAAAAGCGTTATTTTATTCAAAGCATAGGGGAAAGTACTCTCCCTTCGAACGTTCATGCCTTCGAATAATGTAAATTTTGTTCTAGTTTACCTAAGAGACTTACACATTTCTATTAAATATTAGTTAGCTTATCATCAATTATTGATAATTACGTAATAATTTAGTGTAAATCTCTTACGAAAAACTAAAGAAATTCACATTATTCGAAGGGATGAACGTTCTAAGGGAGAGCACTTTCCCCTACCAAAGACTTTATAGAAACAAATTATTTGAATAATAAGTAATTATTGATTTTGAATCTCTGAGAACCAAGTGCAGATTTCTCCGGATTTCGAAGACCTTTCTATTGAATCCAATGAACTCAACGTAATCGGTTAAGAAATATGCTTTTTAGAACTGTTTAATTTTTGACCTTGAAAAACTATTATAAGGAATCGTTCAAGGTCATTGTTGCATCTAGACAAAAAGGCCATCAAAGCAACTTCTACAAAAATATGATGAAACAGGGAAAATTAGTCAGACTATCGATTTTCTATAATAATAATAATAATGCTGGCACAAAATTCCATGAAGGAACAAGGCCTTCCCGCAAAGGGATTTCTAGACATGCATTATTATCCTTTCTTGTACGGGATGAGGTTGTCAGTCCCATGCCCGTGGAATCAAGTGCAGTGTAGCTCACTGGATGCAATCTGAACGCCTTTAACGCCAGAAAAATTCCTGGTGACCTAAAGGGGATTCGAACCCGGGACACTTGCATCATAGAGCGAGTGCTCTATCATTTGACCCATTGAGTGATTTTCTATACTCGTTATAAATTGAATTATTGAAAAAAACAAGGTTCAAAGCTTCCAAGCCATAATTTTCAGACGAATGAAGGAAGTTTGCTTTAAAAAAAGGGGTGCCAAAGCGTCCCAGGCTTTGAGAAGTGCTCGAAATCGTCACTTAAATGCTGTACCTGAAAAGTACACAGTATAATACCCAGCGCACAATAACATTTGTTTTTTAAACATGTTTTTGACATTTCTATGAGAGTGAGTGAAATCTAGATCTAGTTATCTTGCTCAATCTTATAGGAAATTTTGAAAACATATTTACAAACAAAAGTTATTGTTATATGGGAAATTTGTGTGAGAACTGTCAAAATTTCATTGTTTACTATTGCAATTTTTTAATCATTTTTCGCATTTCTAACCGTCTAATTGTCTTCTAGAATAATTGATTGGATTCTTAAAATGTGCCAAGGTTCTGGGATCAAGTCTCAGACCTGCTCTTACATATTTTTTTTCTTCTTTGTTCTTTTTTCTCTATTTATTAGATAGACTTTTAACAGATCATACACATAAACCGAACAAAAACTCAGTAGAATCAAAGTACAGAAAAGAAACCGTTTTATAAAATACACAAATTGACAATACACAACAATACAATACACAAAAATCAATACACAAAATTTCCAATACAAAAATCTCACAACCATAATACTCGTGCAAAAATTACCAACCATAATGGTTGTAATTTTTTTACTGTGTACTTTCGCATTATTTACTATTTACCGACTTAAAGAACGATTCAGAAATCACTCAAAAGACCCTCCAAAATAGTTTTAAGAGTAATAGAATTGATATTTGGACGAAAATTACTTATCGGTTTATAATCGTTTTTTTTAGTGGTTTAAAACCGATTTGAACCGAGTAATAAATCACTCAAAATATTGCCCAAAAATACACCTCAGGAGCAATATAATTGAATTTTGAATAAAAAATAGTTATCGGTTATGAACCGGTTCAGTTTTATCGGACATTCCAAGACCTTTCCAACGCGTGCAAACAGGATACCATTCGGTTGAAAAACAAGTGTTTGTAAAAGTACACAAAATTCTCGTCAAATGCTCATCTTACGAGTAATGTTTGCGAAAAAACTACAAACTTTTACAAACTTGTTTGTGGGTTATACGATTTACGAGCATATCGTGAAGGCCTCTCCTACACACTAGGAGCAATTTCCTTAAAAAATGCCTTTTTTAAAGAAAATTTCCCTAATCCTTGTAGACAAAAACGTCAGATTTTTTTTAAAAAAGGCAATTTTTGACGAAACTTTCTCCTAGTGTGTAGACGTCATAAGTCAGTCCCCAATAGAAATTCAAAAACATTTACGAATAATTTTACAATTTTTTTTGTGTAGTGTTTATCGGTTCTTTACCGATTTATAAATCACTCAAAGGACCCCCCAAATTAGCTTATGTAGGAGTATTACAATTGATATTCGAATAAAAATTACTTATCGGTTCAAGCGCTTCATTGCCGCTTCGTAAGCTATTGAAACTGGTTTAGACTTGTCAGAAATTCCAAGACCTTTCCAACGAGCCCAAACATGATTCCATTCGGTTGAGAAGTACCCTTTTTAGAGCCCTTGTAACCTTTGACCTTGAAAAACCGTTATTAGCAATAATAATTCATCTGCAATTTCCTATATGGACGAAATAGCCGCCTCGTCCGCCTAGATAATTTCTAAAACATATTCATTAATACAGAGGGCCAATTTTTGAAATTCTCACTCGCAGCCATGAGCTCTTTAGTAGTTGAGAGAAATTAACTCGCACACCCTACAGATTCTTGAGTACGTGCACCTAGTACTTTAGGTTATAGAGAAGTCGTTAGAGAATGATTTGAACTTGCGGAGTGTGCAAGTAAATTTCTCTCGGCCACTAAAGGGCTCGCGCGGGTGCGAGTGAGAGTTTCAAAAATTGACCTTCAGTAATCGCAAGACCTCCCAAAAATGGTTTTGAGAGGAGTAGGGAAAAATGAAGGGCATGTTAATGGTCCCAGGATCAACTGAAGGCCTCTACACATTAGGAGCAATTTCTTTAAAAAAAAATGCCTTTTTAAAGAAAATTTCCGCTATTCTTGTAGGCAGAAACGTCGGATTTTTTTTTAAATGGCAATTTTTGACGAAAATTGCTTCTAGTGTGTAGACACCATTATGGGGACTGTCCTAAGTCTCTATTTATCTCTAGCTATTCTAGAAGAACGCTTAATATCCATATTCTTCCTCAACATCTTGAAAGTTTTTCCTTAAGCTTTGCGTTTTGGCTTTTCCGTAAACTCAATAGTCCTTATTTCGGTCAATGCAGGTGCCACGTGCTACATGAACTCCCTGCTGCAGACACTTTACTTCACCAATCACCTCCGGAAGGCGGTGTACAAGATGCCCACAGAGGCAGATGATAGTAGCAAGAGTGTAGCTCTGGCCCTTCAGCGGGTCTTCCATGAGCTTCAGTTCTCCGACAAGCCTGTGGGCACAAAGAAGCTCACTAAGAGCTTTGGATGGGAAACCCTTGACAGTTTCATGCAGCACGATGTGCAGGAATTCTTGCGTGTCCTGCTGGATAAGTTGGAGAGCAAAATGAAGGGTACTTGCCTCGAGGGTACTATTCCTCGGCTGTTTGAAGGAAAAATGTCTTCATACATCAAGTGCAAGAATGTTGAGTACACAAGTACACGCATTGAGACTTTCTATGACATCCAGCTAAATATCAAGGGTAAAAAGAACATCGATGAGAGTTTCAAGGACTACGTGGCCACTGAAACACTCGATGACGACAACAAGTACGATGCTGGAGAGCATGGACTGCAAGAGGCTGAGAAAGGAGTGATCTTTGTCTCATTCCCACCCGTCCTCCATCTCCATCTCATGCGTTTCCAATACGATCCTGTCACAGATAACAGTGTCAAATTCAATGATCGCTTTGAGTTCTACGAACATATTTCACTGGATGCTTATCTGCAGGAACCAGAGCAAACACCGGCCGAGTATACACTTCATGCCGTTCTGGTGCATTCTGGTGACAATCATGGTGGTCACTATGTTGTCTACATCAATCCACTGGGTGACGGAAAGTGGTGCAAGTTCGATGATGATGTTGTTTCTAGGTAAGTTTTCTTACCATTTTCATTTTTTTTAATCCAGGGATTATTATTTTAAGATGAATTCTGAGGGTTTAGGTAATAACTGATGGTTTTCAAAGCGTTCTATCTTTAGAAAATGCTTGACCGCTTGTTTAGTAGTTCAACAAATGGAAAACAGAATCCGTGCGCACGAGTTCGAGCTTTCCTCGTCAATTTTTTTTGGTTTTACTCGGTTTACAAATGTTTTTACCAGTTCGAGGTCCACTTTATAATTATCCTGAAATCTTTCAGAAGTAATGCCCGATATTCTTTCTAGAAACGCACTGATATTTTCAATTGCGTTATCACCATTTCAAATTATCCTAGTTCTTGGAAATAGGCTCCAGTCAAAAATTTTTCGACTTCAGATTTATCAGTCTTAACTGTATGCGCTTCCGAAAATTTTGTCTACTATAAATGTTCATCCATTCATTTTCATTTTTAACCGCTTATCCTTATCGGGGTCGCGGACCTAACATACTCAGGTTGGCAGCCCATGTCTGTCGATCTTCCACCTTTTCAGGAAGATGTTCCCGGTGGATCCTAAGGCACTCCAAAGCAAGATCCTGAATTTGCTTCAAGAACCTTGTCCTAGGTTTGCCCCGATGTCGACGCCTGCTTACAATGGCTTTATAGCTTTTCTGGGGATGATATAAACTTTACTATTCAAATCCCTTTCTTGGCCTCTAACATAACAAATTTTAGTATGAAAATGTTGTACAGCAAAACGATGCAATATTCTTTGGAAACGAACCAAACACATATCGAGATGGGTTTCCAAGATATGAAGTTACGTGTTACGTTACTTCTTATTCCTGGGATTTCGGTCAGGGTGCGGTGACCCTTGGTGCCGAGAGCTTATTCTGACCAGCTATCGCGAACAATGTATCTTTATCGACGGAATTGTCTTGTTCAACTCCCTTCCCTTGCATGCCGGATCATCACTGATCTACATCGCTAAATTCTACCAGGCTGGGTCAGGTTAAATTCTTTCTTTTTTTTTTGTTCCAATTTTCTGATTTTGTATTTTTCTACCTTTCTTTTCCTCATCCAATTAAACGATTTAAGAGGACCGAACCCTATTGGTATTGATTCAAATAAATGAAAAAAATGTGGAACTGGTTGTTGGTTTTTGGGGATTAATGTTGAGTAGAGTTATAAGGTACATAGGGTAAAGGCTCATAATTTTGTACAGTCTGCTTATAAGCATCGATGTTCCAAGTTTTAAGTGCGAGATTTTCGATACTAATTGACTTTTTTTGTTACTCTCTTTTCAGAAGGGTTGTTTAGAAACTTGGCAAGGGTTTATTGTCTTTGTTTTTACTAAAATTATTCTTAATACGTTTAAAAATGAATTGATATGTAGAGGTGAATTTGACTCTTATTTTGGACAACTTGGTTATTAATTTGGACAACTTGGCTGTAAATTTGGACAGCTAATCCGCCTCAACAGGATGCTCCCTTGTTCTTCATTTCATGAAGCAATCTTATCAAATCCTCTTCCTGTTCATGTAAGGGAAACGTATAATGTCACAAGAAGCCCGGAAACTTTCCATATCATTCATTAAAGTGAGTTGACTTCGGTAATCCAAGTACGTGCGGATTCGCGCATTCCCCCTGGCCTTTTCGGGAGCCTTTTAAGTCTTTTCTCGTTACCTCTCTTTCGTAGAGATGATGCTCCTTTGTTTCTCCAGGCATTTGTCCAACATACTCATCACAAAAGCTAAAAACTTCACGAAATTTCGTGAGAAAAACACCTGTCCAAAATAAAGAGTATCACCTCACTGGTGATTCTCTTAGAAAATTTCCCATTTTTTCACACGAAAATGGGATTCTGATTCGTTAGAATAGAGGTCACGAAATAAGACCCATTTTCCTGTTCTAAATAAACTCATAATAGCCTTACAATGTGATTTTACTTTAGGTGGCCAAAAGTGCTTACATGGCCAAAAGGGCTGACTCTACCCTAAGTTGAATTTTCCTCCAAAAGTTCCACTAAAATTACACAAAATATAAAAAGAAAAACGAGTTCAAAGGAAAGTAGTTGAAAGTTGACTTTTTTTGTTGCGATAGATAATCGGTTGAAAAATTACTACGACAATCGAATTTATTCTATTACACACGATAATCGTAGAAATATTCAACCAGCAAATTGAATGAAGTTTACGCTATTTACTACTATTTATTTCACTTGGGCCATTACTAAGGGCTGAATTTTATAAATTATGCAATTTATTTGATTCATTTTCAATTGTAAGCTGATTTTTTCTGTGGTTTTTATTTGAAATTTCAATTAGTTCAGTTCAACTAATAGCATTCAACTTGCCAATTTAATTTTGTTTTAATTGTGTAAAGTGGAAAAATAGGGATTGCACATTGTGTAATTGGCCTAGATGCAGTAGATCTGAAAGAGTTCTATCGACTCATAGACAAATAAGATAAGATTTTGCCAGGGGTCAGTTCTCCATTTCGGATTACCTGTGCATCCAGGCCAGAATTGGGCCCCTTAGGGGGAACTGGGGTAGTTGTAAACACTGTGATTTTGTCATTAATTTTAAGACTCCAAAGGATAAAACCCATAAGCATTCATAGATACCATGGGGATGTGTGTCCACAGATGAATTGGTCAATAAAATCCTAATACTTTAAAAATAAAAGTCGTTTTTCCCGAAAATGTTGATATTTCGATTATTTTGGTCATTTGGATTTCCATCTGGAAATTAAAAACTGTGTAAAATAATCGAAATGTAGCACTACCAGTTCTTTCCTACATCTTTTAGGATTATATTAATGAATTTACTAGAGAAATTGAGATTCTCATTATTTTAAAAGAATTAATAATTGGTCAGAAAACAGCATTTGGGGTAGATGTAAACAGGCAATTCTCCTGTAATTGTAGATGTCGCGAGTGTAGAATTCATGGCAAAATATTTGGTCTTCTTCTTCTTCATTTCATTCGTTTGACAGCTGCATCTCATGGTGGGAAATTTTTCGTTGTGTTTAATAAGAAGTCAAATGATGTCAAAATATGGGGAAAATCCATTGAAAAATGTCTTTGATTTGCATGCTTTTAGTTTTTTTGCTATTTTAATTATTCTTTGTTAAAAGTGTAGTGATTTTTTGAAAAATATACAGTCTTTATAAATCTCTTACGTAATTAAAATAATTGAAAGTGGTGCAAAGTTAATTTCAAGGGTGGAAAAAAGGGTGTTTACATCCTCCCCAGAAAGTGTTTACTTCTACCCCAGGTATTTTGTGAAAAAAGAAATATGCACAGTGACACAAATTTTATTTTTATGGAAAACTAAATTGTCTTCCAGTATCCGCATTACCTTCGATGTATTGCCTATAGCCAAGGGTAAAACATGAGCTAAGAAATATTTTCTAAAAAATCACTGTGTGCTTGGAAAATCGCCTCAAATTCGCATCTATTGAAAATGTTTTCATGTGCCCCAGTCTCCCCCATGCTTCCCCACTCCTATTCTATCTTATTTCCCGATACGGGTAGCCGCTCTATATCACAGGTCTGTGGGCAATCAGTGCCATTATTATATCACAGCACCCCTTCCGGTGTGTGTTTGGGATCAGTGACAGTGAATATTTGTATCGACTGAAGTAACACTTTCATGTCGAAACTCGTTCTCGTACCAGCCTTTATTGTTTGGCATTACTATTCCATTCATTCACTGGACGAATACAAAACCGGTATAGCATGAGAAATCTTTTTCTGCTGCTGCTCAGCTTCGAACCCGAGACCTCATAGTCATAGAGCCACTACTTTATCCACTGATCCACTTGAGGCTCTCCCATAGACAAATATTAATTTTAATCCTAATCAATTTTAGAAAGAAAAATGCATGAATGATTTGTTTTTGATAGATGCACGAAGGCTGAAGCCATTGAATACAACTACGGTGGACTGGATGATGACCTGAGCCTTCAGGCACGTCACTGCAGTAATGCCTATATGTTGGTGTACATCAGGGACTCAGTCCTGCCCACAGTTCTGCAGGATATCATCGAACAGGACATCCCCAGTGAATTGGTGGATCGTCTGTCGGAGGAGAAGCGTATGGAGCAGGTGCGTAGGTCGGAACGTAGTGAGGCGAATGCCTACATGAATGTACATGTGGTGCTGGAGGAATACTTCGAAGGGCACCAGGTGACAGATCTCTTTGACTACGAAAAGGTGCATTTGAGGGTGTTTCGGGTGAAACGTACGGCTACCATGACCGAATTGATGGGAATGTTGGTGGAAGCATTTAAGACTCCGGCTGAACAGTTGCGTCTGTGGCCACTGTCACAGCGGCACAGTCAACTGACACGACCGATGGTTTTTGACATTCAGGATGATGGCAATAAATCTGTCATTACAGTAGCAGATAGTCAGAATCCATGGACGGTGTTTCTGGAAATGCTATCACCGGATTCAGGAGTGGCTCATTTGCCGGTATTTGACAAGGAAACCGATGTTCTACTCTTCTTCAAATACTACGATCCAAATCAGAAGAAACTTCACTATGTAGGACATGGTTACTACAATTTAACGATGAAAATTGGAGATTTGGTGCCGGATCTACTGGATCGTGTTGGATGGTCAAGGGATACCCAAGTGATTTTGTATGAAGAACAGGCAAGTGGATATGTTGTGAGAATTAATAATTTCAACGAGACCATTGAGAAGAGCATGCGAGAAATTACCGATGGGGATATTGTTATCTTTGAGAAGCGCGAAAAGGCAGATAATTTGGAATTGCCAACAGTTGAGGACTACTTCAGGGATTTACTGTATCGTGTTGAAGTGACCTTCATTGATAAGACCAATCCCAATGATTCGGGCTTTACATTGGAACTATCACAGAGAATGTCATATGATCAATGGGTGAAGGTTGTTGGTCAGAGAATGAATGTTGATCCGTATGAGATACAATTTTTCAAATGTCAAACATACAAAGATGTCCCGGGAAATGCACTTAGGAGTTCCTATGATGGAACATTGAAGGACATTTTGATCTACAATAAGCCAAAAAGCACCAAGAAAATCTTCTATCAGATCCTCTCGATGAATATTAATGAGTTGGAGACGAAGAAGCAATTTAAGTGTGTATGGGTATCGGCAAATCTCAAGGAAGAGAAGGAGATTGTGCTGTATCCTAGTAAATGTGGCACAGTTAAGACACTCCTCGATGAGGCAGCTAAGCAAGTGGAATTCTCAGATGGTGGTTCGAGGAGGTTGCGTTTGGCAGAAATTATTGGTCATAAGCTCAATATGGGACCATCTGAAGATACCCTACTGGAATGCCTGCAGACAAGTGCTGAACAGACACTGACCAATCAGAAGATGTATCGAATTGAAGAGGTACCCAAGGATGAGGTAAATCTAGCTGCTGATGAGCAACTTGTGCCTGTAACGCATTTCTACAAGGATATCTACAATTCATTTGGTATACCATTCTTCATCAAAGTGAAGAATGGTGAACCATATGCTTCACTGAGGCGTCGCATTAAAGCTAAACTTAGTGTGCCGGATAAGGAGTGGGAGAAGTACAAGTTGGCCATTCTCACGATGAACCGAATTGACTATATCACCGAAGATGAAGGATGTGTCAATGTCAATGAATTCCGGAGTCAGACGACAAATAATCCCAGACAGACAGCCCCCTACTTCGGACTGGAGCATGTCAACAAACTACAGAAACGATCACGCTTTAGCTATCTTGAAAAAGCGATTAAGATTTACAATTGAACTCTTACTTATATATTTGCTATAAACGCCAATATTGAATATAATTATCCCACTTCTGAAATCCCAACAACCACCCCACCTCCCCTCAATTTCCCATTTTCCAATCATTGTGTCTCACTTCCCTACCCGCATCGTCCTCCCCAGCAACAAAAAAAAACACCATCCCTCTTCAGTTTCTTACTGAGTTTCTGGCCATTTCTTCCTCAATTTCCCAAAATCCCAAATATTAATTTTTACACTAGAATTTCTATTGTAGATTGAAGTAAAAAAAAATTTGTAAAGATAAGTTTGAGCAAAATTCAATGATGGAGCATATAATAAAGTAAAAAAAAAAACAAAATACAAGAAAAAAGATAATTGTAAATCATGGTGACATACACGTGTAAAATGTTTCTTTGGAATGACTTTCGAGATTTGTGAATTTTTATTTTCTTTTGCATTCGAGTATTAACAATTCGATGTTCACGATTAATTGATTTTTAATAAAAAGGTCATACATTTAGATTTCGTGGAGCTGTTTTAATTTCTATATAGCTCACACATTTACATTATAGAACTACACAAATGTTTTTGGTCCTTTCCTGATAGATTACAGTAGAGTCTCTCAAATCTGAATCTCTCAAATTCGAACGACGCGACGTTTGGATTCAAAATGTCAATTGTGGGGTTATGTTAATAAATTCGTATTCTGGATGAATAAAAATCATATTTATATGCTTCTTCCTGATTGCTTACATACATTATGATCGTATAAAAAGAAAAGGAAGTATGTTTACGACCAAAACTTGCCAGAAAGCACGGCAATTTGATTCAAAGTACAATTTAATCTCACATAAATTTCGTTAGTTTTGAAAAAATCGTTCGAATTTGGGAGGTGAGAAATGTCAAAAATACCCCCTGAGCGTTCGAATTTAGAAGACTCTACTGTATTTCAGTCTCAAGAAACTCGTAGAATTTTAAATTACCGGAACCTTGCGTCCATCGCATTATATATCATACAAAAATTAAATTTTTTTGGATAACTAAAAAAAAATTGCCTGATAGAAATAGAAATATGGTAAGTTTGACATCACGCCGTTTTTGATAATATTTTCCTTCATTCTCTTTTCTGATTTGAATTCTTTGTGGTAAATGCTTTTCTTAGAAAGTTACACTACAAATAAATGTTGTATTCGGTGACCATATTTGATAAGGTCTCCCTGTCCCCCCCCCTCTTCCTTAACCGATTTTTTTTCATAATAACCATCTTTTAATCCATAAGGAGCTAATTGATTTCTAACTGATTAACATATTTCGAAATAAACAAAATTAGCTCAAAACAATTCAACTGAAAACTAAGCAACTTAACTACCTATCCTACAATAAAATGTACAATGAAAGGTCGCAACCTGAGCTATAATAAACACTAAAAATTTAGTGAAACCGAAAATGAGTGTAATGGGATATTCGACCGATCGAAAAACCAGCTTATGAAATTAACGTTCTGAGTTGTGGATTTCATAAAATCTTTCAATACCCCTTTTTCTTATCAAATTCGCACGTTAGGGTCATTTGAAAACCTTTTTCTGGGTATTAGGTCAAGGCCAAGTGTGTCAGTTAACAGGTATATTCTTTGGGTTGAATGCCCTTGACTTGTAACTGTGAAATGAATATTTGAGGATCTCCAATATAGCTGAAGTGTGGGTGGGACAATAAATCTGCCATTGCTTATCGACATGCTAGAAGGGGTTTATTTGACATAGAAAAGACAGGATATGGCTATGTGTATATTCTAACGATACAGCGGTTCTTGATCTGAAAAAGTGGGGTTTGAACTTAGAACCATGAAAGTTGAGTTTGTAGTAAAAATCGGACATAAAGAAGCCAATAATGTAAGAATTTGCGAACTTTTTGTTCAATATCACTTGTATTTAATATACAAAGAATCGTGAATCAAAGCAAGTAATACTGAAATCATCCGGCCTTCTCCGGCCGGAGTGGAGATAGGAAAAATTCCTGACTTCATCCAGGATCGAACTGGGGACCGTAAACGAGTAAACGAGTGCTCATTAGAGGCCCATGCTCTGCTTGACTTGCTACACGACCTTAACCAATGGCTTTGTGCAATGCAGTCGTTTACTCTCAGGGCTGCGAGACTTGGAAATGGTATGGTGGTAGGGTGAAAGGAACGTCTATTGACACTTTAAGAACTCGTGTCAGCACCTATTGACACCCTACTGTACTATTTGGGATATGAAATTTGAACATCTCTGTTTATAGTAAAAGGTATATTACAGAAAAAACGTTATATTACTTATATTTTACTAGATACATTAAATAATTTTCAACATTTTGACAAAAGTGTCAATAGGGGTTCCCTGTCGAACAGACGTTCCTCCGACCCTACGTACAATACAATTGAGCCGGCAGGCCATGGTGTCATGGATTTTGGTTTATTGTGGTAATTTTGCGGAATTTTGTTCAATATTAATTGTATTCCAGTACAGACAATCATCAATCAGAGCAAATGACACTCAAATCATTCAGTCTTCTTCGTTCTGGAGTGGAGATTGGAAAAATTCCTGCACCCATCCAGGATTGAACTAGAAACCTCTCATTAACTAGACGAGTATTCTACCAACACATCATCCATACAAACTAATAATCATTGGGAGAACAGCACTCTCAAAATATTTTGGAAAAATATAGATCTCCGATTGAGATAAGAGAGGTTGAAGAAAATACCTTCTTTATTTATCCAAATAAAAAAAACTTTTCTAATAATGTACAAAAAAAAATCTACGAACCTGAGGTGCAATTCTGAAGTGCTTTTAGTTGACTTTAGTAGCTCCAGTTTTCTACCTACATTTTGAGGAGAAATATTAACATTTTCAGTATTTTAAGTATCATATTCCTTAGAGTTAATTTCTTTATTAGAATCATTAGAATGGTATTTGATGAGATGATATACTGAATTTTCGCTATTTATCCTAAAAACAGGGGAATGACGTTTCCTATGTTTCCGATATGTTTCTAGCGTGCCGAAAAAACTTTATTATGTATTTTCTGTCATTGTGGAATGAATTAGAAAAAAAATAGAAATACAAAATAAAAGCCAATAGAATAGGCAACCCAAAAACCCCAAATTGGCAACCCACGTAGTTTTGGAGATATCTCGTGAAATGTGTAAGAAAACAGGGAAAAATTTACACTAAAACTGGTCGCATTTTTCAGAGCTAGTGTCACCCCTGCCTAAAAATGTATAGTTTAGTGAGGCAAGAGCTACTGATCATGACTAGAAATACTTCATAATAGCACCCCTGTCTCTGTCGACGAATTCTTTAACCCTTTCGACGAGACACTTTTTACGGACTGAAAATCCACAATAAAAATTAAACTGAGAGACATAATCAATGATAAGTGTTACATCTAACCTTGGAAAGTCCAACCGAGTCTGATTCGGTGTATTTTGTGCTTCTATGAACGATAGGGACAAAAATAGTCCAAAAATTTAAGTATTTTTTCTGACAATCCCAATGAATAATATTTTTCGCTTTATTGAAAAATATTACGTATGAGTATTGTAGTTTTTATTGCCAAAAGGGTTTTGCTTAAAAAAAAATTGGAAGTATACAAAATAAATAAAATCAATTATGAATTTGAGAATTTAAAAATTCACCATTTTTTACCTTAAATATTTACTACATAGCAAATAGCTAGAGACGCAAAAAAATATTCTAGATTCCTTCAACTTTCTACTTTACAATTATGTACATACGTAAGAAAACAATATCTTTAGGTAGTCAGGAAAAATTATTTTCTTTATGGGACACTGGTGTTCCAATCGTCCTTAAAGGGTTAAGGGCAGAATCACATTGACAGTAAAATGCTCACCGTCACCGTCAAAGCCTTCACCGTATTTCGCTGATTTACGCATTTTCATTGTAATTTTTACGCAAATTCTCAATTACCGTGTTACATTATCTCATACTCGGTGGCACTAGGTGAAAATAATATAAGAAAATTGAAGAAATAAAACGAAAATGCGATAAACGGTGAGCAAAAAAACTGTACGAAAAACTGTAGCAAAAAATCCTACAGTTTTTTTTGCTTACCGTTTATCGCATTTTCTCTTTATTTATTCAATTTTCTTATACTATTTTCACCTAGTGCCACCGAGTATGAGACAAGGTAATATCGTAATGGAAAATTTGCGTAAGAATTGCAATGAAAATGCGTAAATCAACGAAATACGGTGAGGGCTTTGACGGTGACGGTGAGCATTTTACTGTCAATGTGATTCTGCCCTAAAGTTTAAAAAATTAGAGTTTCATATACATAGGGGGAGGCTTTGATCGTTCGCACATACGCTACCTTCAGACACTTCATATTTCTCCTATATTCCTTTATGAATCTCACATATGGCTATATATTGTAATAGCTAACCTTAAATCCCATCTTTCCTGAAAAAATTGAGAGTCTAATCCTTTTTTCCTAGTTTCAGGAAGCAAAAAATAAAAACAGGTCCAAAACTGTAATTTTGCTGTGCAATATTTCATACGATTGTGCAGAATTAATATCACTTTTCTGAAAAACTACTATCACAGAGGGTAGAGGGGTTATTAGGAATCAGATTTATGTAAAAATCTTTTAGGCTGAACAGGCACTTTTTGTGGGTGGAACAAAATTCACAAACTTGACTCAGATTCATCGATCGCACATAGAAGACATGGCTTCTCTCACATTTTCCAAGAAACTTCATTTTAGATGCGATCCTTCATATTCACATCTATTGTAATCTACCGATTTGATCCACCACTAAAAAGGAAAACTTAAAAATCGTAAAGTTGATAAACTAGAAGTAATTTGACTCAAATAGGCTGCAGTTGAGTAATTATTAAGCAATTTTGCATTTCTTTGATATAAAAATATTTTTCAAGCTTGCACAAACTGAATGTGCAATGAAAGAATCACATCTGCAATAAGCTCATACAGTTTACAACTGGTTTTTGACAATCTTTGACATAACCTCACTATTGTGTTGTTTTGCATGACAAAGAAAAGAAATTGTCCGTAAGAAGATGTTTTGTGAAAATTTTAGCTTGTTCACCTGCTGAAGCTCAATATCTGTGCTAAATCCCGATTCCTGCAGCTGCAGGAACAGAGAAATCTTCAATGATGGACATTCAAACGTTTTTGTGCATATCCGGCTCCGTGGAGGAATGGTGGAATCTTGTGTGGTCTTCTCGCTTGCAGAGTTTTAGTCAATTTTTAGCTTTAAAAACTTATTGATTCGTGTAAATTTGGTGATATTTGGACTTTTCAAGAAAGTATTCATCAGATTTAACCGTTTCCGGAGTGAAATTCTCGTAGAATCAAGCAAAACAAATAGTTTTTAATGTCAATAGAACATCTCTCAGAAAAGTTCCAAAAAAGTGATATTAAAATGTTTTATTCCTTATAAAAATGGTTTAATCAAGTAGATTAGAGTTCCCTTTAAACAATGATGTGCAACTTTTAGTGTCCGGTGCAAAATTTACGGTGAAAGTGGGGTGTTCAATGATGGCGTGAATCGTGTGCGATAATAGAAACTTGATTCATCTATCGGACAAATCGCCACTAAATTTTCATTTTCCTCTGGAGGAAAATCTAAGGATTTCCTGGGATATTGTTTGGTGGGATTATGAACCTTATGAGTAAGACATTTTTTTGGCATAGTTGGAGAATCCATACGGTTTGCATGGTAGTCAGAAAAAATCACTGAACTTGAACATCATTTTTGTGTGCGAAAGTTCAAAGCCTCCCCCTACTCATTCAATGTCCAATTGTTTTAGGTGTGATTCCTTTATAAAATCACACCTACAGTAGACTCTTCGATATCCGGCTGACTGGGGGACAAAATGACATTTAGGTTTTTTGAATGATCAACGGTTTTTCTATTTTGTGCAGTGTGAATTTATTTTCTGTCTGACAAAGAAAAAGAGAATTTTCTTCATGGTGTGCTTATGTTTCATTTTTTATCACAATTATGTATTAAAAACTTCGATACAATGTTAATAATACTTTAATTCACTCTGGACAAACTTCATGTTTAGTGAAAATAATTTTGAATATATTAACCGCCAGTGTTTGGCAGCTGTCACCCGGATATCGAAGTGCTGGATATCGAAGAGTCTACTGTATTTCTTTTCCGACACTTTTTAACAAATCTAAAATGTCTTTAAAAGTGTAATAAATTTTTAACGAGAATATTTCTGAATTTTACCAATTTTATATTCTTTTTCTCAGTTCCAAAATTGAAATAAAGGGAGAATAGCAACTTAAACATGTTGAAAGAATATTTATTAGGGGATTTCAGTGATTTATTAAGCAAGACCGTTGGCTCTTGAGCGAATAGATCCCCGACTTGACTCACAGTGCCAGTGTAGTAAGTTCCGAGTCCCACCCGGTGCAAAGATCTGACTGTCTAAAAAGACATTTTCTCATGTAAAGAAAACGCGTAATAAAATGCACTGCCTCTGCCCAAACAACTTCAGTAAGCACGGAAGAAGTATTCACTACAGAAAAAGCGTTCCTGGGCGATCTACGATCAGCAGATTCTTCCAACACGGGGCACATTGTAAGGATTACATTTTAATAGCAAATAATGTACCTCGACACGATACGATTAATAATAATTTCTAGTATTCCCCAGTGATCGGCGTTACAAAAAAAAAGGTTTACATTTCAAAGATTTTGCGATATAATAAGTTTCGTAAAATTGACAAAAGGTTTCTCAATGAATTACCCCTTGGGGATAGCCCTTCCTTCCGATCATGGTATCAAAGTAGAAACGATCAATGGGACTTACCGTACAATTTAAATATCTCCACCAACATCGTTTCTCAACAGATATTTTCACTATAATTGCAATGTTGAAAACTTCTTGAACATATTCACAGTAAAATTTATGCATTTTTATCACTTCTTCACATTGTAAAATCACTTTTTCTAAGAGAAAGAAGCACAAAACCCGCTGAGAAAATCATGGCGTCTACTGTTTTGAACAAAATGCGAGTGCACCGCCATCTGTGCCGGGTATGATTTGATTTTTAGTACACGGTGAAATTTGGTTTTAGTACAGTGCGATGGATGACGTTGCGTCGGTGAAAATAGAAAATGCAAATTTGCGGAAAATTCAGAATAAATTGCTGCAATGGGATGTATCAGACAATCCCTTGGCCCCTCTGACATCCGTTCAGAAAGATGTCATCTACAGTTTATCCCTACCTCCAGAGGAAGTGAGTATTTTTTCTGGGTGCTGTAAGAATCTGTCAAACTGATGCTATTTTTGGGGGGTTTTCTAGGATTCTGGGGTAGCAAAGGAGCTCCAGAGGGAAGAAGAAGTGGTACCAGGAGACTTTCTTAGTGATTCACTGAGAGAAATTGAGAGTGGGAGCGAGTCTATAGACACATTCCGAAAGTTTCTATCGTGGTGTGATCGAGTGAATGATGAGATCCTGGATGAAGAGGATTCGCATCATCGGGACTTTCTGCAGCATCTGAAGGAGCGCAGGGATGATTGTGATGTGCTATTGGAGCAGATTAATGGAACCCTGCAGAGTTTGAAGCAACTCGAGGGTGAATTTCAATTTGTGTCCACGAACACAAGTTCCCTGCACACAGCCAGTGAGAAACTTATTGAAGATCAGGAGCGACTCAGTGGATTGGATGGGGAGATAAGGCAGAGACTTCAGTATTTCACCCAGTTAGATACCATTTCGCAGAAACTGCAGAACCCAACGCTCTCAGTGCTTGGAGACAATTTTGCTGAGATCCTCAACAAATTGGACGAGAGTGTTGAGTATCTCGAGAATCATCGGGATTTCAAGGATTATGGTCAGTACATGGGCAAGTGTAGGCAATGTCTGGCGAAGGTGGTACAGATGATGCGAAGTCATGTGATAAATGTCCTCAGTACGGCCACAGAGCAAGTTCTGGCTCCCAAAAAAGCTCCGGAAGGTGCTAAGCCACGTGAACATACCTCAGACACTGCTTTTGCCCTCTTCTACGGAAAATTCCAGGCATCAGCACCAAAAGTGAAGCGTGTGACCAATTTAATTGATCAAAGACGAAATCGATGTCCGGAATACGAGAGTCTCCTGCAGGATCTTCATGAGTTTTACCTCTCGCAGAGGCGAGTAGTGATGTATCCGGGAGTTGGAGCAGCTCTTCAGGACCTCACAGCAACTCATCGAGGAGATCACTGTGCCCTGGTGCGAGCAGCATGTGCCTTCCTGGTTCATGTCTGCCAGGATGAACATCGACTCTTTCTGCACTTCTTTCCCAGTCATTCCCGCGAAATGAATGGCTTCCTCGATTCCCTCTCCCTCCAACTCTACGACACTCTCAGACCCTTCGTGGGGCAGATTGCTCACCTGGAGACCCTAGCTGAACTCTGCAGTATCCTGAGGACAGAGATGTTGGATGAACATGTTCATCACAGCCGTAAGTTTTTTTTGTCTTCAAAATTCCTTTTTGGCAATTTTTCCATAAAATAATTTTCTCTGCAGCGGATTCTTTGGCTCCATTTGGGCGAGTCATCAATCAACTCCTGCACGATGTCCAGGATAGGCTAGTTGTCCGTGCCAGGCATTATATTCAATCCGACATTTTGTACTACAAGCCATCAGCAGGCGATTTAGCCTATCCGGATAAACTGGAAATGATGGAGAGCATCGCTCTGTCTCTCCAAGAAACCCCTCCATTCCTTCAGCGGGCGGATTCACGTGCATCAATGTTCTCCATGACATCACAGGAGGTCGATTCGATCAATTCACAGGCTGAAAGCCAGATGCGTTCCCGGACAGGAAGTAAGTACAACTAAAAATTTATTTGTTTATTTATTTGTGTTTTTCACAAAAAGGGGTGGCAAACTGAGACACTGAGAGAAATCCGAAAAAGTTAAAATAACATTCCAGAAATGTTAATTTTACCCTGCAGTATTGATCCGAAATCGATGTAAATATTATGTTTTTTAGGTGTATTGGGGGTTAAAGTTACCCTTTTTCATGTTAATTTTACCCTTAAAAAGGTGTAAAATTATTAAAAAATGTTGATATATTTTTACACCTCAAAAGTGTTAAAAGTTATGAGGGAAAAAATTAATCGCACCCCTGTTTTTTTCTCAGTGGAGAAAGAGCTCTGCCTTATGGCCTCTACACACTAGAGAAATTTATGTCCATATTGAATCAAATTCCCAACACTTGTGCAGGAAAAACTAAAATATGGACATATTTTTCTCTAGTGTGTAGAGGCCATTATACAGTAGACTCTCGCAAATTCGGTTCTTTTAAGATCGGGCTACTTTTTAATTCAGGCAGCGGTTACATTTGAAAAAGGTTTGTTGTCATTTTTCAAGTTTGATTATGATAATCAAATGAATCAAATATGCTAAAATTTGGCATGTTTTGTCTTAGTTTTGATGTGATTTTGCATTATGAAGAGGTTTTCATGAAATTTATAATACCAATGAGCATATAAACTCAATATGAGTATGCAGATAAACAAAAAATCGTTGCATTTCAAACAATTTGTTGCCCGAATTTCTGTCTAATTCTGCTGACATTTCGGTCCCATATGCCCGAATTTGAGAGTCTACTGTATTCCTTTTCGCAAATTTTTCTGGTGCATATAAAATTAACTGTCGAATTAAATTTGTCTATAAATTCACCACAAAACCATCTTAAAGTTGAAAATTGTTACAGAAGAGGGTTTCAAAAAAATCATTAACTTTTTAATTAGTTAATTGACCACATCGGGTGAAAATTAGGTCTTTGAGTTTAAATAATTCAAGATGTGGATTTTTCCAGTGAAAAGTGTCTGAGGACGAAATTTTCAGCTGAACTAACTATAAAAAATATCCGAAAATAATTGAAATCGCTAGGGTCAATTTTTTGCAAAATTAAAAAAAAAACTCATTTTTTGCCTATTTTTGGGGGATAGGGAACGCATGAAAGGGGAGGGGGAAAAATAAAGAGGTTTGGTTCGAGATAAGGTCATTTGAGGAGGGGTCATCGAAGACCGGAAGTTGATATCTCTTACCGTTTGAATTTTATATGGGTCAAAAGACTGAAAAAGTGCAAAAAACTGTATTTTTAAAACAGAGCTATTACCGTTATTTTCCCGATCCACCACCGATTATGACCGATTCAGTCGGGTTCAGAATTACAAGATCTTTTAAAAAAGTCCAAATTTAACCAAATCCATTGAAAATTAGGCCCTCAGGGTTGTTGACCTTTGACCTTGAAAATTCAAGATGGAGAATTAAGCGGTGAAAGGTGTCAAAGAACGAAATGTTCAACTGGACTAACTACAAAACATATCTGAAAAACGATATACGATAATTTGTTTCGACCGTGTAGATGTAGATGATGTCAGGAATGGAATTTCAGTCTTCTTTCTCTTGTTCTTCTCTTTATTTTATTTTTGCCGACATTTCGGTCCTTTGGTTGGGACCTTCTTCAGGGCATCAAAATTTGGGAGAACAATTGTTTATTAGTTTGTACAAATCACTACTGAAATGTTTCACTTTATGATGTTCACCCATCGCCTGTGGAAGTCAATCTTCCACCGAAATGTCGGCAAAAATAAAATAAAGAGAAGAACAAGAGAAAGAAGACTGAAATTCCATTCCTGACATCATCCATATCTGAAAATCATTGAAATCGCTAGGGCCAATTTTTTGCAATGTTAGAAAAACCTAATTTTTTTCAAAAAATCATGTTTCTGAAGGGTTGAAAGGGATGTGGGGTGGTTTGGGTAAGATAGTTCGCAAGAGAATATTGACTTGAGGGGGTCACCAAAGACCAGAAGTCAATATCTCTTACGGTTTGGCAGCTAGTATGGTTCGAATTAATTTGAAAAAAAAAAGGATTGTGAAAGCTTCTCTCTCTTGGAGTTCGAACAGTTAAAAGGAGTGACAGAGTGTGCCAATGCTTTGCGAAATGCTCAGACGGCTCAGACTTGTGACTTCAGTGCTGTGTACATTGTCTATCTGTTCATAACTAGTTCAGAACCGATTGAAATCAGTTCGGGCTTGTCAAAAATTCCAGGATCTTTTCAACAACCTGAAATACGTCCCCATTCGACAGAGTAACATGCTCTCGGGAGGTTCTTAATCTTCGACCTTGAAAACTCTGTTAGTAGTGATTCAACGATATTTTCAAATATAGACGAAATGACCGCCTAGGCGGCCTAGCTAACCTCTAAAACATATCCAAAAAAAAGAAAGAAATCGCACATGGTACTGCTTGAAAATCCCAAAAAACATCATTTTGGAGGTGAAAGGGAGGATTGGGGTAAAAATTAGGGACATATTAACGATCTTTGGGTCACCTTATGAGGAGGTCTAATGTCTCTATCTCTAACTGTTTGGCCTACATATTGTATTAAAGGTCGGACGGAGAAACTGCGTGACGTCAAAAAAAACTCAAAACTTTAGTTTCTTTAATGCTCTAGATACACTTACGACTTAAGCCGAGAGACGACTTAACGTAATTGTAATCAAAATAATGAAGATTGGCATAAAGTATCTATCTCTTAAAATTGTATAATCGTATATAGATACCTACATCTAGAATCGTAAATCTTTAATCCTTAATAAGATTAAATTAGCCTTGACCCCCCTAAAGAATCTTTCAGGGCAAAAGCCTGGCTACAGTTGTAATATAAGACATTATCTTCTCACTTTAGTTCCTAAAAAGTAATTTTTATTGCGAATCTAAAAAAATAGAAGTAAATGAATTCATAACCTTTTAATTAACTATGGATTAGTTGGATCACTTCTCGATGTGTCCCAGTCCTTGTAGGTTTGTCTAGTGTGTGTGGCACTTTGCTTACATATAATTTTTTTTTTGACATTTTACGTACTTTCTTTTTTTGTTTTTAAGTAATAAAAATTATGTTGGTTTTTAGTCACAAACCAAAATTAGTCAAAGCTATATAACAACTATTTCATTGCTCGATTTCCACAAAACAGATGGTTCAAAAAATACAAAGGACTTCTTTATGAACAAAACTTGGATGAGCCAACGACTCCATCATGAAGGAGTAGAGGAGTCGCTAGTCTGCTAAGAGAGCGATATTTTCTCATATTCCTAAATGGCTAAAGAAAAAAGAAAACTGAGTTTGTAATTCAGAAAAAAAATAATTTTTAGACTTTGGTTATCTAGTAATAATAAAATTTATTGCTTATGCAATTTGGGTTTTAAGTTGAAATAGAATATGATATGGTAAAGGACCGTTGATATACATACTACGGCTCTCACAGAGTAAAAACAGTAAAATGCTTCTTCATGTATGCGTATTTGTTACCAGTCCTAATTGGGATCTCCTAGTGTAGTTGGTAAGAGCGCGAATCGGCATTTTGATGGGGAGGTCCCTTGCTTGACTCTTGCGGTTATGAATTTGACTCTCGCCCAATGCGAAAATCAGAATATTGAAAGGGGACATTTTAATATGTGAATAAAACCGATTAAACGTATTGAAGTGCACAGATTTCGCTTAAAAATTCCGAGAGCAAGTGAAGGAAGCATTTACATTACGGGTCAGCCAGATTTTTTCTAACACATGAACTATGGGAACAATTACATACATAGTAACACAAACTCGTCAAACTGCTAAAGCTGGCGACTGAAGGTCGTGGGGAGACCTTTCTGACAATGCAAGACCTGAGCTTGTGAGTATAGAATCAAAGTTACAGTAGACTCTCTCAAATTCGGGCAAATAGGACCGAAATGTCAGCCGAATTAGACAGAAATTCGGGCGACATGTGCATATAGATATTGAGTTTACACACTCATATATATCGTAAATTGCATGAAAATCCCTCAATAATGCAAAATCACATCAAAACTAAGACAAACCATGCTAAATTTGAGCATATTTGATTCATTTGATAGTCATAATCAAACTTGAAAAATGACAACAAACTTTTTTCAAATGTAACCGCTGCCCGAAATAAAAAGTAGCCCGATCTTAAAAGAGCCGAATTTGCGAGAGTCTACTGTACTAGCTCGATCGACTATGCCACGAAGTATTGATAGCTTCGTCTCTTAAACTTTATGAGTGTTAATTATAAAAACGTTTCAAATAAAAAGTTTCTTATTATGTGTTAATGCCGACATTTTGCCATGAACAATGTGATTATTAGTCTTTCCAGTTACAAGTTGAAAGTGATAAGTACTAGAAGTGTTTCATATACTGTAGAAAATGGATTATTTAGTGCAACTATATGATGCATACAACGACTTGGATAAGCTTTCAGGTTTTTGGACATATATTTTTCACGGTGCTCTTTCTGTAAAAGCAATTATCTTTAAAATTATTCTCAGATGACAGGACAAAAGGATGGGCATTTGTTGATTCAATATTTAGTGTGCTAGCAATACTTGCCATTTACAATTTGATCGCACAACATGGCGCTGAGTACATGAAAAGGTATTTATAATGAATTGAAAAATCACTTTTCCAGCCGTTCCAGTACAGATTTTACCACATAAACGTTTTTTTCAGTCGACCACCGTATAATGTGGAGGGACTCAATATTATCTATAATGTCTTTTTGATTTGTGTCAACGCATACATAATAGTAGAAACTGTTGTTTGCGCAAAAGCTCTCAATTATGGAATATTCTGCAATGGAGATACCAGGAACAATACAGATCCCATGGAGATGCGGGTAATTTAATCATCATAATTTTCAACTGTTTATCCCTATTGGGGTCACATGACCATGACATCCAATTTAGCAGCCGACGCCTGACGATCCTCCGCCACTTCAGGAAGATATTCGGGTTCGATTTCAAGGCGTTCCAAGTCAAGTTTCCGACTTTGATTCAGCCATCTTGTCCTAGGTCTGCCCTGAGGTCGACGTTTCCTCAAAATGGCTTGCATAGCTTTTCTGGGGAATCTTTTTCTATTCACGCGCTGAACATGTCCACGCCATTAAAGCTGAGATCTCTCAATTCGAAGAAGCAACTCCTTGACCCTTAGCTCCTCACGAACGGCTACGTTCCTCACTTGATCTCGACGAGTGATTCCCTTAGCCGCCCAAAGGTACCTCATCTCGGCAGCTTATATTCGCGATTTTATGTTTTCGGTCATTACCCAAATCTCATGAAAAAAGAACAGCTTTGAAAACCGATATAGTCGAACGACTAAGATCGGTAAATAAGATCCCGAGATAATTGAACTCCTTCACCGTTTTCAATGAGATCCCACTAACATGTAGCGTGCATTGTACAGGCCGTCGATTAATCACCATTACCTCCGACTTATGCTCGTTCGGGTAATTTAATTTTAAAACAAAATCAAGTGAGAATTTTCGGTAATTTTAGGGAAAACCAGTGATAAAATGAGTCAGATGTTGGAATTTCGGTCTAAAAACTTTCTTGTTCTTCTTTATGTTTTTATTGGCCGACGTTTCGATCCTTGGTTGGGACCTTCTTCAGGGCATCAAAAACTGGGAGAACAATTGTAAATATTAAAACAACACCATCAACTTTCACTGACACTACGTATTGCTCCTCATTCATCAGCAGTGGAAGATTGACTCTTGGGAAGAAGGTCCCAACCAAGGATCGAAACGTCGGCCAATAAAAACATAAAGAAGAACAAGAAAATTTTTAGACCGAAATTCCAACATCTGACTCATATCATCCTAACGGTCGACATTGAAATACCAGTGATAAACTAATTAAAGTAAAACAAAGTTCATAGAAAACGATAACATCGAAAAAGGAGCTTATAGTACAATTTAAATCGTTTATAATAAAGCGTGTCCCGGATTTAAATGCGAAGAAGACAAATGACTCTCATTAAAAAAAATACTATATATATTTCTTGAAAGGGTATTTCATTGTGATTCAAATCCACTTTATGGTTTTTTTTTTATTCAAGCGGCTTCTCCGCGAAATCTTCGCATCATCTTCTTTACTCCCCTTCGAAGGCTCTGGACAAGGTCGTCCCCACGATCTCTGACGACTTTCTTCCACTTTCGTGCGAAGTCCTGCAAATCTTTGGCTGGATTAGGCTTCTTCTTCAAGTCTCCTTTCAAAATTCCCCAGTATTTCTCAATGGGGCGGACTTCTGGAGTGCAGGGCGGCTTGACCTTCTTCTCTACATATTCAAATATGTACTTTATACATTGTTGTTGGCAAATCATTCCAGGGTGGCTTTCGCGTAATGACATGATGCCAAATCAGGCCAAAATAGAGGAGGGATGTTGTGGCTTTGATACAGTGACAAAAGTCGTTTTTGGAGGCACTCTTTAATGTAGATATCTGCGTTCATCGTCCCTTTCATGAAAAATTCTTCGCTGCGACGTCCACAAGAGCAGATTGCCATCCAAACCATATATTTCTTCGGGAACTTGTCGTACTCTTTGAACCTGTACTTGCTGGCTACACCCGTACGAGTCTTCGCCGTGTAAAACTGTTGGCCGGGCAACTGAGTAAATTCACCTTTTACTACAACTTCGTCGTCCATCAAAATGCATACTTGAAAACCTTTCAAAAACTCGATCACTCAGATTTCTCGACCTCGTTTTGGCACTTTGCCTCTGCTTGTCCACGCGATGGGAAGCAGCCTGAGCTTTGTACGTTATCAATCCGTTATTCTCTTTTATTCTCTGCACTAAGCTCTTGGAGATACCCAGCTTTTTGCCCACATCTCTGACTGAAAGGCAAGGTTGCTTCTGGAAAAGCGCCAACACTCTCTTCTCCATCCTCTTGTCTACAGCTCCAGGTTTTCTGCCACATCCTGGCTTTCGAACAACAGTCTTAAGTTCCTTGAAGCGTAATATAACCCTTCGCACCATGGATGGACACTTTCCGGTGATCCTTCCGATTTCAGAACAGCTCGCTTTTGGATTCTGTAGCTACGTGTCCACGATCAATTTGCGCAGGTTCTCCATTTTTATCACTTTTCTCAGCCAAAACACAACCTTTTTCAATATTTTTTTCAGAAATGAAAAGCTGACGAAATTCTCTTGAAACGTTAAAAAACTCAATTCCTCTTGTGACTAACTTCATGTCGAAAACTTGGTTTTAAATCCGGGACACGCTTTAGCTCGGATCAGGGTACACTGAGGTATGGCGGAGTTTGATCTGTCGTTAGTAACGTGGGAAAGGCGTCAACCTCAGCTACAATTTAAAATTTCATTGTCGTTGTTCGAAGTTTGGAGATATTCGACACAGAATCTTCGAAAATTTTATCGATTTACCGAAAGATCTTAAATTTACGTGATCTGTAGGGGAATTGTGTAACGCTCTGGCAATGCCATATGACAAATTCGGTTCGAATCTTAGGAGAGCTTTTTCGAAAATGCGATTCTGTAGCCGTGACATTGCCATTTCAGCTCAGGTCGCATTGTCAGAAGTCACATATTTGAGATTTCTGGCAATTCAAATGACAATGAATTTTGTTAAACAAATCAACCAAGACGTACTGTGTTTTCATAAAATCATCAAGGTATTTCATTAAAAATTCAATGAATTGCATTTTCGAACTCATATGATATGACAGAAAAGCTCGAATGGCATTGTCAAGTTTCGAACTCACGCGTGACAATGTCACGAAAATTACAGAATTCCCC
This sequence comes from Phlebotomus papatasi, assembly GCF_024763615.1. Taxonomy (NCBI): domain Eukaryota; kingdom Metazoa; phylum Arthropoda; class Insecta; order Diptera; family Psychodidae; genus Phlebotomus; species Phlebotomus papatasi. Next base: position 31,017,661 of record NC_077223.1, on the reverse strand, counting down.
TACTGAACCCAGTTTTGGTAAGTTTTGCAAATATAATACGAGGCACCACTGTAATTTCTATATTTTACTGACCAATTAAACAAAATACGAATCACTATATATTTTTAGGTATTTCGTTGTATTGTTACTTGTAGTCTATGAGAAAGATTAAGAGAAAATCTACTGGGCAAAAAGTAACAGAATTCTTATTCTTTCAGTTGGCTAAAATCTCATGGTTGTTCTATATAACAAAATATTTAGAGTTGTGTGACACAGGGTTCTATGTACTGAGAAAGAGGACATTATCCTTGAAGTTTATTCATCTTTATCATCACAGTAGTATAGTGCTGTTCATTTGGATCCATGTCAAATGGTTCCCAACTGGAAACAGTAAAGACTGCAATTTTGTGTTCCATCTTGCAGGCTTACAAACTCAGTTTTTTTTTCATTGTTTCAGGTTATCTGGTCATGATAGTAAATTCTGGAGTTCTTGTTATTTTGTATATATATTATATACTGACTCTACTTGATCGGAAGTATCTTCGCTTGAAGAAATTCATAACGATTCTGCAATTTGTGAGTCTCAAGATTGTACAGATGATTAGAAAGTGTCCTTTTATAATGCAATTTTTACAGGTACAATTCGGTTTTGCCTTCTGTTTTCACTTTGTGTCAATGAAGATGAACTGCACTTTCTACCCAAAATGGTACAACATTGCTGAAATTATCTATATTTTCACACTTATCCTTGCTTTAATTCGATACTACGTGATGGCACATTACAGTGATCCAATATACAAGAAGGAAAAATAAATGGTAAAAATTGGTTGGTGAAATAGTGAATAAAACAAACTATTCTTCCCTCAATGGAGTTTTATTTACGCTTATATAACCGCGTTATAAAGCTTCTTCATGTGACCATAATAAGAACTGCCCGAACTTTGGAAGATATATATAATGAAGAAAATTGATTTCAAAATGAATGACAATGGTCCTCACTTTCTTATTTGTTATTATAATCATCTAGTGACAAACCGAAATTCGGTCGGTCCTAAAAGGTGTGCCAGAGCCATAATAACGGTTTTTCAAGGTCAAAGGTTAAAAAGACACTAGAGAGCGCATTCATCATGCGAATGGGGTCATGTTTGGGGTCGTTGGAAAGGTCTTGGAATTTCCAACAAAACTGAACCGCTTCTAATCGGTTTTGAACCGGTAATGGACCGGTTCATAACCAATAACTAATTTTTATGCGAAAATTAATTCTATTACTTTTAAAACTGTTATAGGGGATCTTTTGAGTGATTTATGAATTGGTTCAAATCGGTTGAGAACCGGTAAACGGTAAATGATGCGAAAGTACTTTTGCGGTATAGCATCTAAGTCACGAGTTCGAGCATTTCGCAAAGCCTGGGACACTTTGTCACCCCTTTTAAAATATATTAGATTGCGGAGTCATATTTATTCAGAAACATAAGAAAAAATTATTCATTATAAAGTTTGGAACTTGAAATCGTACGAAACACGGGCACTTTCCGCTATTATTATGAAGTTAGCACAAAATAATGAATACACGAAGATAACAGTTGCTAAAACTCATCTGAAAAAAAGTAAAACGTAAAAACGTACAATTAGATGAGATTCTTTACGATCTCAGCTTTTTTCAACTTTTTTTCAGGAAAATGTTAGGTTAAATGTTCTAATTTAAAACCATTTCCAGACGCTTTAACTTTGACAGATGATTCAACACATTAAGTACATACATTATTTTTTCTGAAGAGAAGGAGGTGTTTATGTTTGCAGAGGCGTAGCGAGGGTTTCTAGCGCCCCCGGCGGTAAGACTAGTGTGCCGCCCCCCCCCCTATTTTTTTCTAAACTTTTTTTAAACTAAGTTATTGCATATTTTCATGGAAATAGTGAAAATTTTTGAAAGTTAATTATTATATTAATATAGCACATATGGGCCAATCCATCTCAAGACGACCATAGGGGTACCCTTCATGGTCTCAGATGTTTCTGAATTTTACATATGTTAAAATACACGATCAAATAATATATACCCCTATTTTTTTTCGCCCAAAAAAAAATTTCTGGCCGGAGATACATGGCGTCAAAGATGGCGTCTCGCGCTTCATTCGTCAAATGAGATTTTTGGCAAATATTTCAAAATGCTCTATCTCGCGAACGGGTTGAGATTTCTTCTTACTCTTTTTTTTTATTTGAAAGATAATTTTATACTCTTTAAAACGATATACAGTAGACTCTTTGATATCCGGCTGACTGGGGGACAAAATGACATTTAGGTTTTTTGAATGATCAACGGTTTTTCTATTTTGTGCAGTGTGAATTTATTTTCTGTCTGACAAAGAAAAAGAGGATCTTCATGGTGTGCTTATGTTTCATTTTTTATCACAATTATGTATTAAAAACTTCGATACAATGTTAATAATACTTTAATTCACTCTGGACAAACTTCATGTTTAGTGAAAATAATTTTGAATATATCAACCGCCAGTGTTTGGCAGCTGTCACCCGGATATCGAAGTGCTGGATATCGAAGAGTCTACCTACTGTACTAGTTTTGCATTATCTGCTCAAGTTTTTTTGTAACGGTTTTTTGAATTTTTTTTGAAAAAAAAAATAAAAATTAATTTTTCTCAAAAACCCCATTCTCAAAAATTTTCATTTCTTTACTGTTGATCAGTAGCATTGAGTACTACATTTCCTGAAAAGGCGAGCTTCCACTTTTGCGCTTATTTTTTTAAAAAAATATTCAAATTTTTACAACATTTTTAAAAAAGGCATTTTTATTAGAAAATAAAAAATAAATAAATTTTCAAAAACGGGAAATCGAAAAGTTTTGCTTTTTTAACTGTTTATATTTTTAAAAAAATATTCAAATTTTTACAACATTTTTAAAAAAGGCATTTTTATTAGAACTTAAAAAATAAATAAATTTTCAAAAACGGGAAATCGAAAAGTTTTGCTTTTTTAACTGTTTATAAGTATTGTGGAGTACTGTATTCCCTGAAAAGTTGAACTCAAAATTTTGAGTTTAACTGGTAGTTTTTCTTTTTTGAAAATGTTGTAAAAATTTGAATATTTTTTAAAAAAAAAAATAAGCGCAAAAGTGGAAGCTCGCCTTTTCAGGGAATGTAGTACTCAATGTTACTGATCAACAGTGAAAAAAATGAAAATTTTTGAGAATGGGGTTTTTGAGAAAAATTAAATTTTAAATTTTTTCAAAAAAAATTCAAACCGTTACAAAAAACTTGAGCAGATAATACGAAAACTCGTATATCGTTTTAAAGAGTATAAAATTGTCTTTCAAATAAAAAAAAAGAGTAAGAAGAAATAATGTTTGTGAGTTGCCTTGTTTTCGGTGACCAATGTAAACGTGTGGTGCGTCTCTAACTGTTATGTATATCCCGACTTTTTAGAGATATTTTTTAATTAACTTTATACCTATCTTAATAAATGTATTCTTTACCTTTTTCTTCTGCTTTCAAGAGCACTAGCTCAAAAGCATGGTTATTATTAAATAAATAAAAAAAAATAAACTTATTAGTGACGTCCATTTTATGTTAGACTTTTAAATTATTAAACTGTGATAGCCTTCAGCTCTGTGATATCTCACTGTGATATCAGAATTTTAATTAATTTATTTATTTTTTTATTCCTCATCCACCGACCATTTAAAGCCCTGGGAGGGACAATGCAATGGGGACTGAGCTGAACTCAGTAATAATTTTAGGTGACGGAGGGAATAGGCGAACGACGGCGTGAGATTACTTCGACGCCACATCAAATCAGTCAACCTCTTACAAGAAAAATTCTAATTATAGGCAACCGGGCCACAAGAAACCGGGAAATCCGGCCAAGTTCCATTGGGCAATTGGCCGCAGTATAAATTTGCTCCTTGACTCTTCTAGAATGTTACTGTTTAGTGAAAATTCTTTAGATATAATTTGAAAACTTCTTAAATACATGAAATACAGTGTAAGTGAAAGCACGACGAAAGGCTTCCAAAACCTTGTTGAGTTGCTCTTGAGTGCTGAATTTTTTTCTTATTCCTGCTCTTTTCTCCTTTACCATCTAAAATGATTAAAAAAACCCTCCAAAAAAGTCATATTTCCGGGGTTTCCTATTAAACCAAATTGCAGACACTTCAGAAAAACCCTTTTTGTTCACCAAATAGGTAATTATTTCATTTGAAAACTTCTCATACCGTTAACAGTAAATATTAGCACTTAATTTAATTAAAATTATCCAGAAATATGACATAAATGTTAAAAAAAAACGAATAAACAACAGTCACCTGATTGTGTTTTTCATTGGAAAACATGGTTGATCGATGAAAAATTCGATGGTGAAAAGGTACACTTTTAATTTTTCTGAGAAATTAACAAATTGAAATTTGTGAATATGAATGGTTTTTGCTTTAATTGGAGCAAAATTAACTAAATAATGAAATTGTGGTATAGAAAATTTATAAATATAGTAATTTAGTACTGTATTTATCATGAAAACAGTGACGTTTCCATTTGGAGTAGCGAAAAATTTCCATTTGGAGCAGGTTTTTAATTAGATTAATTTACCCTATATCTTTGACATAGTGATTTCAAATTGAATTGAAAATATATTCTCTGTGGCTACGGCCACAGACAATATTTCGTGGGATCTAAGGCCTAGACATAAGAAAGAAACTATAAGAAAAACATACCATTCCTGAATTAAAATGCTTCATTCGTTAGTTAACTCTTTCCGGACCACATAACATATCCAGCGAACGAATTTCAGTAAAACTCACTTTATTGTAAGTCTCAGTGGTCAATTATTATATGATACTTTTGTAGAGAAAGATTTTTTTTATCTCTGGGAAATTGGAAATCTCATGGGTACTCTCGTCCCCAAAAGAAGAGACAAACTTCAATTTTCAAAAAGCCAATAATATCAATTTTGTGAATTATTTTTGCGTGTCAAATGACTCCTTTACAATGTTGATCACTAAAACAAGGTGAATTATTGACCAGTATCTTGTGGGATGTCCAGGAAGTGCTAAAGAAAACACCCAGCTCCTGCTTGTCAACAGATTCCTCATAATATTTTACACATAACACTTTAAAACACATTTCTTTCAACACGATGTTATTGTAGACACATTAAGCTTTCTCAAGAACCAAAAAACACTTCCTGGACAATCAGAATTCACCAAAAGCAGGAAGAATAGGAAAAACTTCCCTGAAAGCAATCTCCCTCGCTGCCAAATGTCAAAATTATCGGCCATATTGGCAAAAATTTCGCTCCCACTTGGAATTTACTTACAAGGTTGGTGTCAAAAAGCAAATGGCGCGTATTGGCGGGAACCGTTACATTTGACGTCTAGATTTTTGGGGACGAGAGTACCCATAAAGTTGGAACAAGTTTTTTGAAAATTTAAGAAAAAAATGTTTTTCGAATTTATATAATCTGTAATTGTTAGTTATCATACTTATTGACCCCGAGAGGTTTTTCCTTATTCTGGTCTAGAAATATGAAAAAAGTCACAATATCTCCAAGAAAGCAGAAAATCGAAAATTCACGATTTTTGACCATATATATCTAATCTCAGGAGTTACTTAGGATCCTGCAAAAAATATCCTAGATTTGGACATCCTTATAGTTTGTAATTATCCAGAAGAATCGGATTTTTATCGATTCTAGATACTCTAAAAAAAATTGTTGTTTCCATGGGTACCCAGAGTCCCAAAGGAGACGAAAGAGTTAATAATTCTAGAATGAGGCCCATTAAGTCACGTTTATCATAGGGAAAAATTTAATTTAAATTTTAGGTTAATAGCTCAGTAAATGAGAGTTTAGGTTATGTTATTTTGAGGTTATGTTCAATAACCTCTAATAAACATTTTTTTAAAAATATTTCTTCTTCAATGCCTTTTTTATGATAGATTCTCCAGCTGATTTGCATGGGATGTGGTATCCAACAGTTCGGAGGACTCTGGTGTGTTTATCTCGCTTGTATCGTTGCGTAGATCGACCGGTATTTCAAAATCTTTCCCAGGAAGCTCTAACCTATTGCATCCAATCCGTTTCTGCAGCAGCCAATCTCATTCAGCAACGCAAAGTGAGATGATTTTCCGTGCAGAAAATACCGGAAATAATCATTTTGGAAATTTAATTTTTTCTAGACCAATCTCGATGGGGAACTTTTTGAGATAAAACATTTGCTGATTCTCCGGGAACAAATAGCACCGTTCAGAGTGGATTTTATTGTTAAGAAGACCAGCTTGGACTTTAGCAAGATGAAGACAGCTGCCTATGGATTGATTCAGAAGCGAGGACAGCTTTTTGCTTTTGGCAGCAATAATGCTCTGCTGGAGTTTCTGCTTGAGGGAACGCCACAGGTGAAGGAGCAACTTCTGGACTCCCGGAAAGATGTCGATAGGCATTTGAAGAGTGTCTGCGAGATTTTCATACGGGATGCTACGCATCTTCTAGTGGGTAATGTTTTGACTTTTGTCGATTCCATGACCCAAGCACTAGCCAATCAGCCGGCTGAGGCTAAACATCCCGAGATGGCGCCTCCACATGTTGGTCAAATTGTCCAGGAGGCTCAGAAGAATATCAAATTGAAACTTAGTGGACTTCAGAGAGCCATGCAGTTGTATTTGGCTAACAAAGATACCGAATTCATCCTCTTCAGGCCCATTAGGAACAATATCATTGGGGCTTTTGTGAAACTGGAGCAGTTCTTGAGCACGATAGGGAAATTTTCAAAGGAAGATCTTGCCATTGCAGCATGTCCTTCTGCAGATCAAATTTCTGTTCTTCTGAGTGCCAGTGTTCTAGCAGAAGGTGGTTCGGGAACTAATGTTAGTGCTCCCAGTAGGAAATCCACCTCATCATCCGTGGAAAATGAGAAAATCCAGGAAGAAATGTTGAAAACATCTCCAGAAAAAACCGAGACAGAATTGCAATAAACAGATGCTTTTATTCTTATTTTTTTATCTTTAATTTTGAAGATTTTTTCTCCTTGATGTGAAATCTGTGAGAGCTGTGAAATCCTGGAATCAATCTGACCGAATCTGACGGATCCCAGAAGGACGGTTCCTTTTTAAATAATTTTGAGGTTATGATTGTTCTAAATTTTGGAAATTTTCATTTTCCACGAGTTTTCTGGGTTTTTAATAAAGAATAATCTTCAAAATTGCCTTTTTTTCTTATTTTGATTGTCTTTTCCCAGACTCCAGAAGCTTTTTTTTTTTTTAGTGAAATATCAGTTTTAAAAGTCAACCCTTTAAGGACGAGAGGATATCCACTGAACGAAATTCACTGAAATCAAGTTTCCTTTAATATTTTGGCCTAAATAAGCAATTCGTGGTTAGAAAAAAATTTTCCAGTACCTAGGAGTCTTAAAAAAAACTATGGGACATATATGTTCCAATCGTCCATAAAGGTAAAAAAAAACACAAAATTTTCCGGGTGGTTAAATTACTTTTTTGCTTTATTATTTTTGTGAAATAAACTGAATAAACAATTTATTGAAAATATTATCCATTGTGAAAAAGACCATTAAAGTACAAGTTTAAAAATCAGGCGATAAAACGTTGAATTCCAAAGGAAAACTGTATATAATATATATCGTATAGGGGAAAGGCTCATAATTTTGTCCAGTTTCTTATTTTGGACACTTTGAGGATAACATTGGACACTAAAAATAAATTGATTAAAATGATGGATTTTCATTCCAATATTTGATGAATAATGAATTCTATCTAAATATTTGTTCTTTTTGGAAGATTTTGACACTAAATACATTAAATTTTGAATATGATTTGAGTTGAAATTGCTTTGTTGAAAATTCAGTGTGAGCAATTGCTTACGAGAAATATGACAGAACTTCGTGTTTACTTATGTCTTATTAGCTGTGGTGAAGTACTAACAATGTTTCCTCGTTTTTCTTGAGTGATATTATTGAATATTCATTGAATATTGTGTTGATTCATGTTAGTAGTGATTTGTACATTTGACCTGAAGTGAGATTTTCCTTGTGAATTAGATTTTTCGTGTGAAAATGGGAAATTTTTTAAGACATTCACCAGTGAGGTGATACTCCTTATTTTGGACAGGTGTTTTTCTCACGAAATTTCGTGAAGTTTTAGCTTTTGTGATGACTAGGTTGGACAAATGCCTGGAGAAACAAAGGAGCATCATCTCTACGAAAGAGATGTAGCGAGAAATGCCTTGAAAGGCTCCCGGAAAGGTCAGGGAATGAGCGAATCCGCACGTATTTAGAGTATCGAAGTCAACTCACTTTAATGAATGATATGGAAAGTTTCCGGGTTTCTGTGACATTCTACGTTTCCCTTACATGAACAGGAAGAGGACTTGGTAAGATTGGTTCATCAAATGAAGAACAATGGGTATCCTATTGAGGCGGATTAGCTGTCCAAATTTACAGCCAAGTTGGCCAAATTAATAAACAAGTTGTCCAAAATAAGAGTCAAAGTCACCTCTACATATCAATTCATTTTTAAACGTATTAAAACTAATTTTAATAAAAATAAAACGATAAATAGCTTGCTAAGTTTCTAAACAACCCTTCTGAAAAGAGATTAACAAGAAATGTCAATTAGTATAGAAAATATCGCACTTCAAACTTGGAACTTCGATGCTTATAAGCAGACTGTCCAAAATTATGAGATCTTACCCTACACCTATAATTTTTAGCCTGGGACAAGTGTGAGAAGACTGATAAACTATTAAACACAAATTTTAGTATTTCATAGATTTTAAAGAACCTCAGCTAAAACAAATAAAAATCCAATCACATTTTTTTACATTATTTCTAATTTTTATTGTAGTCCTCCAAACAGTTTCGAGTACTATAAATTTCGCATTCCTCACAAATACAGCTGGTCTTCTTTTTTTTTTTAAGATAGCACAAGTGCATCTACGCCTTTCTTTAGTTTGTGGGCTCTTACGGGAAATGGATAGCACTTCTAATGCTTTCAAATCTGTGCCTAGTCATAGTGGATGCAATGAAAGGAACGTGGAACGCCCATGTTAGGAGAAATGGACCAGTAGTCGCGAAAATGATTCCATGACAAAGGGAATGCCTTTCCGTCTGGTGTATATTTACATCTAGTTCCAGAATTAACGCAGAAAGATCTGAGAAGCAAATAGTTGCTAGGAAAATGCCCTGAGGTGTTAATTCTATATCCTGGAACTTATGCTTCACAACTCCGGAAGGATACGTAGATTTCTCTTGCTCAATTGATGTGAAATCTTTCGACCACCTCAGGCGTGGTTCAGTCTTCTTCTCATTTTTCATTGCATCAGCCACACTATTGCGAATCCTTCGGGTTTTCGTAGGAACCTCAGAAATGTTTTCAGCAACATTGAGTTCCGCGTTTGTTGCCTTCCTCTTGATGCTCTTGCGAGCTTCACACGCAGATGAACATTCCGCTGGAACCGACGGTTGTTACAGCGATGAAGCATTCTGTGTGAGGAATTCACAGTCTACTTCATCACCGTTTTGTTCCAAAAACGTTATATCTTTCTCATATCGGACAATATTGTCCTCATCATCGCTGTTTTCCGGACATAAGATGTGGATTACTTCGCTATAGTCCATATTTGGTTTCAAATTTGACACTTGGTCGCACTATAGTCCATGTAATTTTTTAAAATTATCAACGATTTTTAGTATTGAAATTGCTCGACGGCTTCCACTTTCTTTGCGATTGTAGTACTTGTCTTTGCTCTCTTCATTGTGGATCACAATTATCACAACTACTTAATAAAGTTTTCCAAAAATATTAAAATAATTATGAATTTCGCATACTAAAAAACATAACCTAACTTAAAATCAGTGTTTTGAAATCAACGGTCGATAAATTGTGAACTATAGAGCGATGGCTTATAGCGAGACTCTACTGTAGTTCTACATAAATATTATAATTCTTATGTTTTTATCTTTTAGATGACTTCCCAGAGGAAAAAGATTTTTGCGATCAACCAGCATGAAATAGCGAGACTCTACTCCTCTACTGTATTTCATAACATATTAAAATATTACCTTTTCTAACCAATATTACACTGAGGAACATGATATCATCACACAAGTTTTCACAAATAATTGAATATTTTATGCACAAATAAGCAAAACAAAGAGATATTCCAACCTCAAACCTTGAAAAATCCAACAGAGGCGGATTCGATGTTTTTTTTACCTCTATGGACGATTGGAACATATATGTCCCATGAAATTCAAGAAGCTTTCCTGAAAATACCAATTCATGATAATTTTCACTCTGAATAAAAATATTTTGTGCAGTTATCGTAGTTTATAGATCCCAAAGGGTTTTGCTTAAAAAAAAATTGTAAAAATAAAAAAATCTAAAATTCATTGACCAATTCAAGAGAAAATTCCACATTTTTGAGCTTAAATATTTAACGTAAGTGTGCCAAATTTCGGCATAGTTGCATGCAAGCGTCAAAGTCTCAAGTTTGAAATGTAATATCTTTAGTTTTCTCAATAATCAATCTCAATCAACCGGAGACACCTCTTTGTAATATCTTTAATAGAATTTTTTTTTTAATTCTTTCTTCTGAAAGAGTGTTGCTTGGAACCTTGTAAAGAGGTTACCGTCTTTATTTACTCTAAAATCATTCTTAATACATTTTAAAATGAATAAAAATATAGACATAGCTTTGGTGCCCTATTTCGGCCGCCCTCATTCTCATAGTTCCTTGCCCTTCGGGAATTCTTCCAATATCTTTTTCACGTCATCTTGTTTGTCGAAGTTACATATTTTGTTATTCTTTTGCATTGTATAATCTCCAGAGTATGTAAAATCTAAAAGTTCACGAAAATTCGAGGAACAAGAAAAAGTGGCCGAAATTTGGCACACTTACCCTACCTAATAGCTAGAGATTTGCAAAAAATATATTAGATTCCTACATCCTTCTACTTTGTGATTATGTATAAATATTAGAAAAAAGTATCCGTAAATTGTCAGGAAAAATAATTTCTTCTATGGGACACCGGTGTTTCAATCGTCCTTAAAGGGTTAAACGTCAAGCATCGCCGGCAGCGCAACGGCGCAAGCCTCTTGTGAAAAAAATGCCTCGTTCTCGGTCCAGATCTCGTTCATATTCACGCTCTTTGAGTCATTCACATAGAGACAGGAAGTATTCCCGGAGCCATAAGTCATCCAGGTACAAATCAACTCGAAAATCCCACGAGAGGGATCACAGTAGCAAGTCTCGGAGCAGGCATTCAAAACACTACAGTCACAGTCGGCGAAGGCATTCATCCTCCAGGTCAAGGTCCAATAGCAGAAGCTCAAGAGATTCTTCTAGATCCAGCAGCAGTCGATCTTCGACCCATTCTGTGGAAAAGCCCTCAAAGGCTGGTAAAGAGGCTCCTGCTTCGCCTGCAGTGGAAAAAGTTCCCAATTTTGCGTCTGTTGACCAATTGGGCAGCAATGTATCAGCAAAAGTATTCCAGGATCTCAATGAGGACACTTTTACGGCTAAATCATTCACATCTTCAGCGTCTGGAGCTAAAAAAGCCCCTGCTGCTTCCAGTAGCATTGTATTTGACATAACCTCAACTCCCAAATTGCAAGTGCAGAAAACTCCTGCAGCTGAGGCGACTCCTGTTGAGGACTCAATTTTTCACCAAAATGTAAGTTTTGGATCTTTTTTAGGAAATTACAAATATTACATTTTGCTCTTCTCTTGCAGCTTTATGGAAATGATGCTGCAAGGATGGAGAAATGGGTCAAGAAACTCTATGCTTTCCGGCAAAGGCTTGCAGCATCAATGTGAGAATAAATTTCTCATCCGGAAGCTTCATATTAGACTCTAAAGATCCTAAATATGTATCTAACAAATCTCTTTTATTGCATATAAACTAGTACTGAGGACAATCTCAGAAAATATCCGATCCTGTCTTTCGTGCTTCAATGAATGCTTCCTCAGGGGTCATCTTCTCTTCAGGAGATGGTTCTACAGGCGAGCCATCTTCCCTCAAGCCTCCGTGCTTATAATCCTCTATAATTTTTTGGCTATAGACGGCTTTGAAAAGATCCTCACTGGTGAATTCACTCTGGACAACTTCCTGAGTCCGATAGGAAACATAAGGCTTCAACTTGCAATCCGTGAGATCCGGCACTATGAGTTCTGGGATCATCTCTGGAATTTTCCGATAGACATTGTCAACAACCTCTCCGGTGTCTCGAACACCGTATTTATAAATGGGCAGGCAGAACGGAAGATTCTGGAGTCGCTGAAGTTTGTAAACACGAGTTCCTCGTTTGTTATACAGCGGAAATTTCCGGAAGTTCCTACTTCCACAAACAGGAACACTCGTATGGAGGCTTCTGGAGAAATTAACCACCGTGGGAGTCACTTTTCGCCACATTCTGGGCGGAAGCTCACTCAATCCCAAACCAAAATATCAAAGAATTATCTGATCTAACCTCAATTAGAGAAATGTGAATACTTTGAAAGGTTTCTTCTACCCAGTGGACATACCATACATTTCATATCCTTCATTATTTTGCTACTACTTTTTCACTGTTTTTTTTTTAATTCATCTTTCGAGTATCAAAAAAAAATCATAATTGATAACATAATTTCAAAAATACTGATGATTAATGCTATAACTACTCCCACAATTCATCATCATCATTTGCCGGTGGTTTTACTTTTTCAATTTTCAATTTAGACTTACCTTTCTCTTCCACTTTAATCCTGTGTGCCATGTCGTCCTTGGCCTTAGATTTTACTCGTCTGTGTTTCTTATCCTCCGGCTCCTCACACTCGTTGCTAAATTTCCCTCCTCTATGCTTTTTGTCCTTTGGCTTGCCAGATTCCTTGGCATCTAATTTCTCTTTGTGCTTTTTTTTCTTCATTTGCTCTTTCAGTTTGTTGCACTCCTCAGCATCAAATTTAATTTTTTTGTGCTTTTTCTGCTTCGGTTCGTCATCACGGTCGTCGCACTCCTTCAAACAGCTCCGTTTCTTATTTTTTGACTTGCTTTTAGTGTCCTGGAAGCAAGATTGTAAAATTCATAATAAATAAGATTTTTAAGAAATTTCACAGAGAGGAAAGTGTGTCTTTTCTTGTTATAACAGCACTTTTTAAAAGTTTGGTGAGAAAAATTATTTTCTTCATGAAAACATCTCCAATTTCCTGTATTTTTTACATTTCATAAATCCTTTAGTGATATACGAAATCTATGTGTTGCAAGATAAACTCTTGGAGGAATATTAAGGCTCAAATAAACTTGCAAACGAACGACAGTCTTTTGAACGAGAACGACGGCATTCGAGCTACACGCAAATACACTTTCATCAGTCTCATCTCAAAAATTCAAGTATTCTCTTGTTCTTACTCATCTATCTCTAAATCATTTTAAAGTCACAACACTTTTTGGAATGGAAAGAACACTTCTGACTCACTTTTTTTTTAATATTTATTTTGCGGAAAAAGAGAATTCTCACTGCTTTTATCTCAAAATGACATTTCTCCAACTGGAAAATTCCAATGCAAGACAGTGGTGAATTCACATGTACAATAATTAGATATGCTTTCATGTGTGTAGTTATGAATTCTTTGTCGAATAATACTGGATTCACTTATGCTCCTATGATTCTCATGAATAAAAATTAATTATTGTCAGCAGTAAAAGAGTGACTTATAGAAATTGGTAGGTGAATCCGGTTGATTAATGGATTTCGATCTGTTAGGTATGTATGCACAAAATTTTTTTTATGGTCCAATAGTTTTTGTTTGACAATTAGTTTTGGAGTAGATGTGACTGTTTTTTGAAAATGGAAAAAAATCAAATATAAATCCCTTATTACTAATTATTTTTGTACGACATTACACATATACGCAAATCATAGATGATCCACTAAATAAAATCCGCGAATCTCTACGATTTAAAATTTAAACTGCTAAATCACCCTCCTCCATATTCATTAAATCCAGCACCATGCAACTAACTGCTTTTGTTCCCTAATCCAAAAAATTTCGTGTTGAGGACAAAAATGTTTACCAAATGAGATTGCTGAAATAGGTGTAGACTTTAAATTTAAATAAAATATTTAAAGAAGTTATAATAAATTAAAAACAAAAAAGTTTAACAAGGGAAGGGTACCAACAGCCGCAGGTGCATTCCGGATTTCCAGATTGTCTCTCGTATTATTGTTTTGAAATAAAATGATTTTTCTAAAATATCATTACTTTTTAGTTTTTGCATAACAATCAGTTTTTGAAAGAATTGCGTTAGTTTATATTTATAATCTATGAAAACAGAATTCATGTTTGCAATGATACCAATTTTTAATCAATTTCTGTAAATAATAAAAACTCAAATACTCATAAATAATTAGTTGTATGAATATTTTTTGAATTGGCATATACACAAGTATGAAAATTAGATAGCGTTTTTGGAAATTATACTTTTAACTAATTATGATTTTTTTTCTTAATCTAGCGACTCGTGGTATCCTTTCCCTATTTTGTTTAGATTAACAAACCTAGGTTGCGGGTTTTATTTGACACTATAATTATTTATTACTATGTTTGAAAATTCAGATGGGATTAAAAAAACATTGAAATTTTAATTTTATTATTTTAATTACTGAGTTATCTCTATTATTTAATAAAAATTTTATAAGCATTTAGAAAAAATGAGCTAGTACTTCTGATTTTCAGCACTTGACGTTTGCTAAAGTGAATAATTTGAAATTTGAATCACTTATCCATTTTATTTTGCTCAAGAGTGAGCACGATCAACTAAATAATAAGTTAAAATTAAATAATCAATTTAATAAATTATTTAACATTAGAAACATTTTGGAAAGTGTCATGGGAATTACGCGAAAATTCGCTGAACACGCGCCAAATTTACTGAAAATATATTGGAATCGCACTAAATTTATTAGAAATTCAATGGAAAGGCGCCACATCCAATGGAAATTCCCTGGAAATAAAAGTGGTGAAGTTTTGTGAAATTCACCACATTTTCAAAAGAAATCCTTCGGAAGGTTTCCTTCGTAGGCTTTTGTGTGTGAGGTTTCGAGAGCCAGCGACCGGGTAAAAGAAATAAACCTACAGTGCCCGCTTTCTCATACGGGTCGCCGTAATCCGGACAAGTTCTCGAGGGTTACATTTAAAATACTTTTAAGGTTATGTATACATGTGTGTTCAGCAATGAAAATGAACTATCCTGTGATGTTTTTGTTTAATAAATGAAGTATAATAAAATAGACTTCTCCAATTATGTTTTTTTTAATCTTCTTTAAAACTTTTATTCTAATTCTACAAAAAAAACTTGTATTATATTTTCGAGACGTTGAACAAATTCAAAAAATCCATCCGGATTTAGGATTAAGCGGACATCTGTCATTTTGTCTCCGAATCATCCGGATTATAAAGCGGGCACTGTACATGAATTATGCGAGCATGAACAAGACAAAACATCGTCATTAGAAGATCGTCGTTCATTTGCAAGTTTGTTTCAGCCTTTGCACGTACTCAAACATTTGCATGGTGTGCGAGTTAATTTCTCTCGGCCACTAAAAAACTCGCGGGTGCGAGTGAGAGCTTCAAAAATTTGCCCTCTGTATCTAGTAGATTGAGTGAATAAAACATTTTTTAATATTAAATAACCACTTATTGTACCATTCTTAAAAGAACGTGACTGTTGATAAAGATTTGTATCACACCCATAAAAAGTATAATTATGTGAAATTTTCAAAATTGACAGTCGATCAAAAAGAAGTTATCAGGTCACCCCAGGTCTAATAATTATTATTATGGGCCATTTCCATTGGGAAAATGTTCAGATTTTTGTAATTCTCAATTCGCATGAAAGCTCGCAAAAAAGCCCAGTTTTGAATACGAACATCTCGTTAACATTTGTTTGTTTTGGATTTAGCTTTCAGGGTAAAAATGCATGAAAACAACCGAAAACTTCATGAAATCACTGCTAAAGGATATCTTTAATCATTTGGTGCGCAAATTGAAGCAGGGAAAGTGACAATGAGGGGTAATTGAAACCATTAGCACGTTAAAACAGTAACGCTACCGTTTTCCGACGAACGTCTAACACTTTGCCCGCCTTTACCGTAAATCAAAGGTCTGGGTCTGGGCATACTGCATCCCCAATACAGGGACATTTTCTCACTGCATGCACCATTTTCACCTTCAAAGAACCCATAAATTTACTTGAATTTCCTCTAAAAACACCTTCACTGTGAAATGAAAACAAGTTTTTTTGTGGGAATTTTCACAGCTGACAACTTATTGGCATGTAAGTATCAGAAGAAAACTCAATGGATGGCACTGTTCCCCGTAGGAACAGTCTGGAAAACTGTTCCCAATTTTTATTTTTAAGCTTTTATTCGAAAAAGTTCAACCAAATTGAACTTTTTCTCATAAAAGCACCCTTTTTTCATATGGAGTTGAAAATTTTCTGAAAAATTTGTTAAAAAATTTCGCAATGGAAATAGCCCATTAATTACAATTATTTCTGAGATGAATGCTATCTTGCGACTTAAGCCAGTAGACTTTGCAAGCATGAGGGGCCCTAAAATAGAATAATAACGACTAGCTAGTGCTAAATTTTATCAAACGAATCAATTACAAAATATCAGTTCTGTAATGTCAAATCAATAGCATTACTCATAGGGCATACTGTATACGATAAGACATTGCCCACTGGGTGAATCAGTCGAACGTCAAAGTGCTGCGTGAATTTGTAAACAAACCATGGATTGTCCGCCAAAAAAACAGGAAATGGTAAGAAATTGTGAAGAATTCTTTAGAGAAACATCCCAGAGCTCATCCCATTGTTTTCAGGGAGTCTTGGGGGCATGCTCCTTCAACAATTGGTACAGTCAATTTGAGAAAATCACAATAAAGTCCTTTATTGTGCCCATTCCCAACCATGTTTTGGATTATTTGCGAGATGACATGATTATCATGCCCAGGGAATGCCTGGACCCCACAGAAGATAATGACGATGCATCTGAGGAAGAGATTAGAGTATCCTTTCCTGAGTTTTCCACTCAAATACGCAAACTGTTGCGTGACAAATTGCCAAATGGGGCTTTTCTAAAAACCAACTGGCACTGTGCCCGTGATGCTCACTGGATTATGCCTGGACAGACTCTAAAGGTTCGTGATGTGTCTGAGGTGTATCAATTGCTAAAAGCTTCAAATTTCTCAAAAATGGATCTGAGTCCGGAACGAGGATTTGCCAGTGGTTTCAATTTCTGCATTGTCCTGAGGAAATGGCAGGAAATCAATCCAGCCAGTGAATTTAGATGTTTTGTGCGGGGTCATACACTTATTGCAATATCTCCACGTGCCTGGCCAGAGTACTATGAGCACATTTATCAGCAGAAAAGTGACATTATCCGGGATATTTGTACACTTTTCAAGGAACATATCAAAAATCGCTTTCCTCTGGCTGATTGTGAGTCATTTCCGGAGATTAGTTTCTGTGATTAAGAGTCTCATATGCCTAATTATTTGTCTTTGCTGTTTAGATGTCTTTGATGTTGTCCGGGAGAAGAAAGATGTTGTCCAATTGCTGGATTTTGCCCCATTTGATCAGCAATATACCAATTCACTGGCTTTTGAGTGGCTAGAACTTGAGGATGACGAAAAGTATCCAGCTGGCGGGGAAGACGAACCTGAATTTTGCTACCTCAAGCAAGATATTGGGATTCAGCCCAAACAGAAGCATCTCTATGGTCTTCCACTGGAATTTACAACTCTAGCCAGTGGAAATTCTGAGGGATCTGTGGCTCAGCATCTCGCAGATTTGGGACTCTAGAAAGCATTTACAGGAAAATCTTTCACATTCTCAGCCATTTCCTACCTTTCTGGAGACCCGAAGAGAGTACCACTGCTCAACAAAAAATAAAAAGCTGAAGGTGCAGAGGACGAAATAAAAGAAAGCAAATTTAAATTTAATTGGTGGACCCTTACAAATAAATAAAAGCACTATAAAAAATGCTGAACGGTTACCAGAAGACGATTTGGCTATTTGTTCTGACTTTATTTCTTCAAAATGAACATTTTATCAAACTAATAATTTATTTTGGACAAATATAGATCAACTCTGAAGAAGTTTAGCAGTTTTCTTAAACCTTTCTGAACATGGCAAGATCGTAATCATCGTAATTCATCGTAAGGGGAGCGCTATACCTTATCAATCTTGGTATTTTTTAAATTTAAAGCTCGAATGGTAGATTCCAAAAAAATATTTCATTTTTTTGAGTTCAACAAGAGACGTTCTTCAGTCCAAAAAACGAGAAAAATCTTCATAAAGCTGTCTTCGGAATAGAATTAGAGGTTCAGCCTAGTTTCTGAGTTATCCAAAAAACCCTAAAATAACAACTCGTTTTATTGTTTTTTTTTTTCCAGAATATGATGAATCGGGTCCCGGTCAAAATCCCGAAAGCCAAAATCCAGAAAGCCAAAATCCCGAAAGCCTAAATCCCGAACGCCAAAATACCGAATAGGCCAAAATCTCGAAAGCCAAAATCCCGAATTATTAAAAGTGTCATAGCTACTCCCACGATTGCATCCGCGCTTGTTGGAGGCAAAGGGAAATCTTCAGTATCTTGGGAAATTATTCTGAACATTTTCCTCCATATAATTTTATTCCTTTCACGATTTTGAACATTCGGGATTTTGGCTGCCACCGGATGAATCATTTTCCCTTTAAGTAATCCAACTCAAAACCAAATTTTTTCAAGAAAAGTTCAGCCACGGTTGAAAATCAGGTCTGAGCCCTTAAATTAAGGGGGGGGGGGGAGTCCGAAGTTCCCAAGTCTCTATCTCTAACCGTTTGGTCTCTAGAATTGATAGCAGCTGGACGCTGAACAGACAAACGGATATGATTAAACTTTATGACAAATGATACGGCGCGTTTTCGAGTAATCCCAAAAATACTTTTTGGATTTTTTTTTGCTTTTAGGAGAAAGTGAAAGTCATGTTTAATGGTTCTTAGGTCGACTTATGGAAGGTTCTCCGAAAGTCATCTCGAAAGGTCTCCGAAGTCGTTATCTCAAACCGTTTGGACTTCAGATTTGATGACGATCGGACAGATACGGACAAACAGCATAAAGTCAAGAAAAACTCGAAACTTCAAATTTTCAAAATTCTACCAAAATATGATCCCTTCGGTTTCGGTGGTAAGGAATCGAAATATGTACAGGGTGGTCTAATTGAACTGTTACCAAATTTAGTAAAGGAATTCTGTAAGAGTCTGACAATGTCATATAAAAGATTTTCATGATTTGATAGCAGAATAATATGTATTTGCCGATAAGTAGTATTTATTGACCACTTCAAATAGTTCTATGAAGTTATCAAGGATTAATATAAGTCGCATATTCGAATAGTTTTCCAGATTTTACCCAATAAAAATGTTGAAATTTTCATATGACTGTCATATTGCTACAGAATTCCTAGCAAATCGCTATATACTTGTAGATAGATAGATAGGTTCATTTTGGGAGCAGCAAGTAGCGTCCATCTATACACATTCAGCCGCTCAGCCTTCCTCGTGCATCATGTCCTCGTCAACTCGCTCGCTACACCAAGGCGACCAAGGCCTCCGTTTGAGACCTTATACATCCCCTTTAGCTCTTTCACGTCATTAGGGTCATATATGACCTGGGGAATTTTTTTTTCAACTGTTTACATTAATTGAAATCAATCTGTTTGTGCACGACATCATAATAGAAGTATGTAAGATTCTTGGCTAATTTTCTCAAGACTCCAGATATTCAGGAAAAGAAAATATTTGAGATCAAAAATCACTAATTTCGAACTTTGTGAAATGACTTTTCTTTTTCAAAATTTTTTATATTAATTTTTTTTTTCAGCAAAAAGTTCTTTAGAAACACAAAATAGAATATCCAAAGATTGTATATTGCATATTTTGATATACTACTCTCAATTTTCCAGAAAAGCGCGTAGAATGTTCCGGGTCATATATGACCCTATTGTCGGCAAGGGTAAAAGTTTATGGAAGTGTTTTCGTGCTAACAATGTAGTTGGGACAGTTGGAACATTGTTTTTCTTTGTGAAATCCAGAAGGAAAATATCTTGCTCCTGGACATTTCATCTTATATCTGATGAATTATAACATATTTTGCAATATTTTAGAGTATTCTGCAAGCGTCTCATATTGTGCAATTGTATTGTGTATGAATAAATATGTGGATAAGTTTATTTTTGCCAAATACCACTCAAAATATTGTGACAGTGACTGTTCAAGGGATTACCAGGAAGATTCCTTGAGCACCAAGAGTACAGTGTTCATCAAGACAATCCAGTTTGCCATGGTTTTGGCCAAATTAATAACTTCAAGCAAAAAAACTCTTAAAAAGCCCGTGATATAGATTTTGAAAATGGTATGTACGCTTCCCTTGAGGACAACAGGGTCATATACGACCCGGGGTTTTTCCGAGTTTTCACGCAATGCAAATTTTTTTTCCCCTCTGAACTATTATATTTGATCATAAAGCATTAGGAAAAACTCAATTTTACATGAATTCATCTGCTGAATAAAAGTGGGACGCGAAAGAGTTAATGGAGTTTATCCGAAAAATAGGCTGGCTTGAACCATCTTGCCCTTAACTCTTTCGCGTCTTTAGGGTAATGTCATGACTCGGAGAAAAAAGTTTTTTTTTGGGTATTTACATTAATTGAAATCTATCTGTTCGTGCACGGCATCATAATAGAAGGATGTAAGATTCTTGGCTCATTTTCTCAAGACTCCAGTTAGATTTCAATTAATGTAAATAGCCAAAAAGAAACTTTTTTCCCCGGGTCATATATGACCGTAAAGACGCGAAAGAGTTAACAGGGATTAATTTAACCAGGGATGTATAATGGGCCCAAAAGGAGGCCTGGGTGCAGCGGTTCCGCGAGGAACCGCCCCCACTGTAATCTAATCTAATCTAATGGTGTTTTTGGGCTATAGCGTCAAAGTAAATGGTAATGTGTTTTGGGAAATTGATTGGAGAGGAGTCCTAATGCGCCTAATGCCGTAGGCATTAGAGAATTTCGGTAAAAGATACTGGAACTTCCAACAAGATTATGCACAGTAAAAGAAATTGCATGCCAAATGAGATGAGCTTTTGTTCATTTTGAGCAGGCAATGGCCTCCCCACGATTGTCGGATACAAATTCAGTCGACTTTTCGTATAAGGCATTTTGTTAGACAGGATCAGTAAGTAAAGACTACTGAAGAGTTGATGAGTTGAACCCAGCCTTTTGCTGTAATTGGGTTCGTATTCCGGAAATGGAATTTGCAAATATTTCAAGTTCCAAACAATCCGAAATGGTTTGTTGTAAAGAGTTTCAGCTAGTTACCATAAGTTTATCAGAGCTTACCACTGGTAATTTTCAATTTTTAATAAGACAATATACTATTTTTCTTATTAAAAAATATCCTTAAAATCTCTTGCGGTTTAACTTACAAACTTGATACGTTTAGTGAAGTTGAGAGTATTTTTTTCCACACCTGAAAACGGATAATTCTGTAACCAGATTCAATATTTTTCAAAGCTTAATTCATTTTGAAGAGTCCACCGAAGATTCATACTTGCCTATTTGTATTTCTGGGATAAAAAGTTGTTTAAGTAGTAAAATTAATGCTCAACACACAATAACTTTTGTTTGTAAACATGTTTTCAAAATTTCCTATGAAAGAGAGCGAGATAACTAGATCTCGGTTTCATTCACTCTCACTGCAATCTCAAAAACATGTTTACAAACAAAAGTTATTGTGCGTTGGGCATAATGCCCAGCGCACAATAACTTTTGTTTGTAAATGTGTTTTCAAAATTTTCTATGAGAGTGAGCGAGATGACTAGACCTAGATCTCACTCACTCTCACTGAAATTTCACAAACATGTTTACAAAACAAAAGTTATTGTGCGCTGATCATAATGCTCAACGCACAATAACTTTTGTTTGTAAACATGTTTTCAAAATTTTCTATGAGGGAGAGTGAGATGACTAGATCTAGACCTCACTCACTCTCTTTGAAATGCCAAAAACATGTTTACTAAACAAAAGTTATTGTGCGTTGGGCATAATGCTCAACGCACAATAACTTTTTTTGTAAACATGTTTTTGACATTTCAATGAACATATTTACAAACATATTTATATATATATATATATATATATATATATAAACATATTTACAAACAAAAGTTATTGTGCGCTGGGCATAACTCATTTTCTGTGAGAGAAATCAAAAATAAGGTATCATGCAAGAGGAACGTCACGCGATATTTCTTTCCTTTACTATTCTAAATAAAAAATCTCTCTTTTTTTGTACTTAGCATTTATTCTCTATGTCAGAAGATTATTATATACAGTCAATATAATATAGTAAGATGTTCAAATAATTTACTCTACACTCTATATTTTCATTTGCTATTTTTTGTGGTTTTTTTTGTTTCTTCCTTAATTTGAAACACTCAAAAATTATGGATTTGTTTGCATTTCTAAAAATAAAATAAGAGATAGAGAAAAAACACTTGAGACATCGCAATTTGAAAAGAAAGATTTTTTTTTCAACGTGCTACTAGCACCTTTTTAAACAAAAGGTGATTCTACGGCTTCTTTTTTTCTTTGCTGTATTCTTCATCTTTTTTTTTCGGCTCAAAGGTGAACCTTTTATATATATATACTTCATGAAATGTCTATTAATCTAATTCCAAAAATAGACAAGAATTAAAATTAGAAATACACAATAATGATTCTGTTCTTGTTAAACTAAGTTAAAACACACAAACTGTCTAATTTGTCTGGTCGGACGTTGTGTCCACATTTGGGCAGCTGTTTGTAGTGTAAACGGCCTGATTGACCTGAAGAATAAGAGAGAGTATACCAGGAAAATTGCACAATTTGTGTGTGTGTTAGGGTATTTGGAGGGGGGGTGGAGGAAAAGGACCCTAAGGCTGAGTACTCACGTCCCAGGAATTGCCACTCCAATCTGCTCCATTTGAAGCAGCGCCATAGTTCCATCCACCCCAATGCTGACCACCAGCATTCCATTGCTGCCATCCCTGTGCGCCCCAATTGCCCGCTGCCATTGGCCACTGCTGCTGTCCAGGCCAGGCACCGGCTGCACCCCATGAGGCACCGCCCTGCGTTGCCATAGCGGCTCCACCGTGTACCATTCCGTCTGCAGCGGAACTACTGTAGCCCTGGAAAAGCAAAGAAAAAACAATGCAATCCCCTTTCAATTGAAAAGGAGATAAAACGCGAATCTGAAAATTGAAACAGGTGAACCCCAACTCACCTTCATGGATGAACTCCCTGAACCCTTGGACGAGGAGTATTCGCGGTGGCTGCTCCTTGAGCTGCTGTGCGAGGAGCGACTACCGTAATTATCTCCGCCACCGCCACGGTTGTCGCTCCGACGCTCGCGAAAATCCTGATCGCGACCAGATCTTCCACTGCGTCCATCGCGATCTCGGCTCCTCTGATAGTCCCTCTGGTGCCCGTAATCGCGTCTGTAGTCACGTTCATTGGACCTACGTCCACCACTACCGCTCATCCAGGACTGCGAGCTGTTCCAGCGATCATGGCCACGACGATCATAGCCACCGCCGTAGCCACCGTAGTAATCCCTTGGTGGCGGTGGACGCCATCCAGAAGGGCCACGGGGTCCTCCCATACTGGGAGCCCAGCGATCGCGACGATCTCCGCGATCCCAACGACGATCGTGATCATAATCTACGGCAGAAGATAACAGTAAGGGAGTTATCACACTAGAGAATTTCACATTGAAGTTAAAGTGAAAAGTTGCTCATTAAAACTTCATGAACCTCTCGAATTAGTCAGGAAACATTGCTAGAATTGCTCGATATCACGATGGAATGTGGATTATTGCACATTAGGACACATATCAGCAACAATTATTGTGAATTACATTAACATTTTAATGTGAAATTCTCTAGTGTGATACCACGGTAAGACTCATTCCATGAAAGGCCTTGCTCTTTCACGTGCTATCGACTTGAATTTTTTGATTTTAACATTGCGCCAGTTGCATCGTATCTGGCATTTGTTTTTGTGGGAACAATGCGCATTAACAATTTTTTAAATGGGAAATGGACCGACCTATGAACAAAAAACTGGGGTTGGGCCCTATAAGATACTCGCTTGACTGTCGTCTTCACCACCCTCAGAGGATCTGGTCCTGGGAAGGAGACTATTGTCTCGAAAAAGCGGGAAATTTACCAAAGCAGAGCCCTTATATTATTTATGGCGGATTTTATTGCTTCTCTTCTAGGGTAAATTAAGCTAATACAAAACCTGCTCTAAATGGAATTTTTCGCTACTCTAAATTGAAACGTCATTGTTTTCATGATAAATACAGCACTAAATTACTATATTTATAAATTTTCTATACCACAGTTTCATTATTTAGTTAATTTTGCTCCAAATAAAGCGAAAATCCATTCATATTCACAAATTTTAATTTGTTAATTTCTCAGAAAAATTGAAAGTGTACCTTTTCACCATTGCATTTTTCATAGATCGACCATGTTTTCCAATGAAAAACACAATGAGGTGACTTGTTTATTCATTTTGTTTAATATTTATGTCATATTTCTGACTAATTTTAGTTAAATTCAGTGCTAATCTTTATTGTTAACGGTACGTGAAGTTTTCAAATGAAATAATTACCTATTTCGTGAACAAAAAGGGTTTTTTTTTCTGAAATGTCTGCAAATGCTTCAGTAGTAAACCCCAGAAATATGATTTTTTTTTTTGGAGAGATTTTCTTATTGTTTTAGAAGGGAAGGAGAAAAGACCAAGAATAAGAACAAATCCTGCACTCAAGAGCAACTCAACAAGGTTTTGGAAGCCTTTCGTCGCGGTTTCACTTACACTGTGTCTCCAATTAGAAACTTTCCCTTGTCTCCATTTGGATTAATATGTTTTCAATAGAAGAATTTTACGCTCGCGTATTTTTCTTGTATTTAAGAAGTTTTCAAATTATATCTAAAGAATTTTCACTAAACAGTAACATTCTAGAAGAGTCAAGGAGCAAATTTATGTAATTCTCTTTAAAGAAAATATGAACTTAATGTGTTGAATCTTCTGTCAAAGTTAAAGCGTCTGGAAATGGTTTTGGATTAGAATATTTACCCTCCAACCGGTTTTAAACCGGTTATCCGGTTTCAGAGCCATCCAAAACCGGTTAACCATCTATCCTAAAAACTCGGTTATTTGGAATCACTACAAGCTACCGAGATAAGGTATTTTTGGACGGTTAGAGGAATCATTCGTAGAGATTGAGTGATAAACTTATCCATTCACATACAGCTGCCTCTTCGTGTTCAGTGGTCACAACTCTCATGGTACGTTCAGGTTCAGTGATATAAATGAAAGAAAGATTTCCCAGAGAAGCAATGTAAGCTATTGTGAAAATTTCTATAATTCGGGATTCGGGGTAGGCTTGGGACAGGGTGGCAGAAGCAAATTTGGGGTCTTGCCTTGGATCGTTTTGAAATTGTCCCCGAACATTTTCTTGAACACTGA
Organism: Phlebotomus papatasi; assembly: GCF_024763615.1. Taxonomy (NCBI): domain Eukaryota; kingdom Metazoa; phylum Arthropoda; class Insecta; order Diptera; family Psychodidae; genus Phlebotomus; species Phlebotomus papatasi. Next base: position 30,992,068 of record NC_077223.1, on the reverse strand, counting down.
GAAAAAAGAGGGTGCGATTAACTTTTTTTCCTCATAACTTTAACACTTTTTAGGTGTAAAAATATATCAACATTTTTTATGTTAATTTTACACCTTTTTAAGGGTAAAATAAACATGAAAAAGGGTAACTTTAACCCCCAATACACCTAAAAAGGTTAATATTTACACCGATTTTCGATCAATACTGCAGGGTAAAATTAACAAAAAAAAATGAATGTAAGGGAACTTACCTCTTCGACGACGATCCCTGTAGTCATCATAGGGACGTCTGTTGTCCTTCTGCGGCATAGCCCTGCGTCCCTTTTCGTTGTAGTCCACAACGAGTTTAGTTGCTGCTTCTTCTTGCAACTCCACATACTTGATCTCATCAAACCATCCAAGATCGGACGTTGGTAGCGAGAAATTAGCTAGATTGGAATAGAAACAGCTGCTTTATGGAACAAGATCACTTACAAATAAGAATTTGATCATCTGACTTCAACTAAATCCAAAAAAAAATAACCCATTCACCTCAATCATCCGTCTCTTGCAACAAAAAATTCACACAATCAAACTTGATCCTAAATATAAGAGGATCTTGTAAGAATGACAAATACTACCAAAAAATAAAAAATATATATATAAAAATAAAACGTGATCCTTTCTCAGGAAGACTCTTAACAATCTACGAAAGGTGCCATGTAAAGGGAAAATATGTAAAAGCATAAAGTATATGAGGAACAGAATAGTGGGATTATTAGTAAGTTATTTTTACTGAGAATACTGTAATGTATGTTTTTTTTTGGGTTATATGTAGTAAAAGAAAAATACCTTTCATCTCATTTACGGCGGCATCAGCTAAATCTTTGCTACTCCACTCATTTTTTCTAGCCGTCACGCGTTTTTTGTATTCCTCATCATCCGGTATAACAATCACCGCAATACGTTTGAAGTCACCAAATCCTTTCATTTTGCGTCTCTGGGCCGACGCGAAAACGTTCGTCTATAAGGTCCACATGAAGATAGAAGATCACAAGATCGTATTCCAAAGATGTTAATCATTTTCATCATTTGTTTTTAAGTTGTTGCTGAAGGAAGTTCTATATCATTAACCCTTTTGCGCCCCATTGAATTACGTTTTCTTTTCTTCTCTTCGCGATTATTCCATTTATGGAGAATTTGGCCTTCATATTTCTTTTTTCTGGATTTGTCTCATTTTCTTGCGAATCATCCTAGATCACCCTTTTGTCTTTGTTTTTTTTTTTTTTTTTTTAATTTAGAGATCATGTCGTTACCACCCATTAGATCACATCGTTAATTCATGTTTTGCATCCCACCCGCATCACCCTTCTTAAACCTAAAGTTTCTAATTTACTTACCTTCTAATCTTGATGAACCTAAAGGACTGTACTTAAAACTAAACTTAAATGGAAACAAATGATTAAATATAAGCTAATAGTTAATAATCCTTACCACACAAAACGATGATCAAGGGACTAATTCTTACTAACTTTGTGACTCTCATTGATTATTTTTTTTGTTTTTTGTTTTTTTTTTTAATTAAAAGTTTTATTAATTTTAAAAATACTTTTGAAAACAAGTCTAAAGAAAAATATCAGTTTTTTTTCCTGAGAGTCCTCAAAGTCAAAGCCATTAAATATTTTAAATATCTTTTCTTTATCACACTAAATTTTTTAAACTAATATTTACCTGCACATTTCAATGTATTTTTCTAATGGGTATGAAGTGTAACGCCGCTGCAACACCCCAAATAAATAATTAATTATGAAATTTTACGAACCTCTACAATAAGAATAAGAGTGAAAATGATTTCTTTTATCTCTCATTAGCAGAAAATTCAATGCAAAAAATAATAAATATTTTGAAAACTAAAATAATTTTTTTTTGCAAAGGAGACGTCACTTTTGAAATATTTACTTTATTACAAATTGAGGGAAACTATATTTTTCCTCTAATCACATATTTTGCACGGAAGTAGTGTTGATCTTTACAAATAAAATCTGCCCAAAAATAATTTTAGGCAACGCCCAACAATATTTTAATTCAGGAAAAGATTGAACTTCTGCAGATTATCCCAGATTTCGGCATCCTTATAGTTTGTAATAATTTACTGGAATTGGACTTTTATCGGTTATAAATAGTCCAGAAAAAAACTTTTTTTCTGGACTGTTCGATTGTTAAAACTGCTCGAACTCCAATCGAGTTTTAACAATCGTGTTTTTTTTCAACTTCTCTCCATCCTGGCTGCCAAACAGTGAGAGATATTGACTTTCGGTCTGCGATGACCCCCCCACAAGTCAATATTTTCTATCGAACTAACTCAAAGTACCCCCAACCCCTTTTATCCCCTCCAAAAACATGTTTTTTTTTCACTTTGAAAAAATTGGCCCTTGCGATTTCGTTCATTTTTGGAAATGTTTTGGATGTAGTCTAACCGAACATTTCATCCTTAGACACCTATAACCGGAAAATTCGCCATCTTGAATTATTCAAGGTCAAAGGTCAACCACCCTGAATGGCCTAATTTTTAACGGATTTGGGCAAATTTGGACTTTTTTGAAAGATCTTTTAATTCTGACCCGACTGCATCGGTCACAATCGGTGATGGATTGGGAAAGTAACGATACTTGCTCTATTTTAAAAATACTGAGGGCTAATTTTTGAGACTTTCACTCGCACCCGTGAGCTCTTTAGTGGCCGAGAGAAATTGAATAGCACATCCCGCAGATTCTTGATTACTTGCAACGAGTACTTTATGTTATAAAGAAGTCGTTAAAGAAGGATTTGAATCTGCGGGGTGTGCGAGTCAATTTCTCTCGGGCACTAAAGAGCTCGCGGGTGTGAGTGAGAGTTTCAAAAATTGATCCTGTGTTTTTCGCACATTTTCAGTTTTTTGACCCATATAAAATTCAAACAGTAAGAGATATCAACTTCCGGTCTTCGATGACCCCTCCTCAAATGCCATTATCTCGAAACTAATCTCTTTATTCGTCCCACCTCCCCTTTTATGAGGTTTTTCTTGTTTTGCAATAAATTGGCCGTGGCGATTTCGTGCATTTTTGGATATGTTTTGGAAGTAGTCCAACTGAACATTTCGTCCTTTGACACCTATCACCAGAAAAATCACGATCTTGAATTATTAAAGTTCAAATGCCTAATTTTCACCCGAGTTGATCAATTAATTAATTAAAAGGTTAATGATTTTTTGAAACCCTCTTTTTGAAAAAATTTCAACTTCAAGATGGTTTTGTGGTGATTTATAGACAAATTAAATTCGACAATAATTTTATATTCACCAGAAAAAATTGCGAAAAGGTACATAAAGGCAGAGCTCTTCTTCGGGAGTTCGAGCAGCTCGCAAAGCCTCGGACGCTTTGCCATCCCTTATTTCAGAGTAGGGGAGACTGGGTCAAAAAGTCACATTATAATTAGCGCAGTTTTATAGGAAATTTTCCGCTCTACAACTTTGTGAAAGTAATTTTCCTCTATTTTGTAAGGAAATATGTTTATCGTGCCGTTTTCTAAAACTTAATTTTGTGACTATTATCAAAAATGCTGGGGCAAATAGTACCAGGCATGGGGTATTATCATATTTTGATTCGCTTCGTTGAGCCCAAACATAAGTAGGTTTAGATTCTTCAATAGTGTCTTAGATAAAATGTAAATAGAACTCTATTTGCACAAAAAGTCGTTTAAGTTCGAAGAATTCAAATTCAATTTCGAATTTTCATACTAAATTTTCGAACAAGGTGGGGAAAATTTATCAAATATCACACTAAAAATCTGGCAAAAGAGTTACTCATTGATTATGGAGTGATTAAATACTGGGGCAAGAACAGTAAACGTCGTTGTTCTGTTTTTTTCTCACAACAATGAGAAGACCGACGCATTTTGACACATGAGCACTTCGAAATTCGAACAGGATGTACCTCAGCCACCTTACGAAAGTATTAAGAAGTAAAAAAGTCTCTTTTTTTGGATCTTCAAATAGATTTTCGAATTTTTCAAGATCTACTTCTGTACGGAAATATTACGGGCTTTCGTAAATTTGAAAAAAGAATCCTAAAGGACTTATTTTCATAGAAAATTTTATTCATCTACACCAATGTAAAACACCGTTTTCCCTATCTGAACGAGAAAAGCGCTTTTCAAGCTATTTTAGAAAAATAAAACACAAAAAACACTGCAAATCGTTTGACCAATGCAAACAACAAGCGGCGACACATGGCAATGACGTTTTTTTCGCCGTGAGACATCAGAAATTGCTTCGGTTTTTCTTACTTTTTGCTCTATACCTTTTGTTACTTTTTACCCCAAGTGGCCATTTTTAATAAAAAAGATTTCTGGAGAAAAGAACCCTTGTAAAATTCTAAAATAAATAGCGGATTTGTATTCAAAGAATCGAAATTATGTAGGAAATATTCACCAGTGCATCAATTTTGAAAAATATATAGGTAATAATTGATATCTTCTGCAAGAAAAATATTTCAAAAATAGGGCTAAAAATTTCGATATCTTTCATTTTCTAAATTCCTTGATCGAATTGTAAAAAACTTACGGCATAGAATAAGGTCTATGGAGGCTATCTGTGGAAAAAATTTTAAGGCGCTTTCTTTTTTATCTTGGAAGATATTGAATTTTGAATTTTTCGATTTGTGACTTTTTGCCCCAGTCTCCCCTATTCTTATATCCTTTTCTTATTACTGATCCTTGAAGGGTTAAAACTTGGATGTTTAAGAAGGTCCATAAGGACATGTATTGTAAAATTCAGCCCTTATGGCATGGACTTGGCCAAAATTCTTGAAGGGGCGTGGCCAAAAATTATTTATAGGCGGAGCCTATTTTGTAAATCCGACACAACTTTGATACAAAATTAGAGATTATAGAGAAAAATATTCCATCAATCCTTAGTTCTCTCAGAACTATTTTGTGTTTTTTTTTTTTTTTTTAAATATTTTCAATCAAAAAAAAAATCTCAACTTTGCAAAAAAAAAAGACGAACATAAATAAAATAAAATGAGGAGATAAAAATGCGAGTGTTTAACAAATTAATTTAGTGGGATAATAACATTTTGTTTTTGTTGTTTTTTTTTTAAGAGATAAAAATTAAAAAAAAAATTGCAATAAACTCAATACTCAAATTTCTCTCGCTGATCTTCTCTAACATTTTCATAATCATTCTCTCTTTTTTTTCCTTTATATTTTTCCCCTTGAAATCGTTGATTCCTTTTTTGGTACATTTCTCTAACATCTCTCTCTCGGGTTGATTTTGTGGAACATCTTTCCGTGATCACTTTTTCTCTGTTTCTCCATTCTCTTTTTTCTTTCGATCCTCATGAGCAAATCCAGGGTCAATAACATCACTGTGTTTCTCCATATTCTGGCCAGTTCTTTTGCTTTCCATTTTTTTCTCAGAATTATTCTCCGGAAACTTTTTAATTTTTTTTCTTCTCATTAAAATTCTATTTTTGAGACATTTAACATAATATTTTAGCCAAAAGTCTCTTCATTTTTTTTCTTTCTCTTCTCAAATAAAGTCGCAAAAAAGGGAAAATTCTTTAGATTTTGATCTCTTAACATTAATCAACTACAGTCACTGTTGGTCTTAATTCTAATTTGAAATAAAAATACGTAAAAGAAATATTAAAGACACTCACCTGATCCAAAATATAATTCCTGCGTCTCTTCTGAGCCAATTCCTGCAGAACAATGAAGCTCCTGTTGCACATATCATCAAATTTCCTGCTTTTATTATATTTATCGCGATCCTGTCAAAAAATGAAAAAAGTTTAATGAAGAATAAAACCTTTCTGATTAGTAAAAAAAACCCCTTACCAATCGACTGAAGAGATAATTGTCTCCAATGATGTTATAACGTTTCTCGGGGTTTTCTTCATTCCACTTATTAACCCAATTGGTCTTGCCACATCCTGGCAATCCGATCATCATGATCACTTCACACTCCTTCCTGGTTTCTGGGCGCTTAGGCCCCGAAACCAATTCTTCTTTCGGCACGGACCCAATAAAAACAAAGTTCGGGAGTGTCTCACGATTGATGGGTTTCTCAGGAACTTCCTCCTGCTCATCCGTTTCCATCTTTTCCTCAGAAGCCTCCTTGGCTTCCTCAGAAACTTCTTCCTTGGGAGTTGCTTCGGATTGTCCCTCAGCAGTTTCCCCTTCCTTATTCTCGCCACCCTCCTCTTCAGTTTTCTCCCCTTCGGGCTTTTCTTCTGCCCCATCTTCTTTCTTCTCTTCAGCGTTCTCTCCTTCACCACTTGCTTGACCATCTTGGGCCTCAACTTTCTTGCCCTCTTCTTCACCAGATTCAGAGGATTTTTTAGCATTTTCAGCATTTTCAGCCTCTTTCGCTTTCTTTTCCTGATCATCAGAACGTTGCCGCTTCTGTGAGATAGAACCCATAATATTCAAGATATTTAGGAGTAATTCTTAATAAAATGAATCCATTTAATTAATTTTTCCGAATTTCGAATTTCAGATAAAAAATAATTACTGCCAAATGAATTGGTTTCAATTTGCTCTAACTTATAAATGCATCCAAAACTTTCCCAATGGTGCCAAATTTGCTTGAATCTATCAAAAATAATCTCTTAGGGTCTTTTTAAAGTCTGACCTTGAAAAGCCCGTCATCGGGAATGGTTCAGACTTAGGGCAGAATCACATTGACAGTAAAAATGCTCACCGTATGCCGTTAATTTACGCATTTTTATTGCAATTCTTACGCAAATTCTTGATTGCGGGTTTACCTTATCTCATACTCGATGGCACTAGGTGAAAATAATATAAGAAAATTGAAGAAATGAAACGAAAATGCGATAAGCGGTGAGTAAAAAACGAAAAAACTACGATTAATTTCTCTTAGTTTTTTTTACCCACCTTTTATCGAATTTTCGTTTTATTTCTTCAATTTTCTTATACTATTTTCACCTAGTGACACCGAGTATGAGATAAGGTAATACAGTAATCGAGAATTTGCGTTAGAATTGCAATGAAAATGCGTAAATTAACTAAATACAATGAGCATTTTACTGTCAATGTGACTCTGCCCTTAAAGCATTTTATAGGTCTATTTAATTTGTTCATTTGGAATTAAGTTAAGAAATGGTAGCAAAGCGTTCCTTTGCAAAATGCACGACTTCATTTAGATGCTATAACTCAAAAGTACTTTTACATAAATTACCGTTTACGTGAATTGCTTTTCACAGAAAACTTTCATTACCGATTCATGACCATGTCACATATAAGATTAATATTAAGAATAATACTTTATGAACTGTGCGAATGCCAAAAAAAAGATAGCAAGTGCTTTATCTTGCCTCTCTTTCACGTTTCGCTCGAAACTGACCGAATCACAGTTGGAACGCATGGAAAATTGTTCAAATTGCCTATAAGACGATTCAGAAAGCAATTAACACAAACAATTATATCTTACTCATTGTATTACTCCACTAGAGTGTACTCTTTCTGACACACATGATTTTCCATTTGAAATTTTGCATTCTATATACCTCTCTTTCTGGCTTTTCTTAATATTAATATTAATCTTATATGTGACATCACGGCCATAACCGATTGGAACCGGTTCAGTTTTATAGGAAATTCCAAGACCTTTCCAACGAACCCAAACATGACTCCATTCGCTTGATAAATGCGCTTTCAAATGTCTTTTAAACATTTGACCTTGAAAAACCGTTATTAGGAATGATTCAACGGTATTTCGTATATGGAGCATCAAATGGTTCATTAAACTGCTGTGACATTAGTAGCGGCACTGGTTGCGCATACAGAGCTGTGATATAGAGCAGCTACCCGTATTGGAGGATAAGATAAGCAAATTAAGAGGATTATTTCCGTAATATAGTCATTACAGTAACATAATATGACTATTCCACTTTGAGAAAAAGCAAAAATAATATTTTTATCCATTAAATAAGTGAGTGTAATCGACTCATTTCAATCTTGTGCCAGCTGGATTCTTCACTAAAAATTTTCTAGCAGTCATATTTTTGCTAATTACAACTGGTTGATTGAAAACATTTATTGTTTTTTTTCCTTGTGAAAAAAGTATTTTAAAACCAAAGGTTTAATTAAAAGTGAAGTGCAATCATTACCCTACAAGGTGAGAAAATCGATTTTCATGAAATAATAATATTTTATAAAGAAATTACTGAATTTGTGGCTGTTTACATTTTGCTCTAAAACGGGCGCTTCGCAAATCAATATTTCTTTCCGGGAATCGCATTGTTCAGCACTGTTGTACTATTTCAGATGTTGAAGGGAACAAAGGAAAAGATTCCTAAGAACAAGGAAGTGTGTATGACAGAGTTGTGCAAGAACCGTTTGAAACCGAACAAACATCAAATGAAACTGTACGTCAATGGTCAAAACGCTACCTAAACACTGAGAGAAATCCGAAAAAGTTAAAATAACATTCCATGTTAATTTTACACTGCATTATTGATCCGAAATCGGTGTAAATATTACCCCTTATAGGTGTTTTAGGGGTTAAGGTTACCCTTTTTCGTGTTAATTTTACACTTAAAAAGGCGTAAAATTAACATTAAAAAATGTTGATATATTTTTACACATAAAGTGTTAGTTATGAGGAAAAAAAGTTAATCGCACCCCCTTTTTTCTCAGTGAACAAACTTATTTTAACGTTTATTCGGTTTCAAACGGTTCTTGCACACCCCTGGTGTACGAGATGGTTCTACCATAATCTATGTATCCAAAACATTTGATGTACCAAGGACAACACTGGACAACAAATTGTCTGGCAGATGCCCGGAAGAGTGCTCTAATGGCAGGCCAATGACTCTTACAAAAAAACAAGAAGAACTTGTCATGTGGATCCTGGGATGTGCGGATGGTTTGCATCCCAGGCAAAGGGAAATGCAGGGAATAAATTCTGGACAACGTCAAAATCATCTGCGAGACTTTCAAAATTCTAAAATATTTTACGGATGGAAGGCCTGCAGATGCTTGGTTCAGGAATTTTTTCAAGCGTGACCTAGAACTCAGCATGCGCAAGCCAAAGTCCTTCTTATTGCAAAGGGCTGTGGTTACTGCTGAAGATCTCACGGAATGGTTTCAGAATTGTCGAGAATATTTCACAAAACACGATCTGCTGACCATTTCAGCAAACCGAGTTTTTAATTTCGACGAAAGTGCCTTTTTCTTGACACCAGAAGATGGAAATGTATTGGCCAGGAAATGTTCACGTGTTGTGGTGCCAGCTCTTAAAAATTCTGGACCGAAGAAATATGTCACAACACTCTTCATGGTGTCTGCTACGGGCCAACTTGTTCCTCCAATGGTTGTTCATAAAACTGATATTACACCAAAGATTACCGTTCACAACTCAATAAAAATTTTAAAAATGTAATAAAAAATTATTTTCTCGTTTTAATATGCTTGAGTGATCCAGTTAAAAGACTATTTGACCTAATTAGCGAATTAGGTAATTAGATATTCTTCTAGATTTTCTGTCTTCTTTTTGTGATTTTTATGTCACAATTTATATATTTTGATATTTTTTAATAATTTTTTTTTTGAAAAAAATAAAAAAAAAAAACATTTGACTTACCCTCGGTTGAAATTCCGACAGCAGAGTATTCTCCAGCTGCCCAAAGTTCACCTTGAAAGTGACATTTTTGGTGAGAACATGCGGAAAGAGTGCTTTTCCATTGAGTGACTCTTTGTCAAACTCAAATGCCACTCCCTGATCCTCCCCATTGACCGTGTACTGCACTTTGCATGGAGTAGATTCCATGTCCAGGTACACACCAATCACATCTCCCACTTCAAATTTCACTCCAAAATCTTCAGCTGTGCCCAAGTGGCACTTCTTGCCCTCTCCATCGTACGCGAAGGAATTCTGGGATTGACCCAGATAGAGATCTGTCTCCAAAGTTGACCAGCCACAGCGCAAATGGTAGAGATTCTCCTCGGTGGAATTGGGCGGAGAAACACGATTGTTGCGCTGCAGCGGCTGAACTTCATAGAAGACCCGGCCACTGGTGACACCGTGAGTGGCTCTAACACCAGCCCACATCAATCCCAGGGCTCCATCGCTCATGGTTCGACCCTCGCAGAAATCCCCTCCGCTGATTTTGAGATAGAGATCTGAGTCTACCCAAGACAGACATGGAGTATCTTCGGGCAGAGCTGGTTCATCTTCAATATTGAGAAAATCATCAGCATTGGCACTCTGAGAGTCCCTGCGTGGTCTCCTCCTGGCCGATCCTTCATTGCTGGAAGGTGAACGACTTCGACGGCGTTTCTTGTCCTCCTTAGCTCCAGATTCTTCGACCTTTGCAGCTTCCTCCTCGGCCTTCTTCTTCTCAACTTCATCCATCGGCATAGTTTCATTTTGGGTGTATGCATCCACAACAGAATCCTCGGGCTCATCTCTCTTTGCCTCCTGGGCATCTTCACTGCCTTCTTCAGCCCTATCTGCCTCCTCAGTTTCGTCTTGAGGCACATCAAGTGTCTCCTGCGGAGGTTCTACTGCCTCCTGCTGAACTTCCATTACTTCCTGGGTGGGTTGTGGAACATCTTCCTTCGGTTCTTCCATCGGAACATCTGTGCACTGTGAACAAAAAAATAAACAACATTGTTTCAAGGAACCCGAGATAATTATTCAAATAATCCGCCTTGTAGTCATAATTCCATAGAAAATATTACAAAAAATCAATAATAATATGAGATTAATTTATGGCTCAACCCAATTAACAAAATAGGAACGAAATTAAGAATAACGTGCGTGAATGAATAAGCAGGGGCACTTTATTTTTTTCCATAATGTCTCGAAAGTAGGGAATTGCGTATTCGTAACAATTACGTTAGTTTTCCGAAAAAAAACATACCAAATGTAAGCTTACTTACGAAAATCTTACGTTTGATTTACCTTTATCCCATTTTTTACTATTATTGCCAACAGATGGCGTTGTGATATTATGTAACTAACGGTTAGAGGGGTTAGAATACGCTTGTATTCATGTAAATCTCATTAAATTCGAAAACCGGTAAATCAATGACAATTTATGGCCATTCAGTCAATGTACTTTAAATACTTCAGATAGAATGTTCATATTTTGGAATTATGTTCTTACAGATTGGCCTCTATACACTATGAGAAATTTCTTTAAAAAATGCCTTTTTAAAGAAAATTTCCCCTACCTTTTAGGCAGAAACGTCAGATTTTTTTAAAAAAGGCAATTTTTGATGTAAATTGCTTCTACTGTGTAGAGATGATTTTTTTTAAAGAAAAAAATATCTATAATGGTGGCGCGGGGAGCCGCTATCAAAACACACATCTTAACGGTCACTGAATTTAAATTCTGTTCATTAATTCACTACGAAATTTTGATTTACAGTAGACTCTAGCTTATTCGGCTCTTTTAAGATCGGACGACTTTTTAATTCGGGCAGCAGTTAAATAAAAAAAAAAAGTTTGTTGAAATTTTTCAAGTTTGATTATAATTATCAAATGAAGCAAATACAGTAGACTCTCTCTCAATTGGGCATTTGGGGCGAAATGTCATCCGGTTTATCGATAGATTTGGGCGTCAAAGCCTTTGTAAATTCCACAAAAAGCGCTCAATTATAAAGAAGCACGATAAAATAGGAAGAACTACAGCGAATTTGAGCAACTTAGCTTCATAATTAAACGTGAAAATTGTCAACAAAATTTTGCGCCCGGTTGAAAAAGAGCCGATTGAGCGAGAGTCTACTGTATGTTCAAATTTGCAATGACTTGTCTTAGTTCTGATGTGTTTTTGCATTATTAAGGGGTTTTCATAAAATTTACCATAAATATGAGTATGTAAACTCAATATGTGTATGCAGATGAATAAAAACTCTTTGCGTTTAAAAAAGTTTGTCGCCCAAATTTCTCTCTAATGACCAGCGCACAATAGCATTTGTTTGTAAACACATGTTTTCAAAATTTCCCATGAGAATGAGCGACATGGCTAGATCTAGATCTCACTCATTCCGATTGAAATGTCAAAAATATACTAAATAAAACTTATTGTGCATTGGGATTAGTTCGGGTGACATTTCGGTCCCAAATACACGAATCGACAGTATCGAATATTTCTCTGACGAATATTTTAAATATTAAAGGCAGTCAGCCTTTTAAAAATTTGGAAAAATCCTCTTTATTTCCACGAAATTCTCCGTGGAAATTTCCACTCAACGGCCTTGGAGGCTTCCGTGGTTTATTATTATAGAATTCCACGACTTTTCCAGTGGATTTTTTAAATATATTTTTCTTCAAAATAATTCCAAAAATTGTTAAAAAAATTTCGTGGAACTTTCATAGAGAATTTCCAGAAAAAAAACATCCACAAATATGGACGATCAGTGCAAATTGGCAGCTTAGAACTTGGAGAGTGTTCATCTATCAGACGAACACTCTTTATTCTACTTTTGAATTAAAAATATTGCTACCATATCGTTCATTTGAGTATGTCTAGCTCGCAAGAATTATAGCGTTAGGGCGAATTGCAGAATTTTCGTGCTTACTTTCATGAAGTCTTGGTCGGAAAGATATCAGAAAATATACTCGGAATATTCAAAGGAAATTTTGAATCAATTTCTAGGGAAAATACTCTCAGATATGTTGCAAGAAAATTCCTCGGACATTTTGTCCAGGAAATCCACGCGAAAAAAGCTGATAACTCCGCAGAATTCCAAGCGGAATATTAGCGTTTATTTACACGGAAACTCTCGCGGATAAATAGAAGACAAATTCCAGGGAATTTTCTGTTACTGTGAACTTTGCGGCCGATCGGCTACAGGGTATTTTCTCATTTTTAGCACTTCTCCCGTCCTCACAAAGTTACAAAATTTACCCCCAGGACTAAAATAAAGTTACTCCACAGAATATTGCTAACAAATTTCAGAAATGATTCGTCGTGAGCCAAGATTTGATTTATTTTAAAAAAAGTGTAAAAGGATATTTACGATTATAATGCTAGTAACGTAGTCCTAATGAATTTAGAAATGTTAAACAGTCATACGAAACATTTAATTTTTACTTCGTTGAGCACGTTTGGGTTGAGGTTATGCTCGTTATTTAATGTTGTTTCAGTAAATTTTGTTATTTCAAGTATGGTTTTTGGGGTATGGAAAATTCCAGGGCTTTTAAATTAACCTTTTCAGTTTTTTTTTAGAAAAAAATGTATATTTAACCCAAAAATAAAATGAAAATGTGGAGGAATAAACATGTAGAGGTGGATAACACAGCCTAAATAAATTAATAATAAAATTTATCCCCAGGAGTAATTTGAGTGGCTTGGTTAACAAAAAATTTTAGATTTATCATTTTGTTTTTTTCCAGTGTACTTACTTCTACCGCGCTCTTGGAGGTAGCTGCCGCCTCTTGGGTCGTTTCCAGCGGCGGTGCTTCAGGTTCCGGAGACGGCGAGTGCTGCGTGACAGGCTTGGCCGCATCGGATGACTCTTCATCTGGCAAAATGGATTCCTCCGCTTCACCAGCATCCGAACTACCTTCCACATCATTTGACTCACTCCCATCTGCAAAATTCACCACAAAGCATTAGTCGAAGTGCCATGAAATTGCGGCGTAGAAGCAATTTTTTTTCTGTGTCGTCCACGCAGAAAATGCGCACACTTACCAGCCTCCGCCGCCTCATCAATGGCCGCTTGCAGCCGCGAAATTAGCACTGCCTTCACGCCTTTTGTGTCCAAACCACGATTCTGCAGTTCCTGCTTCAGGTCAACCACACGCAACTTCGACAAGTCCGACAAGTCCATTTTCACTTGAACCACTTTTTACACGGTCAAATACAATATTTTTGTGGAAAATTTGCAGAAAAATATTGTGCGATGTACTTCGCTGAAAAAAACAGACGCCAAACTGACAGAATGATTGACTGACAGGGTGGATTTTTCCGCTAGTTGGCGCTACAGTCGTATAGATGATAAAATCACTTGACACGTCGATCGGTTTTTCGTGGTGATTAAACCTCCTAGATTTTCACTTAATTGCCCTATTTTCCAGTGGTTTTTCGCGGAAAGTTTTCAATATTCAGCAAGAGGAGAAATGGTAGGTGGTTTTTAGGGTGAAAATCAAAGTTTTTGTTACGTATTTAGTGCAATGGGAGCCTATGAAAAATGATGTTTTGTCCCAGAAATGGCTTCCATGTTTTCGCAAGTGTTCATACAAAAATTTTTCTTTTATGAATTTTCAGGTGTTAATCGCTGCGGCAGTTTGTACAAAAGTCGGGAAAAGTAAGTTTAGGCATTGATGAAGGATTTGAGAGGAGAAACTAATGGAAAATTGTTCAATTTTAGCCATAGTTTCCCGGCAGTTTGTGGAGATGACAAAGGCAAGAATTGAAGGATTGTTGGCTGCTTTTCCTAAGTTGATGACTCCTGGGAAGCAGCACACTTTCGTGGAGACAGATTCAGTGAGGTATGTGTATCAGCCGATGGAGAAGCTGTATATGCTGCTGATTACCACAAAAGCCAGCAATATCCTTGAAGATTTGGAAACACTGAGGCTGTTTTCAAAAGTCATCCCAGAATGCTGTCGGAATCTCGATGAGCGAGAAATTCTCGACAATGCCTTCAATTTGATCTTTGCTTTTGACGAGATTGTTGCCCTTGGTTATCGTGAGAGTGTCAATTTGGCCCAGATAAAGACATTTGTCGAGATGGATTCGCATGAGGAGAAAGTGTTCCAGGCAGTGCGTCAGACGCAGGAACGAGAGGCCAAGATGAAGATGCGCGAGAAGGCTAAGGAGTTGCAGAGGCAGCGAATGGAGTCCGCCAAGAAGGGTATGTCATCGATGAGGAGCAGTGGTTTTACTCCTGGCGGAGATTCCTTTGGGTCTGGTATCTCGAATCTCACCATTGGCTCAACGCCATCCATCAGCACGGTGAATGATGTCAAGCCGACACCCACGAAGGCTCCTGCTCCGAGGAATGCCATGAAATTGGGTGGGAAGGGCAAGGATGTGGATACTTTTGTGGATCAGTTGAAGAATGAGGGTGAAAAGATTGCCAGCGTTCCAGCTCAGGCACCAGCTCAGGGCATCGCTAAGCCCAAACCGGTTTCTGATGTGCCAATGGAAGATATCCATTTGCACATTGAGGATAAACTTGTAGTTCGTCTGGGACGAGATGGTGGTGTCCAGAAATTTGAGCTATCCGGATTGCTGACACTGAGGATAAGTGATGAAAAATTGGGCAGGATTCGGGTGCAGCTGGAAAATCGCGATCAGCGTGGGATTCAGCTACAGACACATCCGAATGTGGATAAGGAATTGTTCAAGACCAAAACACAGATTGGCCTCAAGAATCCAGCCAAGCCATTTCCGCACAATACCGACGTGGGAGTGCTGAAGTGGCGCTTCCAGACGCAAGAAGAGAATGCCATTCCGCTCACCATCAATTGCTGGCCGTCGGAGAATGGGGATGGCGGATGTGATGTAAATATTGAGTACGAGCTGGAACATACGCATCTTGAGCTGCGCGATGTTACCATCACGATTCCGTTGCCGTAAGTCTAACAATTTTTTTTATTATTATTTCTTAATTTTTAGGTGATATTCCACTGAAATTTCGAGAAAAAAATTTCAAAAATATTTTTGAAATCAAAGAAATTCCACAAAAAAATATTTTCTTTGAGCAGGGATGTACTCGAGGAATTTTGTGTTCATTCGGGATGCGAAGCCCTTTTTGTCGTGTTTTTTCCTAACCCGGTTGAACACCAGTCATTATATTGTCATGGCTGACATACCCTATACCGTCAGTGTTTTTCCCATCGGTTAGTTGTCCCACTTACCCGATCGGATCCCTTGAAACTTTTTTTTAGGGTAGAGTCAGTACTTTTTCGCCACGTACAAATAAAATCACTTTTTAAGGGAATTATGAGCTCATGGAACTAGGGTAAATGTCCTAATCCAAAGCAATTTCCAGACACTGTAACTGTGATAGAAGATTCAGCACATTAAGTTCATATTTTTTCTGAAGAGAATTACATAAATTTGCTCCTTGACTCTTTTAGAATATTACAGTTTAATGAAAATTCTTTAAATATAGATTGAAAATTTCTTAAATAGGGTTAGAGTGCCAAATTCCGGCCACCTTTTTTGTTCTTCGAATTTCCATGAACTTTTAGATTTTACATACTCTAAAGATTGTACAATGCAAAAGAATAACAAAAAATGTAGCTACGACAAACGAGATGACGTGAAAAAGACATTGGAAAAAAATTCCCGAAGGGCAAGGAACTATGAGAATGAAGGTGGCCGAAATAGGGCACCAAAGCTATGTCTATATTTTTATTCATTTTAAAATGTATTAAGAATGATTTTAGAGTAAATAAAGACGGTAAACTCTTTACAAGGTTTCAAGCAACACTCTTTTAAAAAGAAAGAATAAAAAAAATCAATATGAATTTAAAATATTACATTTCAAACTTGAGACTTTGACGCTTGCATGCAACTATGCCGAAATTTGGCACACTTACCCTATAAGAAAAATACGCGAGTGTAAAATACTTCTATTGGAAACAAGTTAATCCAAATGTCTAATTGGAGTTTCTAATTCTAAAACTTTGTTGAGTTGCTCTTGAGTGCAGAATTTGTTCTTATTCTTGGTCTTTTCTCCTTCCCTTCTAAAACAATAAGAAAATCTCTCCAAAAAAATCATATTTCCGGTGTTTACTACTGAACCATTGGCAGACATTTCAGAAAAACCCCTTTTTTGTTCACGAAATAGGTAATTATTTCATTTGAAAACTTGAAATGTTAAACAAAACGTATAAACAAGTCACCTCATTGTGTTTTTCATTGGAAAACATGGGCGATCTATGAAAAATTCAATGGTGAAAAGGTACACTTTTAATTTTTCTGAGAAATTAAAAAAAAATACAATTTGTGAATATGAATGGGTTTTCGCTTTATTTGGAGCAAAATTAACTAAATAATGAAACTAAAGTATATAAATATAGTAATTTAGTACTGTATTTATCATGAAAACAATGACGTTTCCATTTGGAATAGAGAAAAATTTCCATTTAGAACAAGTTTTGAATTAGTTTAATTTACCCTACGAAATGATTATTATTTCGTGACCTCTAGTCCAACGGATCAAAAAACCATATCAGGTTATTTGCAGAATAAATTATTTGCAAATTATTAAAAGAAATTCTCGACAAGGTGAACAATTACCAAAAAAAATATGGAGTTCTTGAGAAACTTGTCAACGCTCAGAGAGATTATCTTGCATCATTTTGTGTTTTTGCTGTAGAGTATTTGATATTTTTCACTGAAACTAAATCTCTTATTAACTAAAGTTTATTGTAATATTATTTTTAATAATGTTATCTAAAAAAGTTTATGAAATTCGGATTTGGTGAAAAGGGCTTACTTTTTTCCGCTGTGTAAGTACTTTTCGCCACTAATTTTTCCAAGCATTTGACAAGTGGCGCACCTCGCGGAATTTGGTTGAAACACAAACAATTTTCAATTATTTTTTTTTTGCAAATAAAGAACGTGCAAAAAATCATTCGTAATACTCTAATAATTGTCTGGTATCGGTGTTAAATAAGAAAAGTACTGTGCCGTGTACTTTTGGGGGTTTTCGAAAGCAGCTGTTTTTTTTTTTAAAATCAATTGAAAACAAATGGCAAAAAAGTGCTTACACAGTGGCGAAAAAGTGTTTACAAAGTGGGGAAAAGTACTGAAACATGCATTGCTGCAGAAAATGAATTCTTTCAACTAGATGCCCGAAAATTCCCGCGAAGTCTCCAGGCTTAATAGAAAGACAATGCTTCAAAGCATCTGTATCTGTACAGAAAATTTCATTTTCTTGCGACAAAAATTGTAAGAATAACAAGGGTATAAATCCTTAAGGTGGCGAAAAGGGCTTACTCTACCCTAGCATTAAACCCCGTCTGACCAGTCAAGCGTGGATTATATCCCGAATTAACCCCTATCTTTCATACCTTACTTTTAAGAAGATCTCATACAAAATACCCCTTACTAAATATATGTGAAGGACACTATTTTGCGTTCGTGGTGGTGAGCAGCGGAACCAAGAAAATTATGTTGCCGGCCGTGTTGCTCAGCTGTCAGTGCCAAGATGGATTTTCCAAATTATTTTATTTGTTTTCAAAATTAGACAAAGATTGTGAGTGATTTTAGTGTTTTTTATTAAAAATAATGCCTAGCACACAATAACTTTTATTTGTAAACATGTTTTCAAAATTTTATATGAGAGTGAGCGAGATGACTAGATCTAGATCTCACTCACTCTTATTGAATTGTCAAAAATATGTTTACAAAACAAAAGTTATTGTGCGTTGGCCATAATAATTATGCGGGCGGTGAGTTTCGTGTAAAGAAAAATATATTTCATGCACGAATTTGTCTGTAAATTGTCTGTAAACCGGAAAGGCCAGGGAATGCGCGAGTCTGTGCGTACTTGAAGTACCTAAGTCAATTCACTTTAATGAATGATATGGAAAGTTTCTGGGCTCCTTGTGATCTTCTACTATTACTTCTCATGATCAGGTACAAGACTTGGTTAGATAGGTTCTTGAAATGGAGAATAATAGACATCTTATTGATGCGGATTGGCTGTCAAAATTACAAGCAAGTTGTCCAAAATTATAGTCAAACTCATATCTACATATTAAATCATTTTTAAACGTATTAATATTAATTTAAGTTAAAACAAAGACGATAAACAGATTTCCAAGATTCTGAACAACCCTTCTGAAAAGAAAGTGCCAAAGAAATAAATTATAGTCGAGTGTGCTAATCTGGGCGCTTCGCTATCTGGACCGTTTATGACTAATCTACTTAAAATAATACTTTTATTTCCGTAATATAGTCACGACAGTAACATAATTATAACTATTCAAATTTGAGAAAAAGCAAAAATAATATTTTTATCCATTAAATAAGTGAGTGTAATCGACTCATTTCAATCTTGTGCCAACTGGGTTCTTCACTAAAAATTTTCTAGCATTGATATTTTCGCTAATGACAGTTGGTTGATTGAAAACATTATTGTCTTTTCCTTGTGAAAAAAGTATTTTAAATCCAAAGTTTTAATTAAAAGTGAATTAGCGAAAAGGCGACCAAGTTAGTGCATGCTGACTTATTTCAATATTATCATTATTTTATAAATTTTCTTTAATATTTTTTTTTTATATTATGTTTCTGAATGAAACAGTGAATAATTCTATGGATTTAGAAGTAGTAGAAAAGAATGTTATCAGTCCAAAAACAAGCGTTAAGGTAGCACTCTACGGAAAACGATCCAGTTACCACACCTTACTGTAGTATTGAAAATATTGACTTTAAACCTAGGACATTGATGCTTATAAGCACCCTGTTCAATTTTTTTTTTAGATAAAACCAGATTTCTCTCTATCTCTATCTACTTCTGTAATAATCGAAAAATCCTTAAAATGCCGTTAAAACAGCGGTATAGTGCGATTAGATCAGAACCTCAGAGTGTGATGAAGATTGTCAGTGAATATGAATATTAATATGACTGTGTAATGTATAGTGTAATGAGTGAAGGGTCTGACAGGACTGGATGATGTTGACTAGCGAAGCCAAGAAGAATGATCGCTCTTTTTGTCCATGAAACGGACCATCGTCGTGGGAGTGAGATCGAATAGGGATACTCTCTCGGTGATAATCTGGATCTGGAGTGAGGCCCCATCCCAGTTGTTCACACTTTTTTTTTCGGTCAATTTTCCACTTTTAAAACAAAGATCTGTTAAGCCTTTTTGCTTCCATTTCTTTTTAGTTTTAAGTATTTTTGAAAATATTTTTCAATTGATATGATGAGTCATGTCATGAGCCTGGCCTATCACAGATGATTAGGAAAAAACGTGTATATGCAGTTTAAAAAATTCACTTATTTTATTTCTCATAATTCAGTTATAAATCACATTTTAATAGTTGTTTTTTTTAATTCGCATTAAGTTATATTTTTTGAGAATTCTCGGTAATTCAAGTTTAGAACACATACTCTTATCTTGTGTCAATATTCTTACATTCCAAAAGATCCCACGTATTTTGAGATATCAGCGGGAAAGATTGCTTCCAATTGGGCTCGTCATATTTATTGAATATGATGCATTCAATCTTGGGACAACCGTTTACGATACTCCTGTAAAACCGAGGATTATTCGTATAAATCCGTTGTTTTAAAATAATTGTGATATTATACTTACAATACGGCTTCATCATCGACATCAAAACAATCCGTAATGTTTAAAAAAGTCAGATTCTTGCAAGATTTAACGATACTGAAGAGAACTGATCGCACATTGGTTTTAATATCTGCGATAAAGATCATGGTCAAAGAGGGTTGCTTCTCAAAGAAAGCATTTAGATATTGTTCTGATACGGAGATGGGATTGAAGTTCAAATTTATTAGGCTTAATTGATTTTCTTGTTCAGCAAGTGCTTTGATAAAACAATCATTGACAGGCATTTCATACAGATCAAGCATTTTCAGGTACTTGCAATTTACAGCAAGTGGAAATATGCCTTTTTCTGTTACTTGATCACAGCTTACGATTTCTACATCTTCAAGAAGGGGATTATTCCATAGAAGTTCTGAAAGTAGATCATCCGTGAGCCATGACAAATATTCCAAGCTCAATTGACGGAGAAGACGAAAAGTTTGAGCTTGAACACGAAAGTGAAGGATTTTGCAGTTTATTTTTTTATTAAGTAATTCCGCTTCCTTTGATCCTGGAATTAATTTTTTAGGATTTTCTCTGTTTTTTAAATAATCCGAATCCTCGTAGAACATGCCAGTCTCCCTTGCAAATATTAGATCAACCAGCTTTTTGCAGGCATGTGAACAACATCTCAATGTAAACAAATCTCGTTCTGATAAATACTTTCCAACGTGTGTCACTAAAATATCTTCCATTGGCAGATCAAACAGATTTAAAGGTATTTCTTCGTAATCCATTCTTTTAACTTGAGATAAGAACTTCTGAACGTTCTGAACTGAATTTTATTAAGACCGCGCGGATTTTAGAACAAGTTTTGACAGATTATGTGACGTTTTAAATGTCATTTTACCCAATAGCCAAAATTAAAGAGGAAAAATCCTCGGAATTCATTCATAAATTAGGTAAGATTCTTAAAAATCTCACCTACTATAGTCCTAACAAAATTTCATGTCCTCCGATCGGCCCCAAACTCTGCCAGAATGTGTTTGGCCACTTCCTGATCACGAATATATGGATGGATAAGTTACGTTCCCGGCCGTCCGGCCACTTTTTGGAGCTTAATAGTTCCCAAACTAAGAAAGATATCTACAGTGCCCGCATCGTAATCCAGATGATTGGGCAATAATATGACATATGTCCGCTTCGTAATCCGGATGGATTTTTTTGAATTTGTTCAACGTCTCGAAAATATAATACAAGGTTTTTTTCTAGAATTAGAATAAAATTTTTAAAGAAGTTTAAAAATACATAATTAGAGAATTCCTATGCTATTATACTTCATTTATTAAACAAAAACATCACAGGATAATTCATTTTCATTGTTGAATACTCGTGCATACATAACCTCAAAATGATTTTAAATGTAACCGTCGATAACTCGTCCGGATTACGGCGATCCGGATTAGAAAGCGGGCACTGTACTTGCGGTTTTCGCCAAAGCTTATATATCGGGGGGAAATTGCAAGTTGGTGTATTGACCCCCTCTCCCCACCCCTTCTTCTATCATTTTGAATACCCCCTTTTTTGTATTCTCAAAAGCTCCGCTTCTATGACATCGATCATTATCAAATTTTAATATGTTTAATAACTCGAAAATTCCTTTGTGCATCGGGCTGAAATTTTAGTATGTTGTAGCTGTTGATTATACCTATCAAACAAAAAAAACTTAAGTCGATAGATAATCCCTGACCCGAGTTATGAAGGGTCAAAGTTCGAATATTGACCCACCTCTATCTCCGGTTCTAATTAACATTTTGACCTAAATTTTGAATTTTTGATTTCGTTTCAATGAGCACTTTCAGATGGAAGTTCAAAAAGTCACCACAGGTGGCGGTGCGATAGCGTCGAAATTCATCAAAATTCAAACTCATTTTTCTCAAAAACTCCATTGTGCAAGTTAATGAAATTTTTGGAGTGTTGTAGACTAGGCCATGAGGTTTCCAAAAAGTGGCATGGGTTCGCTGTGATTATAATAGAACCGGAGATATGAGGGGTTAAACTTCACGAAATTCAAAACGCTATATATCCGGTTTTATTTGACCGATTTTAAAATAAGTGGGCTCAATTTAAAAACCTCACACAATGCTACAACTTTCTAGAACATTTGAACTTTGTGGTATCAACACCAGGGACTCCACAGTCGAAAAACCAAT
Organism: Phlebotomus papatasi; assembly: GCF_024763615.1. NCBI lineage: Eukaryota > Metazoa > Arthropoda > Insecta > Diptera > Psychodidae > Phlebotomus > Phlebotomus papatasi. The sequence continues at coordinate 30,969,646 of NC_077223.1, read as the reverse complement.
TTCAATATCACATAACCTCAATTATCTCGACACGTGCTTAACCGATCTTGATAATCACTTCGGCATAAGAAGAGAAAGCATCATTTTTCGATCAGACTACGCTATCTACTAGATTTTGCCATTTAAGTGTGAAAAAATGGACTATTCCCATAATAACGCTTTGAAACCATTCAGATGCCAATTTGACTGCCTCTACTCCACCAAGACACTTAAAATAGGGGTTTAAATGGAAAGTCTCGCAAAATACAACAATTCTTTGACATAGTTGAAGTTCAACAAATGAACACTTGGGGCGCTCTGGTCGAAAAAGCGAGTTCAGAAACAAACAACGTCGATTATCTCGGCTTCTGAGTAATCGATGAGTTCAAGTTCTACGGCAAAATTATAGAGAACATTCTGGTCTACATTTCACCCATATATCACTTTTCTGTCACTCCATCCAAATCTTTGATATTTTGGTTTAAATATAAAATTTGTATAATTTCACGAATTTGATTCAAAATAACTGAATGGTGACTCACAATTTCAGCTCTAAATCGAATTTGCGTACATTTCGAGTTAGCTCACATTAATGCAAGGATCTGAAGCAGTGAGAAAGAATGAAGTTAATTTTAATGATCACTGAGTCACATTACGAAGGGTCATCAAAAGAGCCCAAGTTGTTATCCCAAACCGTTTGGCCTCTAGATTTATGACGACTAAACGAACAGATGAGAAAACCATGATGCTATTTTTAAGTTAATCTTCATATTTGCAACATTTCTAAAAGCATTTAAAATTTAATGATAAATTACAACAAATTATAAAGTATATAATTTTATAAAAAATGTGATGGATTTTTTTTCTAACATTGAATCCTCTTTTGCATTGCTTGCAGAATTGGAGCTGTTCCGTCAATTGCTGAGTGCGATGGTGATTACAATCACGATTCCCGGAAAAATACCTTGACATGGAGTCTGCCAATTGTCGATGTGAACAACAAAGCCGGTTCGATGGAATTCAGTGTACCAGCATCCATTCCCGGTGACTTCTTCCCACTCAATGTGGCTTTTGTGTCCAAGACACCCTATGCTGACATCAAGGCGTTGGATGTGGCTCAAGTGGATGATGACATGACGGTAAAATTCTCCACGGAAACTGTCTTCTATGCTGAAAAGTATGAAATTGTGTGATTGCATAGTCTTCAAGGCTTCTTTTCCACAAAACAGACACAAAAAGCATTCTCACCTCTGGATAACTATCGGTCGTATTTTTTTTCTCGCGGTGGGGCACTGATGGGAACCGAGGCAGAGCACATTTTTATAATCCCCCAAAATGTTTTTTTCCCGCCCTTTTCAATTGCCCTGAGTGGTGAACTATTAAAGGATCTATTATAAGAAGAAATGGCTGATCTAATTGAGTTCCGGTGAAGAAATCAAAGGATTTGTCGTGTTGACCAGGATCAGAGTGCTGTGCTGAAGGGGAACAATGTCGCCGATTTTGACGTAGTGCCCCTTGGACAACTGCTCAGGTGAGGAATAGAGCCTGGAAAGAAGATAACAGGTAAGTTTTCTTTCCCTATTTTTTTCTTTAAAATTTTCCTCGGCAAATTTTTGTTTCAAGAATTTTGATATTTTGTTCAGGAAGGTCCCCAATTTCTAGCAGGAATAATGAATTTTGCTAGACTAAATAATTAATTGCTTTTATTTATTTATTCTTTGTTGTAATTTCTCCAAAAAAACTGGCCTATCCTTGAATAACTTAATGGTTCTAAATTGGCTGTGGATCTTGTTAACTAATCTCTGTCAAGAAATGTCCTGTCTAGAGCTATTAAATGTTTAACCTTGAGAAACTCTTCGAATTAATAATCCAATGTCATTGGCATGGAAGAATTGTATTTGTAAGCATTGCCAGATACAGGTTTGCTCAAACGAACTTCCATTTTAGATGCATAGCAAAATACTTCAATAAAGGGGTGGCAAAGCTTCCCAGGCTTTGCGAAATGCTCGGACTCGTGGCTCAACCGTTTTGATCCGATTCATAAATCATTTAAAAGATTATCCAAAATTGTTTAAAAAGCAATAGAATTGAAGTGAAAACTTTAAACACAGTGTCGACCTAAATTTCGTGTTTTTGCAACATTCCATGGGCGATTTTTAAGAAATTACAGTAGACTCTCTCTCAATCGTGAATATGGGGCAAAATGTCATCCGGTTTTGCGATAGAATTTAGCGTCAAAGCCTTTGTAAATTCCACAAAAAGTGCTCAATTATAAAGAATCACGATAAAATAGGAAGAACTACAGCAAATTTGAGCAAATTAGCTTCATAATTAAGCGTGAAAACTGTCAACAAAATTTGACGCCCGATTGAGAAAGAGCCGATTGAGTGAGAGTCTACTGTAGTATTTTTGCTCGCATTTTTTTAGTTATCTAAAATGTTTAATCGCTGTTAAGAGCATACCATTTTCTTTGTAACTACTACAGTTTCTTGATAAATCAACAATATTTTTGTTGAGACAATGGGCACTATGCAGATTTCCAATGCAGAAATTCTGCCGAGAATCTGTAGATTTTCGGCAGAATTTCTTCCGAAAATCTACAGATTTTCTCTGAATATATTGAAATACACCGTTACAATTCAAAAAAAACTCCGAGTAAAATCGGCAGGTAGAGCAATGATTTGACGGATTTCGTCTAAGGACGAAATGCTCGTCTGGGTCTGGGTAATCACTAAACATTACGCAAAAATAAAATAAAATTGCACGACACGTTTTCGAGAAATCCCAAAAAAACATGATTTCGGAGGGAAAGGGGAGGGGTTGGGGTAAAATAAGGGGCATGTTATCGATCCTTGGGTCGACTTATGGGGGGTCTCCCGAAGGTCCCACGCCGCTATCTCTTACCATTTGGCCTCTAGAGCTGTAGATAGCCGGAGGGACAGGCGGACAAACAGCGTGACGATATTTCTCAGAGATCGTCTGAAACGTAAAGATTTGTTGACAAAAGTGGTTTCCGGGGGGTGGAAGGTGGAAATTTTTCTTCTCTCCGTGGAGTTCGAGCAGTAAAAGCGGTGGCAAAACGTTTCGGATTTGCGAAGTGCTCGAACTCGTGACTTAATGCCGTATATCTCAAAAGTAATTACGCGTCATTTACCGTTTCACAACTAATTTAAACCGATTCATGAACCACTTAATAGATCCTCCAAAATGGCTTTGGAGTAAATAAAAATGATTTTCGGACAATAATTAGTCATTGGTTTATAACCGGTTCATTACCGGTTCAAAACCGATTGAAATTTGTTCCGTCTTGTCAAACATTCCAAGACCTTTCCAGCGAGCCCAAGAATAAACCCTTTCGGTTGAGAAATACGCTCTTTTGGAACCTTTTAAACTTTTGACCTTGAAAAATCGTTATTAGGAATATTTGAACGGTATTTTCGTATATGGACGAAATGCCCACATAATTGCATTGCTACAAGTTTCTATTAAATTCGCTTCAAAAATTTGAATATGAAAAGAATTTACCTAAAATTTTTTGATAAACTTACGCAAGAATATCAATGGGATCCAGTATGAGTTCGGATTTATAGACAGCAACTAGGAAGTTCGTAAATGCAGCTGTATTGCCACCTAGTCGATAGTCTGAATCCGTAGTCAGGGTGTCTGGGAAGTTTTCCGTGGGTACCCCAAATCTGGTGCCCCAGAAACTCACGACATTGTCGTCTGAGAAGACTACCGATCCCGTAGATGTGCATCTCACGCGCACAATGAATTTGCTTTTGATGCCAGTGACAAGATTGGCGGATTCTGGAGGGCTTCTGTTGTGTCCTAAACCTCGTTGACCGTAGAAATTATCTCCAAGGGTTACAACGTAGCCCCCTATTAATAGACAAAGAAAAATATGACATCCTTTAACTAAATTGCTTCTGTGACCTAATTAATACTACCATATACTACCTTCCAAAATAAAAGCTGTATGCTCTTCAGCAACAGATAAATCAACCACTCTTTTTGCTATTTGGGCAATTTTTCTGAATCTCATAGTCTTATTGACACTTGGGCTAAATCCCAGGCGATTCTTGGTGTTGGCACCAGTAGCATAAACCTCCCCGGAATCCAGGAGAGCCAAAGTACAGTTAATCCCTGCATAAATTGCTGACACGCGATTTTCTCCGCCTCCAATTGCTGACACGGGAGTGGGCAATGTGGCGGTGGTGCTGGAGCCTAATCCTAAGGCACCTGATCGACTTGATCCCCATGTAAAAATTGTGCCAGTGGAGGTAAGAGCTGCCACGTGGTGAGCACCACAAGCCACCTGAATGACTTTAAAGCCATGCAGTCGATCAATGACACTTGGCCGAGAGCGATTTGCAGTGTCTCCATGGCCAAGGATGCCATGGGAATTGTCCCCACAACTCAGAACGACGCCTGTGTTGGTCCAGAAGATTGTAAACTGATCCCCACAACTCGCTCTAGGGGAATTTAAGGGGAAATTGATTAAAATTCAAAAGGGAGGCCAGTGGAGATTTAATTATAAGCATTATAAGTAACGTTACTACTTTGTGGAATATAGAATAATCCTAAATATTTATTATTGATGGAATTATTTCAATAAAAGGGGTGGCAAAGCGTCCCAGGCTTTGCGAAATGCTCAAACTCGTGACTTAGATGCTATACCGCAAAAGTATTTTCGCATCATTTACCGTTTACCGGTTCTCAACCGATTTGAATCAATTCATAAATCTCTCAAAAGATCCCTCAAACTAGTTCTAATAGTAATAGGATTGATTTTCAGATAAATTTTTTTTATCGGTTATGAACCGGTTCATTACCGATTCAAAACCGATTGTAACCGATTCAGTTTTATAGGAAATTCCAAGACCTTTCCAACGACCCTAAACATGACCCCATTTGCTTAATAAATGCGCTCTCTAGTGTCTTTTTAACGTTTGACTTTGAAAAACCGTTATTAGGAATGATTCAACGGTATTTTCGCATATGGACGAAATGTTCGCCTGGGTAATCACTAAACATAGTTTTGGAGGGGAAGGGGGGTGGGGGAAATGAGGGACATGTTAACGATCCTTGGGTAGGCTTATGGGGGGTCTTCCTTAGGTCCCAAGTCGCTATCTCTAACCGTTTGGCCTCTAGAGCTGATGACAGACGGACGGACAGACGGCAGCGTGACGACATTTCTCAGAAATCGTCTGAAACGCGAAGATTTGTTGAAAAAAGTGATCTCCGGGGGGTGGAAGGTGGAAATTTGGGGGTGTGAAAAAATCGAGGGATTATATACTGCTATCTCCGTAGAGTTCGAGCAGTGAAAACCTACAAAGACACCTGAAAAGTTCATGAAATAATTGATGAAATAAAGAGCAACCAAATATTGCTTTTTAGTATCAATAATTTTATTCTCCCTAACTAAAGCTTAAGATAAATAACATTTTCCCTAAACGTACTCATGTTATATGTAAAGAGCTTAGCTTTGGAAAATTGGAATGTTTCCATTTTTAGCTTTTAGGAAACTTCTCAAAAACTAGTTTAATCCTAGGAAAGAACTTTGAGTAATTTGAATATTTGAGATATAAATGGTAAACTTTTAATTCTCACGTTATGGTTCATTTTTTCTCTTTTATGTTGTATTTTTTCTCTTTTTCACAATTGTTAGAGGGATGACTCTATTATTGTGAATTTAATAAAACTATTATTATAACTATTGTAACTATTAACATCACTGGCATTGTGCCTAAAATCGGTAGCCATAGAAGTGAGCCAATGTGCCGATTAGAAAGCCTAACGTCGTATTTCTTCTTGGTTGTTCCCCCCTTCCAATCATACGACTTCCAATGGACTCAGTTATGACTCAGTCGATACATCAAATTTACTAAAAGTTATATCGTGAAGACTAGTTTTTGCTTCTTGGGTAACGCAGCAAAATAATCAGTTCCCCTGGCCTGAGTGAAATTTGCTGACAATGACACAATCCTACACTGAGAAAAAAACGGGGGTGCGATTAACTTCTTTTCTTCAAAACTTTAACCCTTTTTAGGTGTAAAAATATATCAACATTTTTTAATGTTAATTTTACACCTTTTTAAGGGTAAAATTAACATGAAAAAGAGTAACTTTAACCCATAATACACCTAAAAAGCTTAATATTTACACAGATTTCGGATCAATAATGCAGGGTAAAATTAACATTTCCGGAATGTTATTTTAACTTTTTCGGATTTCTCTCAGTGTAAGATGTTCTATTAATCGGAACAATTTGACTTTTTTTAATGAAAATATTAGTTTAAAATCGAGAGTTCTAAAAGGCAATGAGTCTGGTCTGGATCAACAAACATTATCTGATGTAGGGGCCTCTCGACATTTCCTTTTCCATACGTTTTTTTTGATAGAGCCAATGAAGACTATTGGCAAGTTTTTTTCTGAAGAGAATTGACTTATCAGTCTAATATATTTCGAAAACGTGAATTAAAAACTATCTAAAAATACATATTTCATAATGTTCGCCGAAATAATACAAGAACTACGAGCAAATTTGTTTAAGTCCCGGTGCAATGGCTGCAAAATTTTTACAAGGAAAAGTAAAAAATATCTTTATTAGGCTTGATGGGCCCCTGATCTGATGAATAAAATAATTGATTTCTAAATGCACTTCAGAAAAGTTAAATCACATTTAAAGCTCATTTTAGGCTATTTCTTTTTTTAATTAAAATTAGCATTAAACACTAACAATATACATTTTCAATATTAAAAGAAAAACGATTGTTAATAATCATGAATTTCTTATAAAAAAAACTCAAAATTAGGAAAATATATGAGATGGAGGCGCTTGGTGAATTAGTTTCAAAGCTTTTCTTTTGGGAAATTGATTGTAATTTCGTTTGATTTTTTTGAACAATTGGTAAATGTCGTAAATGGTGTAAAAAATATTTATTATGTAAAAATTCAATGGATTTTTTCATGGAAATTGAGAAAAAGAATTTAAAAGTTTATTATAATGAAATGGAGGCGCCTGGTATTCTGAAATCACGAAGAAACCAGAAAAGCTCAGTGAAGTATTCTCTGGTTTTTAATGCACTTACCCAACAACTGTATACTCCTTGAGACTCTCAACTTTGCTGGGGTAGTGCTTCCAGACTGTTCCATCACCCCCTGAACCTCCCAAAGCGAGTTGTCCTTTCGAATCATCACCCCAGGTGTATACTCCACCATCGGCTGTTACAGCAACAAAATGGGCCCCATTTGTGGCTACTCGGCTGATTTTCGCAGAAGCTGGTAGAGGTAGGGCACGCATTGAGACACCAGTGCCGAAGGAGTGCAACTGGTAAAGTACAGAGCGCTCAGTTAGAGGTTCTGGCAGGGCTGCAGTTGATTCTTCGGTGTATTGTTTGAGTGTGAGCTGTTCAAGGGCTGCTGCGGCTTCTTCTTCAGCCTGACGGGGGTACGTGTAGCCTCGTTGAGGGCCCAAATGGCGGTAGATAAGTGGGATCCAGTATTGGAGTACTTCAGAAGCACAAGGGCGATCTGCTGGATTTACTTGAAGCAGCAGCTTCAGGAGATTTCTTAGACATGTTGAATATCCTGCTGGTGGGGGTAGATACTGTCCAGCCATGATTTTGGCTACGAGTTGGGAGAGATTTGAGGCGGAGAAGGCTTTTTTCAGGCAACACATCTCCCCCAAGATGCATCCCAGAGCCCAGACATCACTCTTGGCATCGTAGTCACGTCCCTCACACATTTCTGGGCTGAAGTAATAGGGTGTTCCTAGGATTGTTCGTGTGTCCACTTTGGTGTGCATAATCTTTGAAATTCCAAAATCTCCAATTTTGGCCACTCCTCGTCTACTCAAGAAGACATTGGCTGTCTTGAGATCTCGATGGAGGATGGCTTGGGCATGAAGATATGCCACAGCACTGGTGATTTGTTCCACAATTGTCAAGACTTGACGCTCAGGGAGACGATCTGTGGGTGCTCGAGCAGCTATTACCTGAGCTAGAGTTCCACCTTCGGCGTATTCCATTTCGATTAGGAGTAAATCACCGCGTAAAAAGCTTCCTAGATAGCTGATGATATTGGGATGATGGAGTTTTGAGAAAACTTCTACTTCATTCATGGCCATTGCACGTTCCTCCGTGGACAATTCACTGAGTTTAACTTGCTTCAGGACAACTAAGGTCTTGTCAGAGCGTCTTCGGTATAAAACAGCGATTCCAAAGGATCCTGGGAATGAATGGAAGATGAAACAAGGGGATGTTCTTTTTTCATAAGGCACAGATTTTACCTCTCCCAACGACCTTGAGACGCTCAAATTCCGGCAAAATGACCTCATCGGTGGTGGAAATGGTCGGGACGGAGTCTGGTAAATCACCAAAACGCGAAAGAGTGGACAGAGTTGAAAGATCTGTCCCAGACGCCTTTGAAAAAGCACCAATTCTCGATGTTTCTTGCTTCTGAGACATCTTCCTTCGAGAGCGTACAGAGGAATATATTTTGCCCAGGATAAGGGAATGCTTTGTGTATGATGCGATGGTTTCCGTGGAAACAGACAACACCCGGAAGGATTCCCACGATACACTGACCCCAATAAGTAATTAAGGAATTGAGAACAAAAATGCACGCAACACGCAATCCTCAGAAGATTTTTCAAATGATAACAACAAAGGATATAAGTTCTAAAATAGGATCATCTTTATTCGAGTAGAGAGAGAGTACAAGAAGTCTCTGTGTTTTACCTATAATTACCACAGGCTGCTTTAATGATTTCAATTGCGGCATTCACGGTGTCTTTCACTTGTTGCTCATTCCCAATCTGAGGATTCACTTCAACGAGGTCCATTACGCTAAGTCGTCGGGTTTTGTGTACTTCTTCAACGATGTGGATGCCTTCCCGGAGAGCCAATCCGCCTGGGACAGATGTTCCTGTGCTGGGTGCCTCGAGAGGATCTGAAAATATCAGTAAATTGAGATTGAAGGTCACTGTGTGGGATATGAGATCACCTGGCAGGTTGATCTTGATGGTTGATCTTACTGAGGGCATCAATATCGAAGCTAAGATGGATGGATCTATCGGCAGTTGGATCAATGGCTTCCAGAGCCATGTTGATGACATCATGAATGCCATATTTATCCACATCTCTCATTCCGAAGGCTGTAATATTGTACCTGGCAATCATGTCCTTCTCAAAGTCATCTACTGACCTCAGTCCAATGTAGGCAATATTCTTGGTTGAGACTCGTGGTACCTGCCAGTCCATATTTGGCAGATATGGCCACATTCCGGCAAATTCCTCAGCCAGGAGAGCCAATGGCATCCCATGGACATTTCCAGAGGTGGATGATGTGTTGGTATTGAGATCAGCATGAGCATCAACCCAGACAATTGCAATATTTTTCCGCTGACGCACATGACCATCTACAGAACCAATTCCAATGGCATGATCACCACCGAGTGTTATGCACATCCGATCATCTGATAGAATCTCAAAGACTTTCTCAGACAGACGCTGATTGCAGGCTACGACATCGTCATATCCGAGCATATTGCGCGGTTTGATCTGTGTGGCCTTGGGTTCGTAGGTGATATCACCAAAGTCTTTGACTTGAAGCTCATCTGCAAGAACAAAGCAAGAAGATCGGAAATTTTTAGTATCACCTTTTGGGTAGCTTCACCCTAAAGCTGTCTACACACTAGGCAAATTATATTGCAATAATAACATTTCAAAGTGACATTGAAATAAAACTTCAATATTGAAGCGAATATTGAAACCAATATTTCAATATTTGCCTACATACTAGAGAAATTGACTTCAATATTAAAACTTCAATATTACAACTTATTAAAATATTATTCTAGTCAGAGATTCAGTTCATTTCAATCAAGGCCTCAGTGGATCAGTGGATAGAGTAGTGGCTCTATGACTGTGAGGTCTTGGGTTCGAGACTGGGCAGCTACAGATTTTTCAGCTGCTGTAATACTCTCGAGTTCATCCAGTGAATGAATGGAAAAGTAATGCAAATACATTGACAATGAACCGCCTAAAACGAAAGGTTGGTATAGGAAATACGTTTCGACATGCAGAGTTCAGTCGAATACAAATACTCATTCACTGCCCAGATCCACAAAACAAGGTTGGTTTACCGTGATGTAAAGCGGTACTGTGTGTATTAGAACGCACACAGAGCACTGTGATATGGAGCAGGTTTACTCGCCTTGGGGGTTAAGATAGAACAGGAGAATGGGAAGTACATAATGGGCCCAAATAAGTGGCCTTGGTGCAGCGGTCCGCAAGGAATATAACCGACCCATAGACAAATCTTAATCTTAATCCTTTCAATCATCGAAAACATCTCTTGGAATTAGCATGTTTATGAACATGAAGACATCTCAGAATATCATCGTAGACAGCACCACAGATTCTGCTGTATATCCTGCTGAATTCTTCTGACAAACTATGGTATTTTGGGTGTTCTTGACAAAATGCACAAGAAAATCCCCAGAAGATATGTGATTGCCTGGAGGAATCAGGAGAAATCTTCTGCCCAACTTTGGTATCTTGGATGTGCTTGACAAAATACAAAAGAAAATCGAACAAGATCTGTGATTTCCTGGTGGAACCTGGAGAAATCTTCTGATCAACTTATGTATCTCGTGTGTCCTTAACAAAATACAACAAAATATCCCAGAAGATCTGTGATTTCCTGGAGGAGCCAGGAGAAATCCTCTGATCACCTTGGGTATCTTGGGTGTACTTAACAAAATAAAAAAGAAAACCCGAGAAGATCTATGATTTCTGGAGGAATCAACAGAAATCTTCTAACTGAGTTGAATATTTTAGGTATACTCTGTAAAATACTAAAGAAAATCTTAAAAGATCTGTGATTTCTTGGAGAAAGCAGGTGAGAAGTGCTAACCTTAGCTGGGTTCTTGGGAAGATTTGACAAAATGTACAGCGAAATTCCAAGAATCTGGGATTTTATGGCGGAAGCAGGAAGAGATGTGTCCTGACTGAACAAGGAAATCCCCAGCATTTCTGTGATGTTCTGAATGAAGAAGATTCCTTCAATCCGCGAAAAATTTGGCGGCTCGCGAAAATTCGTAAAAAACACCAGGTGTCACGCCGCTTCTCCCGCTTTTTTCACACCCAACGACTCTACGAGCAAATTTTTTTAAAAATTACAATCTTCAACTTGAAATATCTCGAGAAATCATGGAGCAATCTCCAATTTTTTTTAATTGGTCTACTCAAGTAGCGCTACAACGTGACCATAAAATGGTTCAAATTGTATAGGCCAATTTCGAGAAAACCTAGAAAAACCGGTTTAGAACCGGTTTTTCAAAAAAATAATAGCATAGAAATCGTCGTACGTGCAAGTAGATGTATTTAAAAAAAATGTATGAAGATTTCTCTTTCCCAACCGGAGATATTGCGTACTACGGACGTTCGGACGGCCGGCCGGACCCAAAAATGGCGGCCTACCATTTTCGGCATCAGGGATGTACAAAACATATACCCTGTGAATTTCAGCTTGATCGAAGCACTTTTAGAAAATCCGAGGATTACAATAGGCGTGATTATGAAGGAATCACACCCAAAAATGCACCATATTGAAAAAAATATTGCAATAATTGCCTACACACTGGACAATTTTCTTCAATATTGAAACTTTTATGTCAATAAATCTTTGCAATGTGGAGGCAATCATTGTCAATATTGGATATTGAATAGAAATATTGCAATAAATTTTGTCTAGTAGCCAGCTTAAAAGATACTTTGGAACATAGAAGGGAGCTTTTATCACTATGCAAAGCTTTATTAGAAAATATGAATCAGTTTGTTTTTAGTGATCTTTTGGTTTGATAAATCTCTACGAGGAGTACTATGAAGCTGCTGGTGTTTCCTATCAATAGCACATAAAATGGTAATTGGAGATCAAGGAGATTGAAGATGCGAAATTTTTCTTCTTCACTATATCCGAGAGTTTTGCGATTGTGCCAGGTCATGTTGTAGTTCATGTCTTGTATCCACTTCTCCAGGAAGCCTCCTCTGGTTAGGTGTAGTAGGACAAAATTCACATTTTTGGATAAAACTGAGTTTCTGCGCAGAACATAGGCAAGATTGTACATTTTGGGACATTCTGGAACCATAAAGACTTCTCCTGTGTGAAAATACTTGGCATTTTCAAGTTGAATTGTGGATTTTCTGGTAACTGTTGCAAGATTTGGGTACTCCATCACCATTTCTATCATAGGCTCACTCGAGATGTTGACGAGTTTGATGCTATGACGCAAATGTTGGCTGATTTCTGAAGCTTCTGGGGGAAAGAGATCATCCAGCATGGCTATGTACTTGATTGTAATACGGAGATTTGCATTATCCAATGCCTGGAGGCTGGTGATATCGCGGTAGTAAATGGGATGGGTGAAGGCTGTACTGAGATTGGATTGAAAGATGGCTACAACAACTACTCCCATGAGTAGTACGGAGGAAAGGAAGATTCTCTCACTCGTGACACGCGTCATTCGTCTCAAAGGTGAAGAGATTAGCAACATTGTTGTATCTACGATGAGTTGTAGCGTCATCAGACTACTTCTTTTGCTGTTGAGGACCCTCTTGGAGAGATTGTAGTGCTTAACGAGAAGTTCTCTGTTTGGGAATATGTGACTCTCGCACCAACGAATACCATTCCAAATTCCACTTAATGCGAAGATACTGAGGAAGAGGCATAACCAAACTAGAGGATCAAAGCAGAGCAAGGGGATCCAGTACTTAGGAATCTGTTTGGCCTGGAGATTACAGAAAATTTTTAGGTAAAGAATTTTGCTTTATAGAAGCAAATATCTTGCCTTTCGGACAACGCAACACAACTCATCCAGATACACGGGCATTGTAAAGTCCATGTCGGGATTGGAGTAATCCTTGATGAAGAACCCTGTCAATGCTAAGTCACTCCTTCCAGTGCTAATCCTACCAATAGTTCCCGTGAAACTTCCATTGGGCAGCCTATACCCGAAATAATCCTCATCTGGCTCCTGGAAAATCACTGGAGAACACCTTTATTTGTTTCCTGATATCACCTTATGCAAAAATATTACCAGAAAAATTCATAAAATCCTTGAGAGATCTCATAACTTCAGCATCAGTTCCTTCGAATCTTACTTCTCCTGTTTGTGGATCTCTCCTTTCGAAGTTGAATGCAGAGTGGAACATTTCAATTCTCAGAGGATACCCATTGAGGTCTTTCAGGATATTTGGAGGTCTTTGATTAAAATTCATGAGAACCCCATAGGAATCATTTCTCATTGGATCCTGGGCAAATGGATGCAAAGTGAAGGTTTCATTGAGAAGCATCACGTAGATTTGGTATGATCTCTTAATTGCCCATCCAATCAAGAGTTTTTCCCTTACAATATCAAGGACACTCTCTGTGGCTGGGGTATCGATGATAATAAGATATACTCCCAAAGGCTCTACGATGCACTCCATAGTATTCATGAGCATTTTAAGGGATAACACAAGGATGTAGCCGGTAATTGAACGTCTAAACCAAGTATTTTGAAAAGACGATAGAATATTCCCATTTCCTGATATCGAGCGCTTCCGACGATGTTTCTCATGAATTACAAGGTCTTTCATTGATTCATATTGCCAGTGGATATGACACAAATCCCTCTTTTCAAGAGTCCAATTAAAGTAATACACCAAGACACTGTGATTCCTCTTTATATCAGGCACAAGATCTTCCAAAAACTCCATGGATTCGTCGTAATCTCCATCAATAGCAATCACAACGGTTTTTAAATCACTAAAAATTTCGGGAACATTCTTTGAGAATCTAGTAAATCTATCTATTACGGAATTCTCACGAAGTGTTGTAAGATTACGGCATAAATTGCAGTGAAAGATAAGGCTTATTAAAATACCACAAATAACAAGACAATGCCTCATCTTCAGGACTCTATCACTGATTCTCTTCAGACTGTTGCGGCATAAAGTCTCTACAGAGATACTTATATAAGTGCCACATATTGCTCCAATATTATGTTATTGTTTATTCACAAATAGAAATTAATGTAACGCATAAAGGGACCATAGATTTAGGATTAAAATGCGAAGAAATTTTATGAAATATTCCTTAATAAGCAATTGAATGTTGAATCGAACAATTTTGAACGGACATGTAAGTCGATGTTCTATTTCTGTGAAGTTGATTTTTATATTCCTGACCTATCTTGACCAATGAAAAATAAAAGAAAATACTTCTATCTCAAAAATTAAATTAAAAAAAATAATAATAACACATTCTTATCTCAGAATAAACACGAACAAGGCTAAATCTAAAACAAAATAATTTTCACAATGTCGCACATATGAATACTAAAAGAAATTTAATTTTTACTGTTTTTGCTTGTTAAGAATTTAACAACATATTTGTCCAAATGGTGCTAGAAATACGTTAAATATCATTAATTTTTTTTATTGTGATTAACTGATAAATTAATATGCTAAATTTACCAAGGTTGATTAACCCATTTACTTACAAAGTCGACATTTTTAACTTGGGCACCAGAGTAGTACAGCTATTGTAAAAGCGGGTATAAATCGTATAAACTGTACAGTAACACTCTAAGGTTAAAATTCTCTCATCGATTTCATTGCTCGAATTACACAGAAAGAGCAATAGGGGAAGGTTGGTCAGTCCAGGCGTAAATGATTTTAGAAATATATTGTATTTCAAATATACACAAAATATTTGGACTTGGGTAACTTGAATATAATTCAAAAGATTCAAAAACATTGGGAAAAAAATTGAAAATAAACTTGAGCTGTCTGAATTATTCCATACTTTCCTATAATTACTCAATCTTGAATAATATTTCGAAATCTCACTTTCTAAAATATATTATATTTTTTTGTAAAATTTTGAGGAATATGAAGTTTCCACCAAAAATATTATTACGCATTTTACCCATATGGATTTCCATTCAGCTACAAAACTACAGGCGGAACGGTTAATGCTAGGGTTGTGGGGTCTTTGAGTAACTGTCATTCTCTTCTCACACCTTCAACAAAGAAAAAATATTGATGGGTCCCGGTCAAAATCCCGAACGCCCAAATCCAGGATTTTTGACTATTATACGGGCTTCAGACCTAAGGCTTAGCCATATAGCTTACCTTCTCTAATTTTTTATCATTCAAGATATTATGGAAAATTATCACTTAAGATTGGATATTATGAGTGATCCATTAAGTTTTGAAAAATCAATAAAATTGGTTGCTATTTTGAATTTTGAAACCCTCGGGAACTGGGCTAAACCTTAGGTCTGAAGCCGGCATTATAGATTTTGGTTTTAGATAATTTGGCTTCTTTGATTTTAGCTTTTTGGGATTTTGGTGTTACAGAATTTTGACATTCGGGATTTTGGCTTTGAGGATTTTGTCTTTTCTAGGGATTTTGACTTTCTGAATTTTGACAAAGTGAGGATTTTGGCTGTGGAGATTTTGGTTTTCGAGATTTTGACCCATTAGCTGTCTTCAGACTAGAGGTTTAGCCCAGTTTTCGAAGGTCTCACAATCCTCAATAGCGGGCAATTGTATTGGTTTTTGAGAAACTAATAGATTATTTATCTTTAATAATCCAATCCTAAGTTAAATTTTTCCAAAAAGTAGTGATTTATAAGAAATTAGAGCAGTTGAGCCATATGGCTAAGCCTTAGGTATGAAGCCCGTAATTCGGGGTTATGGCTTTCGGGATTTTGTATTTTCGGGGTTTTGACATTCGGAATTTTGATCTATTGGGGAATTTGGCTGTCGAGATTTTAGTCTTCGGGATTTCGGTTTTTCAGAATTTCGGGATTTTGTATTTTCGGGGTTTTGACTTTCAGAATTTTGACCCATTTGGGGATTTTGGCTGTCAAGATTTTAGTTTTCGGCATTTTGATCCATTCGGGATTTCGGCTTTTCAGGATTTTGGCATTTCAGGATTTTGGCTTTCAGGATTTTAACCCATTCGGAATATTGAATTTCGATCAATTGGATTTGGAGATTTTAGCTTTCGGGATTTCGTCTATCAGTATATTGAAAATGGGTTGTTTGATTTATTAATTCATTTCATTTAGAGCTTTATTCCTCCATATGTTGAAATACACTCAAACTACACCCAATAACGGGTTAAAAGGTATTTCTGCACATTTTTGATTATTTATCAGTCAAAAATTATAAAAACTTTAAAGAATATATTTTTCCTCCACTTTGGGGCAAGTTTCAAGGTCTTTAACTTTCTGTCGCTTCGGATTTGTTTCTAAAATTTAATTGTACGGAGTTATGGAAAAAAACATCATGATTAACATCATATCGTTAATTAAGGTACGATGCCATGAGGTTTCTAAGTAACTATAATTGACTTTTGGGGTAATTTAGGATCTGTAACATATCTCATTTTGTACCAAAAGACGATTAAGAGCAATTATAATAGAGTTAATGAATGAAGTGTATACATTTCCATAAATTTTCTATTAAGTTTTAGTCTTAGCTAATCCTCAAAGAAATGCCGAGCTTAGGATTTTCGATTAGAGGTCCTTTGCATAGATTTCTTTTAGGGGAAAGTACTCTCTCTCCGAACGTTCATGGCTTCGAATAATATGAATTTCTTTTACATACTTTTCCTAATATACTTACACACAATTTTCACATAATTATCAATTATTGATAATAAACCAATTAATAATTAATATAAATGTGTATGTTCCTTAGAAAAAAGAAAAGAAATCACATTATTCGAAGGCATGAGCATTCGAAGGAAGAGTACTTTCCACTACCTAATTTACAGGTTAAATATTCTTGGAAGATTAACCTAAGTCTATTTGGGATCTTATGAGTTCGAGCTTTCCCGGAAGCTTGGACAAAAAAATATATAACTGCTCTCTCTTTGAGGCCGAGCAGTAAAATGAGAAAACGATTAGGAGAGAATTATTAAATCAAAAGACTTTCAAAATTAAATTCAGTTCAAATTAGATTCAGTTTAAATATAATGAGATGATAATAATCATTAAATCAATAGGTCAATTCCGTCAATTCAAAGCATTTAAATATTCTTTTCGTTATACTTACAGTAAAGATTTAAAAATTATGAAAAAATAGGGGAGACTGGGGCAAATTTGTCAAAACGAAAATTTCAATATTCACTATTTTCTAAACTAACAGATACTGAGGCTTGATATTTTTATTATAGATAACCTTCATGAACCTTCTTAAACTAACAAAGTTTCAAGGGATTTGAGGAAGGATTATGTAAAATCTAAAAAAAATGAACTTTTGAGCCCTATTTTTGGAATATTTGGCTTACAGAAAATATCAATACTGATTAGCTCAATTTAAGCACATTTCTCGTTAAGATAGGGAAAAATTATCTTCGACAAAGTTATAGAGGAATAAATTTCCTATAATTGATACTTTTAATGTTTGCGAGAGTAAAACGTCCCAAATTATCCGAAGACTGACAAAATTTGCCCCAGCAATTTTGAGAATCTCCAAAATAAACTTTTATGGCTATATAATACAAAACGTGTTAGAAATAAAAGAACGTGAATTTTGATTTCATGAAATTTTCTTAAACTAAAAGGTGTGCCGGAGTTTTTAGAAAATGATTCGAAAATCACATTTCTTTCGAGATAGAGGAAAATAGTCTTCTGAAATGTCGTAGAGCAGTAAATTTCCTATAAGAATATGCTCATTATAAAACGTTTAAGTTTTCTCAAAGCTCGTGAAAGAATTAAATATGCGTTTTGACAAGTTTTGCCCCAGTCTCCCCTATCTGACCAATTTCTAGCTATCTCTGGAATATTCCATAACTACCTGATTACTGCAAAATAATTTTAGTGGGAAAAATGTCCATAATGGTGGTTAATGTTGCTATTCCAATGAAAAATTAATATGTTTCTTTTAGCATTTTACTGATCTCAAGTGTTTCGGCATTATCGACTTTTCTTTGTATTGGTTCTTGTCTCTACTGCTCGCCGTTGTTCTAGTTCTAAAACTCACTAAACAGTCATGACAGAAACCAATGCAAATAAGAAAATTTGATTATGCAGAAGCACTTGAGAACAGTAAAGTGCCAAAAAAAAGTTCATTTTTCATTGGAATTTGAAAAAAACATCATAATCCCCTTAAAATTAGTTGTCTATTAAACGCTAATGATAAACTCTTTTAATTGTAATGACTACAATACACCCTTCAGATTAGGAAAATTTCATGAAATCCAAATTCAAATCCATTTGATTTTTTGTATGTCTATCTCATTCTTTCGCGCCCAAAACTGCATTGAACTAAATTGAATTTGTTGTGATATTCAAAAGAAGAAGAAGAGTACGAAAGAGTGAGATAGTTATTTGTAAAACTTTGGAGAAAGAAAGAGACGTGAATTTAGATTTCATGAAATTATTCTGATATAAAAGGTGTGCCGGATATATAAATGGCAGAAATGGAGCGTTTTAGATAAAGAAAAGTATTGAAAATATATGTTAACAAATCGATTTAAATCTCCTTTTTCCGCAAAAAAATGCAGACATTTTTCAATAGAAGCGGGGGAAAGTACTTTCTCTTCGAACGTTCATGCCTTCGAATAATGTGATTTTTCTTTTAGTTTTCCTAAGAGAATTAGACATTTATATTAAAAATTAGTTGGCTTATCATCAATTGTTGATAATTCCTTAATAACTTAATGTAAATCTCTTAAGAAAAACAAAAGAAATTCACATTATTCGAAGGCATAAACGTTTGAAGGGAGAGCACTTTCCCCTACTTGATTCTTTAAGACAAGAGTATCAAAATCGTTTTGAGGATAAAAATGTGTATTATCCACTTAATAATTCTTTAAGTCGAGGACTCTCCTGGACTTATATGAAATTTAGGAACATTTCAAAGAATGTTTCATGCCTTAACATTTGAAAAATTGTCTGCAACTATTTATAATACTTTCGAGTAAATTAATGGTTCTCATGATGTGGAGAGGTGAAAATTCACTGTGAAAAATATCCACTGTCCATAAAGTAAATATTTGGAAAGTAATCAACAATCCTTTCCTTTTGTTCATGGAATGATAAAGGGACATCATTAGTGTTAATATATAACATAGGTATAAGAAGGGGTTCTACATGTTGCGTACGAGGATTAATTGAGATGTTATTCTTCAATCAAGCTGCAATGAGATTGCGATAGAATATTCCAGAAATAATTTCTTGATAAGAGGCTTTTATAGGAATATTTTAGAGAGATTTGTTTAATATACTCCAACCCACAACAAAAAGTGTTTTCGTCAGAGTTTGTTTACATCTCCGGCAAAATGATCTTCTATATTAACATTAAAATTAAGGGAAAAAAAAATTCAATGGAATCTTGTGATAGGAGACGAAGACTCGCCACACACAGCAAAAAAAATCCCAAACCAATCTGGAGAGAAGGAATATTTGAATTCTCTATCATTTCCTTGATTTCTCTGGGTCTCGATCATTTGATGACTTTGTGGGATGTTGATAACAGAATTTGTATTTATGGAGTCGTGGCAGAATCACGAGGGAATAACATGTGCGTATAATTTACTAAATTAAGTCAATGAATAATTATAATTACCTGATATATCTGTGATTTCTTGCAAAAGTCCACCTTCTCTGATGGCTTTGGGGCCACATTCTACCCCAAATTTCTTTTGACCACGTGAAAAAGGTACCCCAAGTAGTCCGATTTTCTGCAATTGCCTCCGGACATCAGCACAGGGTTGTCGCTGGATTTGATGCAGAGCTCGCCGAAGTGTCTGGAACATCTTTTGGAAATAATCACAAAAACAAAAAGCAAACATTAAGTTAAGAAAAATCCTGACCAGAGCCAAGAAAATCTTCGTGGTACCTTGTAAAAATTTAGACTGAATTGAAGAAGTGAGATTTGAGGAGTGTTTTGGAGAAAAAGTTGCTTATGGCACGACAGGCAGAAGATAACTGACGATCTGCTCCTCGGAGCATGGTCCCAAAAAAGGTCGTGAAAACTCACCAGTTATAGAAAAATTCACCAAAACATACTCTTTCCTTATCACACTCTGGTTAAAGGTTTTTTTTTCGATCTCAAAAACCCATGCTGGTTGTTTTCCAGAACATGTATAGTGGAAAATTCCTAGAATTTCGGGGATTATCTACAAATTGGGATTTAGCCACTCCTTTTTCTCGAGAAAGAGACAGGCAATTTCTTTTTAACTTTGTTCAAATGCCTGAAGAATAATCACACACTCTCAACAACCCAAATTCTCTGTCCCATATCAGCAGAAGCGTGAATGGGGCTGAAGATGAGACGTGGTCGGGTATATGGATACTTTTCCGGACAATCGTGAAGGCGTCTAAAATTCCTGACTCTCTGCATAAGGAGGCAGACAATAGTGATGGCGAAAAAAGGCGCCAAACAGAGGAAAATTGCTAAAAGCACCATTCCGCGAGAAAATTCCGTGGAAGACTGATGCAAATCAATCAATTTCCATTTAGAATTGCTATTAATAGTTCGCTTTCCCAGAGGACGAGAGAGCATTGATTTACATATATTGAGCATATTGAGTTATAAATGTAGAGAAGCTTGTGATAGTTCATGATTCAATCACTTATTAGACTTATTACGTTCAAATTTGGCTGGCAAAATTCGGAAAGGCGGACACTTAAGAGCTCAAGTTCATATTATGTAGGGGAAAGTGGGGCACCTCTGAAATTGGGATTTTTCACCTACTATTTTTAAATAAAATTGAGCATTATGCCCAACGCACAATAAATTTTGTTTGTAAACATGTTTTCAAAATTTCATATGAGAGAGAGCGAGATGACTAGATCTCGCTTTCATTCACTCTCACTCAAATGTCATAAACATGTTTACAAAACAAAAGTTATTGTGCGTTGGACATTATTGTAATATAATTCAGCTGTACACAGATTGAGAAGCTAAATTACATTATGATATAGCTCAGTTCAACATAGGAGAAAAATCCCAATTTAAAAGGTGCCCCACTTTCCCCTAAATTATATGCTCTGAGGTCTTTTTCCATAATTCGGCTTAAGATGTGTCCGACTTTCAACACTGTCCGACTTTCAGCACTGTCCGACTTTACATTAGTAAAATTATTTATATTTTTAACATTTAGACTTATAGATTGCAATATTTCTGGTGACTTTGTCAAAAGAGATATTGCATACTGTAGCAATTATCAGTACGTCACTTTGCTATTACATCAATTTCGATGTAAAATTTCATTTTGGCTGAACTAGGGAAACTGGAGCAGTACTAAACACGGGGCAGTTGTAAACACTGCGATTTTTTAATTCGATATTAGACTTCAGAGAACGAGATCTATATGAATTCATAAACACTACAAAGATCCTTGTCCACTGAAGAGTTGGTTGACATAAGTTCGAGTAGTGTAGACATAAAAGTCTGTGTTTGCAACAAAACCACTTTTAGTAATGCCCCAGTATACCCTATATACCTATATTTAAATGTTTGAAATTTAAGAATATACTTCAGTCGAGATGATTTTTTTTTGGCAAAATTCATCTGGCATATCACATAGAAACATACTTAAGAGTGTTTCGTGAAAAGGCGTATATCACCTCCATGGCAAGTTCTCTTTTTTATATGGAGCTATTTAAAGTCAGCTCTTTTACTCAGCTCACAGAGCCGATAGGGAAAATCTATTTAGAAAGAAATAAATAGTATTATTGTTTTTGGATAAAAAATACTCATAGGTTCATACCAATTGGAACTGGTTCAGACTTTCCAGATATTGCAAGACCTTTCCGCTAAGCCCAAACATGGTACCATTCGGTTGATAAATGCGATTCCTAGAGCTTTTTCAACCTTTAACCTTGAAACTCCATTATTGGTAATGATTCAACGGTACTTTAATACATGGACGAAATGTCCGCCTAGGTAACCTCTAAAATATATCCAAAGATTAAAAAAATCGTACGACGCGTTTTCTAGAAGTTCCATGAAAAATCAAGGGCATTTGTTAATTATTATTATTAATCGTGTCGAGGCATAAAAATTTACACATGTCTTGCCCAATAACGGGCTACGTCAATGGCGGGGTTGCCGACATCAAGTCCCCTACTCCACAAGAAGCTGGAGAAAACGGATAAACACACAAGTGTGGGGTAGTTTGAATTACCCCACAGACACAAAGAACGTCACATTCCTAGATTTGTTAATGATGCGGTGGCCGACTTATAGGAGGGTCCTTCGTAAGTCCCAAGCTTCAATCTCTAACCGTTTGGCCTGTAGAGGTGGTAACATACAGACGGACAGGGTCGTAGCTAGAGTAGAATTTAAGGTAGGGCATTAGTCAAAATTTTGATTGATATTGGTTAGTCGATTTCCGTCCTACTTCTCTTGAATGTAAGAGAATAAGTTAAAACAAAAAAAAAACATTATTCAAAAAGACAAATTTTAAAAATGAAATATATTATTCTAATTCTTCGATACATATACTTAAGGGGCCAAAATTAACAAAAAAAACAGCAGATTTTGTTCTAATTTTTAACCAAATAATAAAAAATATAATTAGTTCAAGCTCTTCGTCGTTTAAAAGTACAACATTCAAACTATATTTCCTGAAATTTTCATTTAAAAATTTATCCTGTGGGACTTGATTTTTGGAGAGATTTTTGAAAAAAAAACATACTTTTCGACGGACAAGATTTCTCAGAATTGGTTCATCTGAAAACCAAAAACCAAATATTTCCTGTTACGTGATGAGTTGAACTTGTCTCTGAACGAAGGTTTTTTCAAAAAATGAAATTTGAATTTTTAAGAAAATTTCATACACAAAAATACCAGTTTTGACGTGTTTTATACTACGTTTCGTCTTGTAGAATGTAGAATAAGTTTTGATCAAGTCAACATAAAATCCTTCGTTCAAAGATTAGTTTAACTTATAAGCAAACAAGAAATATTTGGTTTTTGGATTTTAGATGGACCAATTCCGAGAAAACATCTTTAACGAAAAGTATGTTTTTTTTTTCAAAAAAAGAAAAATCTCCAAAAATCAGGTTTCAATGACAAGATTTTTAAATTTTTTTAATGAAAAATTGAGGCGCTCAGAGCAAAAAAACTCTAAGTCGTATGCATTTCCCTATTAAAATAGCGTTTGTTGGTCTGAGTTCCTCAATTAAAAAAAAATAGTTATGTTAATGATGTACTTTTATATGCCAAAGAGCTTGAATTAAATAATTTTTTTTAATATGCTGAAAAAAATTTAGAAAGTATTATATTTTTTAGTCTTCTTGATCCACGTAACCCCTTAACTATCTTGAGAATGCGCATAAATGAGAAAAGGATATATATTGAGTTTTTTTATGTAGGAAGTGTAAGAATCTTTACACTTGTTTTGCTCAGAACCATTGAAGAAGATTATATAATTTAATTAATCATCAAAAAACTCCAATTTTAACTCACTAAAAATAATGCCAAATTAATGGATATATTCTCTCTTTTTAAGATGTTTGAGAAAATATTTAAATTTTTCACAAAATTATCGTTTGATTTTCCATACGATTTTAACCAATTGCACTAAGCACTTCAATCGATCTTCCTCGAGGTTACGGGATTTATAAGCTTCATCGTGCGTCAATAATAATTTTTTTTGTACATGGCATTTTATTCTTGCTTTTTTTACCAATATAATGGAAGTCAAACTTCAATTATATTTCTTTAAGTAAGTAAGTAATTTTATATTATCATGACCTCTTATGTTTCTGGGCTTAGAGTGTAAATCATTGAATATTTTAAAAACTTCAAAATCACTTTTTCTGTTGAATAATTATTGATAAAAAACTTCTATTTGGCTTCTTGTTGAGGCTCGTTTAAGATTAAGTTATAATGCATTTTAGAATTTTTTGATTGGCAACATACAAAAATAAAGTCCAAAGAATATTTTTCAAATAATTTTCTCGCGCACAGAATTTTAAACATATTAAGGAAATGTTCGAAAAGAGATTCTTTTTAGGTAAGATATTTTTATATGATATGTCACTGCTTTCGGAGGATTTTAGTATTAGGTATTTTTAGACACTGTACGACTCCAGCTTCTATAAGCCGTAATGCCCTAGACATACTTACGACTTAAGCCGAGAGACGACTTAGTGGAAAATTATGGAAATGTAGTTTAATCTTTATTTCAAATATAATGACGCTAAGCCCTAAGCCGTCTCTTGGCTAATCCTCAGGTCTGTCGAGGCCCTAAGGCCAGATAATTTAGAATCAGGAATGATTTAACTTATAAATGAATTAAACTCCAAGCTATAACGCCTTACTTGAGCAATACCAAATCAAAATGACGATTTTCATAATTTCAGTTATAGTTATAAAACTGAAAATTACCGACGCTACGGCCCTGCAGACGGACGGAACAACACGACGTCAAACATTTGAAACTTCAGTTTTCCAAAATTCTGCCAAAATGCGACCCCTTCGGGCTAAATAGTCGAAATATGTATAGGGGAGACTGGGGCAAAAAGTCACAAATCCAATAATTCAAAATTCAATATCTTCCAAGATAAAAAAGATAGCCGCTCAATATTTTTTTTTCTATAGATTAGTATTATTGTTTTTGGATAAAAATTACTTATAGGTTCATACCGATTGGAACTGGTTCAGACTTTTCAGAAATTCCAAGACCTTTCCAATGACCCCAAACGGTACCATTCGGTTGATAAATACGGTTCCTCTAGACTTTTGTTTTAATCTTTAGTCTTGAAAACCCGTTATTAGGGATTATTCTACAGTACTTTCATTTATGGACAAAATGTATAGATAAGCTCTTCTAAGTATATCCAAAGAAAAAAAAATCTTACGATACATTTTCTAGAAATCCGAAAAAAACATTGTTTCGACGGGCAAGGGGAGTGGCGGGGAAAGGATCAGGGGCATTTGTTAATGATGCAGTGGTCGACTTATAGGAAGATCCTTCGTAAGTCCAAAGCTTCTATCTCTAACCGTTTGGCCTGTAGAGGTGGTAACATACAGACCGACGGACGGACGGACAAGCAACGTGACGCCAAAAAAATTGAAACTTCAGAGTTCCAAAATTCTGCCAAAATGCGACCCCTTGATTGATAAAGAGTCGAAATATGTAAATAACTTACAATCGAGGGATTACTGACATTATTAAAACCACAGATAAGTCCAGATAACTTATGGTAGCTAGGATTCTTTTACAGGCCACCTCGAATAAATGCAACTCGGGGTACTTGCAAGGAATGTGTAAAAATATTTAACTTATTTTTCATCCATTTTAAATAAAAATGACAATATTTATATTCTTGCAATGAATTCTCTATTTTCAATACGTGTGAATTATCGAACGAAAACTGCGAGTGTGCAATGTACATCATCCAGTTTGTTTCAACTTGCATTGTTAATAGGAAAATCACCAAGGCAGGTCAGTGCAGTAGTGATGGGAAAAATAATTAAAATTAGATCATCCCACATATTTATTTCCATTTAAGAATCAATTCTATTTATGGCATTTAGGAATGCTTTTCACATCACAATTCATTTATAGCAAAATGCTTATCCTTTCATAATATCCCTGTATTCTGCTTGATCCTTTAGTAGTTTTTCAAAGACTTTGAATTTTTTGTCGTGATAACTGTAAGAAGCTTCTTTCGGGTCAATCCTTTGAGATTTCCCACCCATTTTGGCAGCAGCTTCTGGAAGATTTTGATATAGTCCGGCAGCACATGCGCCTAAGACGCTGGCTCCCAAGAGAACACTCTCAGGTTCACTGGGAATGAACACTGGCACCTGGCAGACGTCTGCATGGGCCTCAACGTAGACGGGATTGAGACTGAGACCACCACAAATGAGAATGGCACGGAATTTGCGGGAAAATTGAGCCAAAATCTGCCTGGTGCCATAGGCCAGAGCCTGAACAGTGGCCAGGTAGATGAGAGCCAAATCTGTGGGCTCGTGATTCAGTGTGAGTCCACAGATCATCCCACGACGCGTAGGATCGGCAATTGGGGAGCGATTTCCATGGAAATCTGGACAAACATGAAGATCTGCTGTTAATTCATGGAGAGGGATGTTCTTCTCCTGGCTCAATCTTCCTAGGAGAGTGTTGAGATGCTCATAAACATCCTTAAGTTCTCTGAAATTGAACTTGGGTTTTAGGATTGAAACCACTAAGGTGACACTTGAAGAATTTATAATACCTGGACTTGATCTCATTGCAAATTTTGTTGAACGATGGATGAGAGTATAGAAGGTCATCGAGAAGCTTTCCAGTGGCACTCTGCCCAGCTTCATGGGCATACATTCCAGCAAAAAGGACATCTTTGTAAGGGCCCCAAACTCCCTCAACAAAATCCATTTCAGGAGCTACGCAAATGTGACAAGTGGAAGTTCCACAGATCAGGGCAATCTTTTCTCTCAGCTCAATACCACTGTCTGTTTCTGCCCCCAAAAGAGCCAATGCTCCAGCATAAGCATCAATCACAGATGTACCAACGGCTGTCCCTGGCAAAAGTCCGAGATCTTTTGCTGCAAGAGCGGTTAATCCTCCCAAGAGGGATCCGGGACTCTCAACAATATCTCCAGCAAGATGATGAAATTCATGTCCAGCACTGAGGTGCAGAAGGTCAGCAGATTGCAAAAATTTTGAATCCCAGGAATGGTTTTGTCCATCATAATTCCATTTGCAGACCATCGAACAGAGGGATCTGTAAATATTGAAAATCTTGGCTATACCCCGCATAAAATAATCCTGCCAAATTGCAATGGATTTCTACTGATAAAACGAGTAGAAATTATTATCAATAGTCTCTCATTTTGTGCTAAATATGAATAAAATTGATAAAAATAGTGCAGAAAATTAATTACACGTACACAGAAAAAAATATTTTGTAAAAATGTTCGTAAAAGTTTGTGAATTCCTATAGGGGAAGGTTTTGCACCTTCGTAATATTGCAGCTTCGTAAATGTTGATTTTTTTCCAAGTTACTAAATGAATTTCATCCATGGACATATAATCTAACTAAAAGCTAGTCCTACATCTCACATTTCCTGACAAACTTGGAAGCCTAGGCCTTTTTTCCTGGGTCCAAAAGGCAAAAATAAAAAATGGTCCTAAAATCGTAATTTTGATGTGTAATATTTTATGCATTTTTTCACACTTCAAGTGTCTTTTCGAAAAAGCAACTATTCCAAGTTATAGAGGGTTTAATAGGGTTAATATTTACCGTGAAAATTTTTCGCTTGAAGGGGGTCGTTTTTGTGGGTGGAGGAGAATTCATAAAAATTACCACCCTTGCAGCCCAGGAAAATTGAATTTTGCAGCTACGTAAAATCATCTGTCAAAATTACTGACCACCGACTTTGAGAATTCCTCACTGTTTTGAGTCACACTGTGCATGCCGCTCGGGAATCGGGATATTTAACTCAGTAGAAATTCCACTGAATGAATTCACAAGAAAATTTTGGGATATTAAACAATTTTCACTAAAATCTCGAAGGAAAACACGCACTTCCCCATCAAAATAAGACTTCATCAGATGTTTTTATTTCGCTTCTGTCAAATTAAACATTAAGCCTGAATCTGCTCATGGTAGGTGTGATTCTTTCATTGCCCGTGCGGTGCGTTTTGAGAATTTTTCATCATTTATTCATTCATTTGTTTTCAAGCGGAATTTTTCACATTTTCCTTTAAATTAATCACTGGTAATTCTAAGAATCACTGATGTTCAAAAAATGTTCTATAAGACAGATTCGAGACGTTAGAGAAAAAACAAGGATTACAATAGGTGTGATTACTACTTTCTGATTTGTGCAGTGATGAAACTAGACTGCTTATGGTAGATGTGATTCTTTAATTGCCACTTCGATGTTTTTTGAGTATTTCTCATTCAATTTTCCTTATTATAAAGTGGAACTTCCCACATTTCACTTTAAATTGGGTACTGGTTATTTTTGAAATAAGTTACATCCGAAATATGTTCTGTAAGACCAATTGGAGGTGTTAGAAAAAATTCGAGGATTACATTAGGTGTGATTATGAGAGAATCATACCTAACCAAGCTCTTAACTGCTTTTCCGAGTGTCAAAAAACATGTGTTAGAAAAATAGCTTAAAATTGATTTTTAATGCGTGATACCTCCTACAAATGGTGAAAACAAGTAGATGAAAGTTCCATCTAAGTAGTGATGCCCAAATTTTTGTGTCCGGTGTAATATTTTCGGGGAAAATGAGGCTTACAGAGGTGGAAAAAAGTGGTACGAAGCTGAGTTAACCAATGCACATTCGTAAAAAATGCCGCTACATTTTCATTTTCCTGTAGAGGAAAATCCAAGGACTTCCTGGAATTGTGTGAGGCAGAATTATGAACCCAATAAGTAAAAGATTTTTTTGATATAGTGATAAAATTGATTCAGTGTGTGTGGCATTCAGTAAAAAATCTTAAATCTTGGACACCTTTTTGAATACGAACCTTCAAAACCTTCCCCTAGGGGAGTTACGAAATGTTCGTGAATCGTAAAACCCACAGACATGTTCAAAAAAGTTTGTACGTTTTTCACAAATGTTGTTCGTAACATGATCACTTGACGAGCATTTTTTGTACTTTTACAAACATTTGTTCGTAAATGTTCGTAAACACACAAAAAATTTTCATAAGATTGTAAACCTATTATTTCCAATGAATGGTATACGTTGCAATAATCCTGGCAGTTATAAACGTTACTATTCAAATTCGTCCCTGGGCCGCTTCTAAGCCGTTGCGGTGTCATTGCCTTCAGGGTCTTTGTCACTGTACCTATAAGCTGGAGAGCCGAGAGAGTCAGTCCGGTCTAGAACGTCAGAGAAGAAGGACCCCGTCAAATCATTATTCTACCTGCCGATTTTACTCTGAGGTTTTTTGAATTTTAACGATATATTCCAGTGTATTCAGAGAAAATCTGTAGATTATCTGCTGAATTTCTGCTAGAAAATCTGTAGATTTTCGGCAGAATTTCTGCAGAAAATCTACAGATTTTCGGTAGAATTTCTGCCGAGAAAATCGGCATAGTGTCCATTACTTCACAAAAATATTGTTGATTTATGTAGAAACTGTAGGAGTTATAAAGAAAATGGTATGCTCTGCTTAACAAGCATTACCGATTCAACATTTTAAATAAGTAAAAAGATGCGAGCAAAAATACTAATTTTTTAAAAATCGCCCATGGAATGATACAAAAACACGAAATTTAGGTCGATACTCTGCTTAAAGTTTTCACTTCACTTTTCTCTACTTGTAACACGGCGTCGCAGAATTCTTTATTTTATATAAACACCGTGATATCACAAAAAATAACTCTATTGAATTTTGCAAACTTCAGTGAAAAATTTTTCCATCTCTTCTGACACATCTTGTCTGGAAAGTAGAAAAAATCTACAGAAAATCGGCAGAATATCTACAGAAATTCGTCAGAGATTCGTCAGAAAATCTGCCGAAATATTCTGACGAATTTTGTCCCAAGCCCAAATAAAATTCGTAAGAATATCTACAGAATTATCTGCAGATATTCTGTAGAGGTGTAGATTTTCTCTACAGAAATCTTAAAGATATCTGCAGATATTATTTGACGGGACTTGTGGACTTGGGTCTCTCGGGGGAATCTGGCTGGGTACTAGAAGGTGTGGTGGCTAGTTGCTTAAGAGAGCCCATTTCCTATCAATCCTTCCAACCTAAGAATCCGACCGGTACTTTACAAAATGCTGTCATTTGTTCGTAAATGTTTGTTTTCCTGTCGAACATTTTACGAACATTTACGAACAAATGACAAAATTTTACGAACATTTTTTGTGTGTTTACGAATATTTACGAAGAAATGTTTGTAAAAGTACAAAAAATGTTCGTCAAATGACCATTTTACGAACAATGTTTGTGAAAAAAGTAGAAAAAGTACAAACTTTTACGAACTTGTGGGTTATACGATTTACGAGCATTTCGTAAGTCCCCCATAGAAATTCACAAACATTTACGAACATTTTTACAAAATATTTTTTTCTGTGTATGTAAATCTCGCTTTGGAAGTTACTAGCCCCTTGAATAGTTTTTCGCGCCAAAAAGAAAAATCCCGCCAATTTTTTTTTTTTACCTTGCAATATTTCCTGTACTTTTGAATGTGAGAAAGTCCGGAAGTTCAATGAGTTTGGTGACTTTGTCCCAGAATGACTGGGGAGCATGTCTTTTGAGCCAGAGAATTTTAGGGCACTCCATTTCAGCGGAAACTCTCCCACCGACAAACTTGAGCAATTCATGCTTCTGCGCATTGATGTCATTGGCCTCCTGGACAGCCCTGTGATCCATCCACATGATGATATTCCTATTGTCCACTCCATCTACACACACAGAAAGGGGTTTGTCGACTTCTTGGAGAGCAACCAGGGAGCATGTAGCTGTGAAGCCAATTCCACGGATGGATTGAGGAGACCTCTGGCCAGCAATATGCTTGACACATTTGCATACAGCACTCCAAATCTCCTCCGAGGATTGTTCATAGTGATCCTCAAGGGGCATCCATGTGGGAATGTTTACGGAGAACGTTTCCAGAGTTTGTCCAGTAGCTGTAAAGAGTCCAGCCCTGGCACTTCCACTGCCCACGTCAACACCAATAAAGAGTGACTCCATTTGCCAGAGAAGAATGCCCTCACAAGACCACAAGACACAACACACGGGAAGAGTTCAATTGGCGGCAATTGCAATGGTGACTTCTTTCGCGGAATGCTCAGTATTGTCGGTCGTGTGACCCAAAGAGATGAACTCAATGTACGACTCTCTAATAATCCACTCTCTCTCTTATTACTATCTCTGAATGTGGGAAGGGGCCCACTCAGGGGCGTAGTTGGAGACCGAAGTGCCCCATAAGAATCTCTTCAGATTATCTGAAGATGAACACCTCTGAGAGCTCAATAAAACATGCTTTAATAGAGTTTATAAACAAGTTATCTCCAGTTTGAGTGCACCTCATTATCATTACTCATGTTTAGATAATAATTTCGATAAGAGACCACTTGAGATGTCATGGTTCGTGGTATATTTATGACTCAAAAAAGCACCATTTGAGCCGCATTTTATCACAAAAAAAAAATTGGGGATTCTTTTTATCTAAATTCCATTAAATCTTTTTTACGCTTCGGTCAGCATAAAATACTCTATGCTGACCCTCGTTGAATTTCCCATTTAATTCTTCTCAGAAAGTACCACCGCAAGTGATAAGGACTGTCGATATATTTGTCAATGTTATCGCTCTGCAGTAAGATAATACCCTGGACCAGAGTCCAAAAAAAAAATGCAAGATCTCGCCCTGGACAAGCCCAAAAATAAGCCCCAATGCGCACCTGTTGACGATCAAACTCCAATTTCATTATATTTTCTGTTAATTCATCGCTGCTTGAGATTGTGTGAGTACACTCTTTCACACCAACTTCATGTTCTCTTTGCAATTGCTAATCATTATCAACATTATGGAGTGGAGTATCGTAAAAAACCGGTGATAAGAGTGAAAGGCAACAAAATACTGTGTTGAAAGTGTAAAGCATTTTCTGCGATTATTTTCTAATTGAACTTGATAGTCCTGTTATGGCTTGAAGTGCTTAAAGTGAATTTATTGAACTTTTATTATAAATAATATTTTTATAAATATATAAACCATTAAGAAATATTTTTCCTAAAAAATTGAATAATGTAATTTTTTCTTTAAATCGTTGAAAGAGATTAATTTCGTAGAAGAGACTGTCAAAAATATCACGTTATTTAAGCCTACAATTAAGGTAATTGAACATCTTGTAGGGGAAAGTACTCTCCCTTCGAATGTTCATGCCTTCGAATAATGTGAATTTTCTTTTAGTTTTCCTAAGAGACTTGCGCATTTCCATTAAATATTAGTTGGCTTATCATCAATTGTTGATAATTCTGTGTTAATTTAATGAAAATCTCTTACGACAAACAAAAGAAATTCACATTATTCGAAGGCATGAACGTTCGAAGGGAGAATACTTTCCCCTACATTTTAATTCAGAATTACAGTAGACTCTCTCTCAATCGGGAATATGGGGCAAAATGTCATCCGGTTTAGCGATAGAATTGGGCGTCAAAGCCTTTGTAAATTCCACAAAAAGCGCTCAATTATAAAGAATCACGATAAAATAGGAAGAACTACTGCGAATTTGAGCGAATTAGCTTCATAATTATAAACGTGGAAATTGTCAACAAAATTTGTCGCCCGATTGAGAAAGAGCCGATTGAGTGAGAGTCTACTGTACATCTAACTTTGGAGACTAAAAAATTCACAACGGATGAAAAACTCCCATTTCATTTCCAGACAAAAAATTTAGATGTTTACACGAAATGGGCATTTTCCATGATCTTAAAAGATTTAAAATAATATTGGTAGTTTAATAACACAATAACCAATGATAATTTGTACTATTAAGTCACTGTACGTACAACTTACTTTACTTCAATCGCACTCTTCGTGATCAATCGTTTTTTATCCTAATTTTTTGCGGTTGATTCCGATTCGCCAAAATCCCGAAAGCTAAAATCACGAACGCTAAAATCACGAACGCTAAAATCCCGAATGTTCAAAATACGTGTAGAATAATTTCTCAAGACACAGAAAATTTCCCTTCCCTTTGCCTCCAGCAAGCGAGGGTGCAATCGTGGGGAGTATCACACTTTTAAGAATTCGGGATTTTGAGCGGGACCCATAATGTTGGCATCAAGTTGGCATCAAAAAAAAAATTTGTTTAGGCATATTTTGCATGCAAATCTTTAAACGCGAATATCTCGTAAACTAGAAGAGATAGACCCCCAAAAGTTGGCATCAAAAAAAAATTTTTAGGCACACTACATCCATGATTGCTTAATTTTTATTACAGTATCTGGTTTAGAAAGTCGTTGTCGGTGTAGTCTCTTACTAAACTATATTAGCTAACTTATAAAATTGATCAAAATCGATATCCTAAGCAACGAAGATACCTCAACATAAATAAATTTATCAGCATTTTTTTTTTGCATTTTTGCATATATTCTTAGAATTAGAAACTACTTAGGTAGACATTTCGTCCATATACGAATATATTGCTGAATCATTCCTAATAACGGTTTTTCAAGGTCAAATGTTAAAAAAAGGCTTCAAATAGCGCATTTCTCAACCGAATGATATCATGTTTGAGTTCGTGAGAAAGGTCTTGGATTTTCTTACAAACCTGAATAGATTCCAGTCATTTGAGGCGCTCGGAGCAAAAAAACTCTAATTCGTATGCATTTCCCTATTAACCCTTTAAGGACGTCTGAGTCACCCGTGATCCATAGAGAAAATAATTTTTCTTGACCACCTGAAGTTATTTCTTTCTAATGTTTTCACCAAATCACAAAGTAGAAAGATGTAGGAATCTAGGATATTTTTTGAAAATCACCAGGTATTTGCTATATAAAAAATATTTGAGCTCAAAAATAACGAATTTTCAAATTTTCACGTTGGTACTTGAATTTTAATATTTTCAATATTTCTAATTTTTTTTAAGCAAAAACCTCTTATGACTAAAAACTATAATAACTATACATAATATTTCTCAACAAAGTAAAAATTATAGTTTATTGGTATTTTCAGGAAAGTTTCATAATTTTCATGGGTCATATATGACCCAATCGTCCCTAAAGGTAAAAAAACACCGAATTTGTCCCTAGTGGATTTTCGAAGATTTGAGATTAGACTGTTTCATGTTTTTGTGTATGTGTGCACAAAATAGTTAATTATTCGTGTAATATTGTGTGATATATCAATTAGCTGACATTTCCCAGTGCGATACTCACTGAAGAAGGTAATATTTTGATAATTTACAAAATACTTCTACGTAAATGTTGTAAATTCATAACTTTTTACTCTTGTAAATGACTTCAAAAATGGAAAGAAAAAATTTCATGATCAATGAACCCGAAATCACCCACATATTATGCCCGGAAGATAGCGATGATGCCGACAATCTTGTCCTGAACGAAAGCGACATAATATATTTGGAACAAGACGTGGATGAAGTGGGCTTTGAAGTCTTCATCGAAAACGCATTAACTCCGGAAGAATTCCCAGATCCACAGCAATGTGCAACTGTACGTCTTAAATTCCCAGAGACAAACAACATTGCACCTACCCATTACCATCAAACATGTTTCGAAGAAAACTAAGGTGCACATGGTGCTATCAGAAAAAAGGATTATAAGACCAATTGTATTTGTGAGGCATGCGACATTTATCTTTGTGTTACCTTACCAGTATACGAAATTTGTTTCGATGAATATCATAAAAATTAAAAATGAAGTAAACATTAATACATTTTTATGATAAAAATTATTGTTTTTGTGTACAAGTCTTCAAGAGTCTTTGAGACCAAAAATTGAATGAGATTTTTTAAAATTAATTTTTGATCGTTTTAATTTTTACTCGTACTCTAAATATTTTTTTTATTATTACGAATATATTCAAGTTATTTATCTTTCAAAAATAACAGAGCAAACGAGTAAACTGGTCGTCTGGAAAATTTTGTGCTTTTTTACCTTTAAGGACGATTGGGTCATATATGACCCATAGTTTTCCAGGACTCCTAGGGATGGGAAAATTTCTTTTTAACCGTAAATCTCTTATTTAGGCTAAAATATCGTGGGAAACTTGATTTCGTTGAATTTCGTTCAGCGGAAAGCTTCTCGTTCTTAAAGGGTTAAAATAGCGTTTTTTTGCTCTGAGCTCCTCATTTATGAACCGGTTTTTATGCGAAATTCACTTGCAATCCTAACCTATTTTTAGCGATTTTTTCAGGAATTTATTAATGGCTTCAAATCAGTTGTCGACCTCTAAAAAACTTTATTAATATCTTTACTTTTTTAGCATCAAAGTCACGAGTTCGAGCATAGGACAGGACGCTTTGACGCCCCTTTTTCTATCTTCTTAATTTACTTTTTTTTTAGTAAGTAGACCAAAATCCTCAAAATTAATCCTACCTTGTAACCATCCAAATCCAAATCCAAAGAATCGTGTGATAGTACGCCGAGTCACCCAGCTTAAGTGATAATCGCTAAACCTCTTGACGAAGTTCAAAAGAAAATCTTTGGATAATTTCTTATCCATCGGGATTATCCCTTTTGATTGATCCAGCAGAAGATTAAAAATGAAAAACTTGCGTAATTTTGGAATGTTTTTTTTTAATGTTTCACTTTCTGTACATTTTTCTTATTTCTCTAACAACAACAAAAAAACACTCCCCTTCGTCTCAGAAGAAGGTAATTGTTTTCTTTTTTTTTGGATTTCTTCCCATTTTGTTGGACGATTTGGAAAAATGCTCCCGTTGAGATGAAAGTGATGGCTAGCAGAAGTGATTAGAAAATGCTTGAGTGATGTTTTTTTTTGGTGTTTCAATTGAGGAAGATTTCGAGGATTTGATCTCTGACTGGTTTTTTCATTAATTTCTTCTCCTCCTCAATTAGTTTTGACTGGTACGTATACCATCCACTTTATACAGCCTTGTAGTAGCGGACGCATTTAACTTCTTCACCGCCAGAACCGGTAGCAGTCATTGTCTGCAGATAATTATGAAAAGGGTAGGAAAAGAAAAACAGATACAATTAGATTTAATTCGGATGCTGAAAAGGCACATTCAAAGTCTCAATTGGCGGGAATTGAATCAATTAATCAAGTCCGATTGAAATGCAATTTTCTTGCTTTTGTGTGACAATTTTAATTTTTTTTTCTCCTTGCTCTCTCGCATAAAAGATATGAGAAAGTGGATGATAAGATGAACGTGGATATATAGACACTTACGGCAGTAAGATCCGTGGCGGTGAACTCACGCACAATCACCGTAGGTTTCTCACCTCGCTGATCGTGAATGAGTTTATTGGGACCGTCCAAAGTGCACACGCTCTTCACTTTGCGTCCATCCACAGTCTCCTCCTCGAACTCCTCACCAAGCTTGAACTTGATGGTGGTGCTCTTGAAGGTGGACGTTGTGTTGAAGGTGTACTCATCGCCAGTCTTCACCAGCTCCACTGTGGGTGACACAGTATTGCCCATTTTGCGCAGAACCATTCCAACACCTGCAAAAGGAATGATTCACCGTTCACGATTTTTCGTTTCATCGATTAATGATTTTTTGTGGTCTATTTTGGTGACTTTTTGCTGCAATGTCTTATCAAAAATTTATGACTTTTTTTTAAAGCCATAAACATCATTTTAGCTGGCATAATATTCGATATGGTCAGAAAAATATTCCATTTTGGTCACAAAGTTATTTATAAAATTAATCAGAAATCTCTTGGAATTAGGGGACAGTTTTTAGGTATCGCACACACTCTGGCTTCGAACATTTCATATTTTCTCCCATATTTAATGAACCTGAACTGAAGCTACACGGTAAAAAAATTTCGGCACATACATATCTGTTCCAAAAATTAGCTCGTCCACGGACACCGAAAATGTTTGGAACAAATTTGTACCTTCTAGGAGAAACAATAAAATACCCAATATTAGTAACGAATTTGTTCCAATAAATATTTAGCTCGTCTAGTACAAAATCGTATCCCTCCTTCTATCACACTCAGTCACCCGTCACCGAAGCAAGGAGGACGCCAAATCTATGGCAATATTCGTGCTACAGTAGACTCTCTCTCAATTGGGCATTTGGGGCAAAATGTCATCCGGTTTAGCGATAGAATTGGGCGTCAAAGCCTTTATAAATTCCACAAAGAGCGCTCAATTATAAAGAATCACGATAAAATAGGAAGAACTACAGCGAATTTGAGCGAATTAGCATCATAATTAAGCGTGAAAATTGTCAACAAAATTTGACGCCCGATTGAAAAAGAGCCGATTGCGCGAGAGTCTACTGTACATGGTTTCACTTTTTTAATTCGAGATTCCCTTCCTCTCCTGCTGCCAGCACTCGCATATAATTTCGTCATGCACGCGTCTGTATAAAACACTCTTAAGTTGATTTTTATTTGATGTTTCTTATGAACTTTCGCCACCGAAATCCATCTCGACTGAAGTATAGACCTTAACTGTAAAACGAAATCACTTACAAGGATTTGTTCCCGACAATGGGAACAAAAAGATTCCCCATATGAGTAACAATTTCGTTCCAAAAATTACCTCGTCCACGGACACCGAAAATTTTTGGAACAAATATGTTACAGATGTAGGAATAATATTGTTATAAAAAATATGTACCAATTTGTTCCTGACAGTGGGAACAAAACAGCCGAGTGCAACAAATTCTGTTCCAAATTTCAGGAACAAATTTGTATAAAACGGAATTATCTGAAATTTGTAGGCATTCCACCGTATCAAAACGGTTCCAAAAGAAAACTAACAAAATTGTAACTATATTTCGTAACAAAACTGTAAAGAAACCCGTTTGGAACAAACAAATATCTTGTCTAGGGACAAATTGATTCCAAAAAAAATTGTTCCAAAGAAAACTTGTTCCAATATTTTGGTCAGTGTTCAAAAGTTTTTACCGTGTACCCTTAAATGCTAGAATTAGAAAAAAATTTTACGAACAGCAGGGGAGCAGCAACCCACATCTTCGGGAAGGGATATTAATTTTCGGTCCTCGATGCCCCCTCCCCATACGTGGCGAAAAGGGATAATCTTTGTCCTGATTTTTTTTTTAGTACACGGCTGTTCTCATGTGCTACGTCATATGGTTTACGTTATTGATTTGTGTTTGTGTTGGTACTTATCACGACTGTTTTTCACAATTTTCTTCTTGTTACAAAACCACCGTTACATTCAATTCGTTAACGCTATTAAGATAATATTTATAGTCCTATGTAAGTACTTTGTATTTTTGGGCATGAATAAAATTCAATTCAATTCAATCCAACACAGAAACACATGAGAGCATGTACTAAAAAAATGTTTAGAATAGAGTTTTCCTGAGTTTCCCTAAGGGGAAATATTTCTCTTGAGCATGTTTTCAGCACTTTCTACTCAATTTTTTCCCTATTTTAAGGCCACTAAACATATTGGGAGTAATTTGCATCAAAAAAATATATTTTGCAAAGGCAGATCAGTACTATTTTTAGGGCAAAATTCCAATTTTTGTCGGAAATTCATCCCAAATGTGTCAGAGCCGTAACGAAAAATGTACTTTTTAAGTAATTTTCTAATATTTGGTGATAGGGTACTTTTCAACTCCCTTTCTTTTTATGCCAGAACTTCTCTGAATAGCATTGCAAGATACTAAAGCGTGTCCACGCTAAGATTGTTCCAAATGATTTGATATTTTTAAGACAAATGCCACTAGCTCCGCATTTTCGTTGTATGTAAACATTGTAACGCGTGTTTTTACCTTTCTTTTGCTGAAACTCCCATCAAATTCTGTTCATTTTCCACTGAGATATGAAATAATAATGGAAAAGAGAAGGGAACTGATCGTGTACACGTATCTAAAAAATCCTGGAATCAATTACGCGGACCTTGGAAAACTCACAAATTAACTCATGCCAAACCGTCCGGAGGGTGATTCTTCGATTCCTCGACAGTAAAACCACTGTCTAGAAACCAGGATGTGGAAAAAATTGGGATATTGGAGATCGAGATTTGGAGAAAAAGGTGATCATGCGCTACAAGAACAATCCTTGGACATGTGTGAGGGATATGGCTAAAAAACTTAAATGTTATCCCCTGTCTTGTGCACAAAATCAAACAAAGGAATGGACTGAAGACTTTAATGATGACACATACATAAAAGGAGACTTCAAACAATTACCAGAACAGCAATATTACATCGCAGTCTCGCACAGGATGTAAGAAAAAGTACAGGTACAAAAATTTGCTCATGTGGACGTCAGGGTAAGGCGTTCTTCATGCAAGGCAACATGAACTCGTCAATTTACATCACGGAGTGCCTCCAAAAACGCATGTTGTCTCTGTACAGATGCCATGACATACCCTCGATCTTCTGGCCAGATTTAGCGCTGTGTCATTACTCAAAAGCAACCAAAGAATAGCACGAGGAGAACTAAGTTCGTTATGTACCCAAGGAGATGAATCCGCCAAACACTCAAAATCTCCGTCCAGTTGAAACATATTGGGCTATTATCAAATACGATCTGAAGAAGAAGGCTAAACGCGTCGAGAACATCGAGGACTTCAAGAAAAAATGAAATGAAACAACCAAGAACCGTGGTGATGATCTTGTACAGACCTTGATGGGAGGACTCAAGAAGAAAATTCTAGATTTTGCCAACCAAAAACTTCAATAAAAAACTAATAAATCTACAATTAATTAAAGTTTCAAAAAATATTTTTCTTTTTTTTATATTATGTAGGGGAAGGCTTTGATCGTTCGCACACACGCTACCTTCAAACACTTCATATTTCTCCCATATTCCTTTATGAATCTCACATATGGCTATATATTGTAATAGCTAGCCTTAAATCCAATCTTTCCTAAAAAAAATTGAGAGTCTAATCAGAAAATATCACTGAACTTGAACATCATTTTTGTGTGCGAAACATCAAAGCCTCCCCCTAGACTTCTTTTTTAAAGCATTATTCTTGGGAACAATTTCATCGTGGACACGCTTTAGAAGTTAATCCATATATGTAGCTAAATCTCAAGATTGAAGGTCATATAACACAAGTTAAAACACAACAAGCTACCCTCTACCTTTCTAAGATGTTATATTCGTCGTGAAATAAGGTTTCATTTACGATTTTATTCAATTTGTTTGTCATGTTGCCAATTTCTTATCAAATTTTTACCGAATGTCTTTCTGAAAGAGATCGACAAGATAAACTTGATGATTGTTTTTTTTTGGAAGTTCTGCTGTTAAAACCATTTCGTGAAGCCGTTTTTTTTTTGGTAAAAATATTTTGAGAATAATGTTAAGATCTTCAAGGCTATTATCTACTTTAAAAAGAGTCGGTTTAGTGCAAAAATGTTATGAATATGGTTTAATTTTAATCATTAAATTGGTTTCTATTTTGCTAAGCCGTAATTTTGGCTAATCCTTAGTTCTGTAAGACATTTAATCCATTTAATCTTTAATAACCTAAATAATAGTCAATGCACATACTACAAACCAGTTGTCTGAGCTAACTCAATTCAGTTTTACAACGTAAGTAATCCACAATTTGTATTTGTAATGTAGTAATCTACATTTTTTTCTTTCATAAAAAATTGAATTGCAAAGAAATATTTATGGATATTATCTGTGATAGTAGGAAAAAAATAGGATTTCTGCAATGCAGTAAATTCCTTGCAAAGTACGTTTCTAGCGGGTATGTGTCTAAGCTCATTTTTTTAAATTTAATTTTGTAATTCTACACAGTTTAGCTCATTATTTTAAGAGACAAAGGGTATAGTTCTTTTGCGATTATCGTGAATTGTATGAGAAGACAAATTGAAGAAAACTAGTACTATAACTTTTCGAGCGTTCAATGTCATTTGACCTAGACCTTTATTTTCTATTATTCGAAACTTAAATGCCGTACGAATGGGATTATACAGCAAATTGAAGAAAATCATTCAAGGACTTTTTCTATACTCTTCAAGTATTTAGTTATCAAGTTCTCATATATTGTAATTAGACAAATAATATTTATTGGTTTAAATTGCATTTTAAATCATTTGGGAATGTTTTGACCGGCAAAAACGTTTGGAAGGGGGATTTCTAAGATTTATTCCAGTTAGCTTCAACAATCTTAATTATTTGGTGCTCTTATAAATTCATAACTCAAAATTTGCTAGAATTCACAAATTATTTTTCGTATTTCTGTCTTATTTCGAACCGAAAGGGTCATTGTATTTTTGTGATTGTAATGCAAACATTATAAATGTGGAATTTAACCTTATGCCCCACTGAAAAGGTTGAAATAGTATTTCCGGGAACACGAATATATCATATAGCTCAATTTTTTGGTAGGTAAATTGTCCGTCATTAATCCAAAGTGAAAAAAAGAGATAAAAATGTTTGATTACAAAGAAGTTTAGTTACTGTTCTTTTCTACTGTCCAATAACACAACAAAGTTTAATAACTGTTTTGAGTTTTTTTTTGCATTATCCGTTTACAATTATAATCTCCTCAACAATGTTCTTAGTCCCATCGTGCTCTTTGATTGGCTAGAGCTTTTAACACTTTCAAGCTATGGCCAATCAGAGAACGTGAAGATAATAAAATATTTTATTTTAATTTTAATTTTAATAAGAAAAATTTAAATGAATTTCATTGGTGTTTCAAGGGTGTTTCGACATAAAGGAAAAAGGATTTGATGAAATTTTGCGAAATATTTCAATTCTAAAGAAAATGTCAGTTGTCAAATTTTCTTCTGCAAATTACTGCTTCCTTTTTTGTGTATTATAAATATTACTCTTTATTATATAATATTAAACAATATAATAAATAATGGATAGGGGAAAGTGCCCATGCTTTACACGGTCCCAAGCTTTATAATGACTAAATTTTTCCTATGTTTTTAATAAATATGAGTCATCGCACCAAAATTATAAAAAACTTAGGTGAGAGTGTTCTGCTTTTCAAATATATTGCGAAGTCACATTTATTGAGAAACATAGGAAAAACTTAGTCATTATAAAGCTTGGGACCGTGCAAAGCATGGACACTTTCCCCTATATAGTTGTCATATTTAGTTAAGAAAGGGGTTAGAACACCCCTTTCTTAACTAAACTGAATAAAAACTTCAGAATTTACCGAACATTAAAAGTAATTATTTAAAAAAATCCGCCTATCTGCCTTCTAGGGTAGAATAGTCTAGTTGAGACGCTCAGAGGAAAAACAGAGCCTTTTGTAAATGCATTTTCCTATTGAAATAGCCCACTCTTGCTCTGAGCGATTCAATTCAGAGCCTGCTCCAAATAGGAATTTCTGACAACTTCAAATAGGAAACAGAGAATTTTTTATTTAATACAGCAGTGAAACACATGGAAGAGTAAAGAAAATCTCCCTTCTCGCGGGGTTTTTACCTAGTCATTTTCGATCCTAATCAGCCGAATATCGGAGTGCCTATGTATTATTCAATTTATTCGATAAATAAATAGTACAAGTTGTCCTATGGATTTCTGTTTTTTATATGGAGCTATATAAAGCCAGCTCCTTTACTCAGCTCACAGAGCCGATCGGGAAAAGTTATTTAGACAGAAATCTAGTATATTTATCCCTCCACAGGGATCAGTGACTTCCAAAAGAGGAACAGCCCCCACTTTTATGTTATTTCGCGTAAAGGGCACAAATGCAGAGAAATTCCCATACGCGTTTGTATGTAAAAGTGTGCATACAAAAGTGTACCTCTTCCGCTCGCGAAGTACACTATTCCATAAAATAACTCCCTCAACAAAAAGGGCAAAAAGGGAGTTGCGGAGAATGCAACACACCGAATCCAGCACACTGAGACACGAAGCCCCAGTGGACGATCCAGACATCACAAACTCCGCGAAGTCCGCGAAATACCATAGCCCACCAGTGTACAATAACCGGGAACCAAAGTGAACAGCAAGAATCTCCTATTTTATTATTTGACACCTTGCTCTTCAGATGAATCAAATATCCATTCATATTGATAAGTTTTAACTTAAAAAATCCCATTTAAAGTAAGTTTTGAATTAGGCTTTTCTGCCCTGTACCAAAAACTATCTCATCCTAAACTTACTATAGTAGACTCTCCCTAATTCGGCTCTTTTAAGATCGGGCTATTTTTTAATTCGGGTAGCAGTTACATTTGTAAAAAGTTTGTTGTCATTTTTCAAGTTTGATTACGATTATCAATGAAGCAAATATGCTGAAATTTGCCATGGTTTGACTTAGTTTTGATGTGATTTTGCATTATTATGGCATTTTCATGAACTTTACAATAAATATGAGTATGTAAACTCAATATGTGTATGCAGATGAATAAAAAATCGTTGTATTTCAAAAGTTTATCGCCCGAATTTCTCTCTAATTCCGGTGACATTTTGGTCCCAAATGCCCGAATTTGAGAGAGTCTAATCAAAATTCAGTAGGGTAAAGTGATATAAGTTGGACATAGTGTTACAAGTTGGACAATTCGCCAGTACAAGTTGGACATGGCTTTTTTCTTGATAAATACAGTACAAAATTTGTTTTTAAGCACAAGGAACCAAATTATAAAACTAAAGCATTAAGAATATACAAATAAAAATGAAATACTAAATTTATCAAGAAAAAAAGCCCTATCCAAATTGTACCATTGCATTGTCCAACTTGTACCAGTTTACCCTTCATAATTTTGAACTAATTCCCTGAAAAAGAATAAATTTGTATGCCCATCTAATCGTTCAGAGCTGAATATTGTTTTCTCATAATTTTTTTTATATTCAGCAGTCCACAGATCGTTACTCTTTCGTGTTTTTTTTATTTTAATTAAAATTTATTCATCACAAAAATTTAAGAGCAAAACGCCGGTTTGTTAGCCAATAGACTGCTCAATTGTCCAGAATTATCTCAAAGCTATGTGTTTTATTATGACTAAAGAGCAACGTCGAACAAGATGTTGTGAATAAATTTGGCAAATTAGCCCATATATCGCTGGAGTTATCACAAAACATCGCCCATCAAAGCATTTAATATGCCTCTTGAGAAATCTCACTATATAATTCACCGCTTATGAGGGGTTTTACATCAAAGGTAGCAATTTAGAGAGAAAATTGCAGGGACAAAGGGCATGATTACTTACTTGGAAATACTTTGTCACTTGTTTAACACATTTCTTTTGTAATAAGGTGTGATACAGTGAATAAAAAATACACCAATTAATTAACAATTGCTGCGCCTCCCTTCGTGTTGAGTGCAAAAAATGCGATGAACAGAAAATGCCTCCTCACACTGGGAAATAATTTATGTGTGATTTGTAAATGAAGAAGAGGGGAATTGAGCAAATAACATCTGTTTATGCTTCAAGAGCAATTGTGTACAATTGTCATCACGATGGAAAAATTAGTAAAAACAGCAAATACTTCATAAATAAGTCATCATTAAGTCACGCAAGAAAGTATAACGTCCATGAAGCGGAAAGAAATCTTGTATATTTTCTTTTTTGCAGCACTCATCTCTCATTTCCCTTCAGTCTTATCTCAGTTTGGGCGTGAAAGTGAACTGATTTTATTTATAGAAGCTTCACCGTTTGGTAAATAGGTTTCCGATAACTTTTTTTTTTGCTGTCCATCACCATTGGGTTGCCGGTTTTATCTTTGGCACCGGCTATGTTATGCAATGTGGTTTTTTATCAGTCCAACAAAAAAAAACTAGAAACCATTGATCTTGGCGCAAGAAGTGTTAATCCGAGGCTTTGTCAGGGAGTTTTTAGGAGTATTGGAAACGAGAGTTTCCAGGGTGTCTTTG
Organism: Phlebotomus papatasi; assembly: GCF_024763615.1. NCBI lineage: Eukaryota > Metazoa > Arthropoda > Insecta > Diptera > Psychodidae > Phlebotomus > Phlebotomus papatasi. The sequence goes on along the minus strand of NC_077223.1, from coordinate 30,925,221 downwards.
AGGAAAATTTCCACTCTAAGTTTGAGCCCACCATCTCATAATGAAGAAATTTTGAGATACGATAAGCTCATATGATAAGTCCACTCTGATTAGGGACTTTGACATGGTGTTGAGACCACCACAAAATTGATAAGACAAACATGATAAATGACCTTTCACCAGCATTTTATGGGATAAAGTTTTTCAATAATTTGTAGCACATTTTCTTCATGATTTTCTTTATAACAACATTCTTGGTTTAATTAACCAAATGACCTCCGAAAATGCAAGTGAATAAATTAAAATAGTAAATTGTCTAGTGCATTTCCAAGCAGAAAATCACACACTTTCACTTCCCAAGAACTTTTCTGACCTTCCCTCCTTCGACCAAAAGACCGCGAAAAAATGTATTTGTGAAACAAGGAGAAAATTTCTGTGAAACATGAAACATCCTTAAATTGAAAGTTTCACTGAAATTTTGAAGAATTTCACGTTCCTCGAAACCACAAAAGTCGATCAATAGAACGGATTTTGACCTTTTGCCTGCAATATTGTGTGATTTATCGTGTTAATTGCATCAAAAGCTGCCACAATTGAATGATGTGGGGACTGTGGGGATGATGGAAGGCATGAAGAAATTACTGGACAATTGATTTATTCACTTTAGAGTCAATTTCCATGTGACTTTTGCCTGGCGGTTCGGTCTTTGCATTCAATTGGGCGCGACTTTTGAGCTCACTGGGGCAATTTGTCTGGCATGGAAAATTGCCGGATAGAGCCTGATGACCCTCAGATACCATAAATATCCCCAAAATTGCTTAAATACAGGAAAATTGTCGATAAAATCGGGATTTTTTTGAGTGATGTCGCAAAATTGTAGGAAAAAATCAATTTGCCGGCAATGTGCTCTGGCGTCTCCCATCCCAGGCCACCGCCTTATTTCCGGTGTATTTTTTTTTAGGTGTCATACGATTTCCCGGAGGAACCAATCCCACCCAAGAAGCCAAATAATGAATAGAGAGCATAAAAGTGATAATTTTTCTCACCTAGGGCCTTCATGTATTCATCGAAGTTATCTGACCTGTCGAGTTTGTACTTCTTTCCTTCCCACACAGACATTCTGGGATGTTAATTTAGGTGTTCACTTGAGGAGAAAAAAAACTGCGAAAATTAGCTTATTCGTGAGAGTCACGCGTGCAAATTTGAGTATGATACTGTCAGAAATCGACTCGCACCGGCTTTTAAATACTACGCGCGCATTCTCTGCCCCCTGTCGGAAAAATTCAGTACTAACTATTCGGCATTCTTCGGGGGCAATTCGTCACTTTTCGTGTGCTATTTTGGAAAAAGTTCTGAAACTTCTCGGCGATCGCAGCGCCAGTGCCGCGTGCTTTTGTTTTTTTTTTACCGGTGATGTTATTCATTTGTGTGAAAAGTGATAAATAAACTAGAATAATCTGTGTTAATCCACGTAGAAATCCATGGTTCGAGTAAAGTACAGGTGGGTCTACCTACGCGATAGTGCCAAATGAAGTAAATCCAATGATAAACCCGTGTAATTGAAGGTACACTCTGGTGAAAATTGTCACTCCCCATGGGAAGCTTTTCCGGCCCCCTATCACGGATTTAGCAGAGAGTCTCAGGGCTTTCTGCCTCAAGAGTTATGGAGACGTTGGCCTGGCATCTGTTCAAAGTCTCAAGATCAAGTATATCGATGAGATATCACCGATATTCATCGTGAGACTTCGTCATGGACCCCATCGTTTCATGACAAGCATTTTCCCACTGCTGAAGCAGGTGATTATCCCAGATTACCCACTTTTTGGGCTCTGAAGTGGATGACTAACTTTCTCTGCGTCTTTTCATGTGCATCGGACGAGTAGATTGATGGGAATCTGATTAAACTTGAGTGTTTGCTTACAACGAGCACTATCAAGAGAATCTACATGTTCCTCCTGGAGAACACTGAGAAGGTCTTGCTTCCGGAACAGAAGAAAATACTGCCAAAAGCTGAGACTTCTTGATTGCCTATACTTTGCCCCATCTTCATTTCCAAGTAAGTGACTTTTTTTTTAAAAAAGAAACAAAATTTTTCGAAATCCTCTAAAAACTGCGGCAATTAATATTTTATCGCTGAAAATATTCCTCGTCCAATTAAAGCACAATTAACACAGATAACAATAAATGTGAATAATAAAATGAAGCCGTTAAATGACCAATTAATTTGCATTCAACCTTGATAAGTTTTTACATGAAGAATCACCTCAAATAAAATCTCTAAGAAAAACTTTCTTTCTGGTAGAGAGAAGGGAAAGATTTCATGGTGGGATGTGCTCCTCTGAGAAATGACACGATGCTTCACATTTTTCTATCGATTTAGAGACGATGAAGAGCAAGCAATAAATCATAAGGTTTCCGCCTTCATCCATTTTTGTACAACTTATTTATTCTGTCAGCGTTCTTTGGTGGCTTTTCTCGCCAAGCTAATGAGTTGAAAATGTTCTACCACCCCCAATTTACGGCACTCTCTCTCTTGGCGGGAAGAAAGCAGGGGGCGGAAAATGTGCCGGATGAAAAGTCATGTAACTGAAACCATAAGAAGATTCTTATGTTTTTCTGCCCGCCCATTTTTGTAGTTTGTTCAGTGGAGGGTATTTCCGTTAAATGTCCGGCGAATCTCAAGTGGAAGCGCAATGGGGGCAGGGGGTTTGGAAAAGCCCGCGAAAATTGAGACAAACAGCAGGGAGTCGCAGTGTTGATGAAAGAGATATAAATCGATGTAGAAAATCTCTTAGAATCTCTCACGCACTCCGTCGTTTTAACCCTTCGGAGTCAGGCAAAATTTTCCTTTTTGGTGAAATTTCTACTCTGTGATTTTTAAATGCATTTTTTTTTTATTTAACGAAACGTTTTGGACGCATTTTTTCGGAAGTGTTTTTTACGTTTCTAAAAAAGTTTTCGTGTTTTTAGAAATGATAATGATTCCATGTTTCTAGAAACATTTTCATATTTTGTGGAGAGATTTCTGTGTTTCTTGTAAACGTTTTTATGTTTCTAGGAACGTTTCTTTGTTTCTTTGGAAACTTTGGAAACGTTTTCGTGTGTCTGGATTTTTTTTGTGTTTTTTGGATATGGTTTCATGTTTTTAGAAACATTTTTGAATATTTCTTCAATATCACACTGCGTTTCTATGTTTCTAATAACTTTCTGTGTTTCTAGAAATGCTTTCGTGTTTCTAGAAACATATTCTTGTTGAAGAAAATTTCTGTGTTTGGAAGCAATTTGTGTTTCTAAGAACCCTTTGGCCTTTTTTAGAAATGTTTTTTGTATTTCGTCAGTTAAATCAGCATTTGTCGTAACTTCATTTTTGCGATTTCGGGATATAGGGTAAGTGCTCATAATTTTGTCCAGTTTCTTATTTTGGACACTTTGAAGATAACATTGGACACTAAAAATAAATTGATTAAAATGATGGATTTTTATTCCAATATTTGATGAAAAATGAATTCTATCTAAATATTTGTTCTTTTTGGAAGATTTTGACACTAAATACGTTAAATTTTGAATATGATTTGAGTTGAAATTGCTTTGTTGAAAATTCAGTGTGAGCAATTGCTTACGAGAAATATGACAGAACTTCGTGGCTTACTTCAGTCTTATTTAGTTTTGGTGAAGTACTAACAAAGTTTGTTCGCTGTTTTTGAGTGATATTATTGAATATTCATTGAATATTGTGTTGATTCACGTTACTGAGGATTTGTACATTTGACCTGAAGTGAGATTTGCCTTGTGAATAATATTTTTCGTGTGAAAAATGGGAAATTTTTTAAGACATTCACCAGTGAGGTGATGATTCTTATTTTGGACAGGTGTTTTTCTCACGAAATTTCGTGAAGTTTTAGCTTTTGTGATGACTAGGTTGGACAAATGCCTGGAGAAACAAAGGAGCATCATCTCTACGAAAGAGATGCAGTGAGAAATGCCTTGAAAGGCTCCCGGAAAGGGCAGGGAATGAGCGAATCCGCACGTACTTGGAGTACCGAAGTCAACTCACTTTAATGAATGATATGGAAAGTTTCTGGGCTTCTGTGACATTCTACGTTTCCCTTACATGAACAGGAAGAGGACTTGGTAAGATTGGTTCATCAATTGAAGAACAATGGGCATCCTATTGAGGCGGATTATCTGTCCAAATTTACAGACAAGTTGTAAAAATTAATAACCAAGTTGTCCAAAATAAGAGTCAAATTCACCTCTACATATCAATTCATTTTTAAACGTATTAAAACTAATTTTAGTAAAAATGAGATGATAAATAGCTTGCCAAGTTTCTAAACAATCCTTCTGAAAAGAGAGTAACAAAAAAAGTCAATTAGTATTGAAAATATCGCACTTCAAACTTGGGATATCGATGCTTATATGCAGACTGTCCAAAATTATAAGCACTTCCCCTATACATATTTAGAATCGGCGTAATTTTGTTTATTAATCGCATTTGAGAAAAAGAAACTTTTATAAGCCCATTAAAAATTATTTTAAACAAAAATTATCGTAAGTGCCCTTAATTAATAAAAATTTATCAGAATTTGTCGTAACTTCCATTTCTGGGCAAGTTACGACAAATTTTCATACAAAATTTTCAATAATCAGCATTTGCCGTAACTTCTTTTGCTCGTTTGCATGGCTTGTAATTTGCAGCAAAAATGTAAAATTTCTCATTAAAGCGTTCACAAACTCTTCCAAATCTCCAAAGACAGTGAGAATAATGCAACATTAACTAATTTTAATTCAATATTTGTGAGAAAAAAAGGAAGAAAAAATCCCTGCCCATCTGTCATTAATTCAAAACAAAAAAAGCGACACGGCGCGCAAAATTTATTCAATAAAAGTTACGAAATAAAAGCTTTTAATGACAGGCATAACAGTTTAATTGACTAATTTAGTCAAATCAAGGCGCTTTTTATCATTAGAATAATTCAAATTGATATATAATGCATTTTAGAAAATTGTCGTAACTTCCAATATTTCCATACATTGGAAGTTACGGCTTTATAAACGATAGAACTTACGATAAAATATTATTGTGTTTCTCCTAACATATTTCTCAATATTTCAGCTTTTAAATCATTTTATAAAGATTTTCTCAAGTTAACTTACAGTTTATTAGTGCCACTTTTATTATTTTGACTCAAAAGTATCGCATTCGGGGCTCATTTTTGAGAAAAATAAGGCTGTACTGAAAATTTCGTCTCCTGAAAAGTTGTCAAAAGAAAGTTACGACAAATGCTGATTTAACTGATGAATTTCTTCAATATCATACTGCGTTTCTATGTCTCTAATAACTTTCTGTGTTTCTAGAAATGCTTTCGTGTTTCTAGAAACATATCCTTGTTGAAGAATATTTCTGTGTTTGGAAGCAATTTGTGTTTCTAAGAACCCTTCGGCCTTTTTTAGAAATGTTTTTTGTGTTTTGGGAAGTTTTTAGTTTCGTCCTTTAGGGCAAAGAGAATTTTTTTGTGTTTTGGAAAGTTTTTGGTTTCGTTCTTTGGGGCAAAGGGAAATTTTCTGTATGACAGACAAAATTTCCGATACTTGTACAAAATGTATGAAAGACAAGATTTCCAAAGACAAACTGGGAAAAACAAAAATGTAAAAAACAAAATGGAAAAAACAAAGATTCCCGATCCCCCTGAACTGAATACAATTCTGCGTTTAATAAAGCTTCCGTTTTTCTGTATACGTTTCTGTGTTTCTTAAAAATGTTTTTGTGCTTTTTAGAAATTTTTTACTGTTTATAAAACAGTGTAGAAACATTTTTCTGCTTTCTAGTTTCATGTGGTTCTTAAAATCGTATTCGTATTTCTAGAAACATTTCTGTATTTCCTGAATACCATACTGTGTTTTAGTAATACTAAAACTAGATTACTAAAAGTAATCTAGAAACCTCTCCATATCTATAAATCTGAAATGCGTCCATTTGTTTCTATTCCTTTCTTTTTCTTCTAGAAACAGTTGTATTTCTCGTTTGCAATTCCGTCTTTTTAATTATGTTTCTGTGTTCATTTAATGCGTTTTCTACTTTTCCTAAACTATTATGTTTTTTCGACACGTTTTCACAATTTTAAGAGACGTTTCTATGTTTGCAGAAACTTATTCTGTGTTTCTTGGATATGTATTCATATTTTTATTTTAGAAACGTGTCTGTATTTCTTTTTTTTCTGCATTTTTAAAAATATTATACTGTGTTCCTTGAATGAATTTTCTACCTTCTTTTCTTTTTAAATCTTCGCGAAAATGCGTTTCTAGAAACGTATGTGCATTTCTAGGGTTTCTAGACAAAAAAAACATGCTTTTAGAAACATTTCTGTAATGCATGTTTCTAAACACATTTTCGTATTTCAAGAAACATTTCTGTGTCTACAGATATCTTTGTTTCTAGAAATGTTTCTGTTTTTCAAGATTCTGTATTCCTTATGGCGTCTACACTAGAAAAATTTATGTCCATATTTATCAGTTTTTCCTATAAACGTACACGATTTACTTCATTACTTCTGTTTCTTATTTTTTAGAAACGTATTTCCTCAATACGTTTCTACTTTTCTGGAAATCTTAGACAGCCAGTTCACTTGTGTTTCTACAGTAAATTATCACTCAATTTCAACCAAATATGATCAAACATTAGAAATTCGGTCACCTTCCACTCCCGGGAGATCACTTTTCTCAATAAATCTTCGCGTTTCAGACGATTTCTTAGAAATGTCATCACGCTGTTTGTCCATCTGACCGTCCGGCTGTCGCGAGCTCTAGAGGCCAAACGGTTAGAGATAGCGACTTGGGATCTAAAAGGGATCCCACATAAGTCGGCCCAAGGATAATTTTCCCCTCATCGCTCTCTTTTCCCTCCAAAAGCATGTTTTTAGGGATCACTGGAAAACGCGTCGTGCTATTTATTCATTTTTGGAAATGTTTTAAAGATTACCCAGGCGAACAATTGACTATGTGTCAAAATACCGCTAAATCATTCCTAATAACGGTTTTTAAAGTCAAAGGTTAAAAAGACACTAGAAAGCGCATTTATCAGGCGAATGGGGTTGTGTTTGGGTTCGTTGGAATGGTTTTGGAATTTTCGACAAAACTAGAGCGGTCCCAATCGGTAATGAACCGGTTCATTACCGATAACTAATTTTTATTTGAAATTCAATTATATTAGTCTTAAGTTATTTTGGGCAATGTTTTGAGTGATTTATAAATCCGTTCAAAGCGGTTGTGAACCGGTAGTGAACTAGTTATAAATCGATAAGTAATTTTTGCCCGAAAAGCAATTTTGTTACTCTTAAAATTATTTTGTGGAATCTTTCGAATGATTTACAAGTCGATTTAAATCGGTTGAGGATCGGTAAACGGTAAATGATGTGAAGGTATTTTTGAGGAATAGCTTCTAAGCCACGAGTTCGAGTACTTCACAAAGCCTGGTACACTTTGCCACTCCTACTTATACTCAATTTAAAGTTACCAAGTTCGTTCTCGGTTTTGAGATAACTCTAAACATTTTGGTGTCAAGATCTCGTAATTAATTGACAGCGTTATGTAATTTTTATGCAAATTGCCTAATTTCCAAAGTTATAATAATAACTTTGGGCACTCAAAGAGTGGTAGAGCACTCGCTCTATGATGCAAGTGTCCCGGGTTCGAATCCCCTTTAGGTCACCAGGAATTTTTCTGACGTTAAAGGTGTTCGGATTGCATCCAGTGAGCTTCACTGCACTTGATTCCACGGGTATGGGACTGACAACCTCATCCCGTACAAGAAAAATAATAATGCGTGTCTAGAAATCTCTCTGTGGGAAGGCCTAGCTTCTTTATGGAATGTTGTGCCATCATTATTATTATTAAGTTCGTTCTCAGCAATTAATTGAAATTAATTACCAAGATTCTTCAAATGGGCGTGACACAAAATTATTAGTGGGCGGTGCTTAGTTTATCGGGTTAAATTTAAAAAATTTAACGAATTTAACTTGATTAAAAACAATCACGATGAAGCATGGTAGGGAGTCACAACATAATTTAGCGCATGTACGTAAAACACGTAAGGGTTAACGGCGTTTGGGTGAGAATATTCAAAGAATTCTTCATATTTTCCCGCAATCAAAGTGCAACCGACACGCTGGAAAGACCAGTAAGTCTCTCCTCGTCTTTTTGCTTATATTTTCGCTCTCTCTGTTTTGTTATCAAAAGGAAAGGGGGCATTTTTTCTAGTCTCTTTCCTCTTCATGTTCAACAATTCATTCTTCGTGATTAGTGGACAAGTGTTTAAGAATAATATCGGGTGTTAATTAAGAGAAAAAAATTGCGTGGACAATGGAAGACAATCCGTTTGAACTGATGGACTTAATTGATGAATTCCTGAGGGATTCACTGGAATTTGAGGTGGATTTGAGTGAGAAACTGCTTTGCCATGTGTGCGGAGAGAAATGTTCAGATGAGCTGTCTCTTGAGATTCACCTGAAGAGCCATGGTGATACTTTTATGGGGCTCAAGTGTCTCTTCTGCTCGAGGATATCCTTCACTAACTGTGACATGAATGACCATCTATCTTGGCACCTGAAAGATGTTCTGACAGATTTTGACTTCAATGGAGACTTTGAGGGTGATTTCTTGGATGTGCCTGAATTTGAGACAATTTTACTAACCAAGTCAGAGCAGAATGTTGAAATTAGACCAGTTGAAGAGACTGCTGAAGGTAATTTCAATAGAAAAGATGATGAAAAAATACAAGAAGTGACTCAGTGTGAAATTTGTGGAAAAATCATGTTGAAATCTTCTGTTGGAATTCATCTGAGGACCAAGCATTCTCCAGATAAACCTTTTGAATGTCAGAAATGTGGAAGGACTTATAAAACTAGAGGATCACTAAAATTTCATCAGGACAATCACAGAAATAGGACAAAATCATGGATTTGTGAAAAATGTGGAAGTTCTTTCTTTGATGGCAAATCTCTTCAAGCTCATTTGAGAAGATTGCATGGAAATTCATCTGGAAAACATTTCTGTGGAATTTGTGGGAAATCTTTCAGAACCAATAATGATATGAAGTATCATAGAGAAATGGTTCATATGACTCTGGAAAAGAGATTCAAGTGCAAAATTTGCTGTCTTCCCTTCAAAGGTGTCCAAGGATTGAGGAGGCATGAATCTAAGCATCGCAATGATGAAATATTTTCCTACAAATGCTCCTTCTGCGAAGTTAAATTTTCAGAAGAACTTTCATGGAAGCGTCATGAAGACAATTGCAGTGGTCAAATGAAATATAGATGCAAGTTTTGTCCGGAAAAATTCACCACCTACATCAGGCTTAGGGGTCATCGGAGAAAGGTCCATGTGGAAAAGATCATACGGAGGAAATCAAGGAAAATATCAAATTGAACTTGTAATTTTTATCTATATTTTCTTTGTATAAAATGTCAAAGAATGATTTTGTGACTTAATTAAAATATAATCTCCTTATCAAATGTTTAAGACTATTTTTTTGCTAAATAAAATTATTAGGGATGATTTAAAAGTGACTATAAAAATATCACTCGATGGAATTGATTGAAAATCAATCTGACTAACATTATATAATGGCACCTTAATTGCTACATCTCAGGGATATCCTGGTTTTATTTGGGATGCTTTTGTCGAGTCTGTCATGTGATTTTTTAATCCTGGAATTATTTAGTCTTCATCTTCACTTTCCATCGCAGCTTGAATTTGACTCTGAAAAATAGAAAAAAAAGTATTTTTATGTTATTAGGGTGCTAGGCTCAAGCCTTATAGGGCTTTACCTCTCGAACCAGTCTTGCAATTTCAGCTTTCTTCTCGCGTTTGAAGAAGCCCAACTGAAAAAAAATAAATAATTAAATAAATATAAGACGTAGGATTTAATTGAAGTTTTCCCCAAAGAAAAATCCTTACCCGGTATAGGATGTAGGTGATGATTGTTAGGAGTAGAAGACCCCCTATGACTGACACTATAATCACCCAAATTTGCAACTCTTGTGGAATGTCCTGGACAAAATGGGTGTATGAGGGTGTTTCTGTGATTTTTATCATCTTCTGAGCTTCATCATCATCTCTAGTCACTAGAGATGCTACTCTTAGTACTAAAGAGTCTCTATATTCATCAAGAACTGAATTAATAGACTGAAGATCTACTGGAAACGTTAGTTTTACAACAATGGGAGCGTCTCTTGGTGTAACTGAACCAGGAATAGTTACAGTTCCTCTAATACACTCCACATCTTCTTGATTGCAGTCCAAAAATATCGTTTTGTTGATGTGCGAGCCTAGAAGTAAATTGAAAGTAATAAATCTAAATCCATTCTCTCTTAAAAGTTTGGAAAATGTTTTTCTTAAATTTCAAGAAATTCATGTTTAGGGAAACTGTACCAAATTTGAGACAGGTTGCAGGTAAGCACCAATGTTGACTATAGATGGTCATATAGAGAAGATTTTTATCTATTCTGTATGATCTTATGCAGAATGCACTGTATATATAGTTGAAAAGTGATGTAGGTCTCTCTGTCTCTCAGTTAATCCTGCCAAGACCGCACTAACCATTTTCGCGAAAAAACGAAACTGAAAGGAGTCAAAGCACTCAAGTTATTTGGGCAGGAACTTGTCCTTCAAAAGGAAGTTAAGTACTTTGGTATTTCACTTGAGCAAAAACTAACCGGAAGGGTTCATCTGGAAAGCCGTGTTAAATCGGCTACTATAGTTCTCTCTTTAGTTGTCTTTCGCAAACAATCATGTTATGAGTATACAAAGCCACTGTTAGACCGGTAATATGGGGATCTCAGTGGCGCAATAGGTAAGACCATTGGCTCTTGGGCGGATGAGATCTTTGACTCGACTCTCACAGTTGTGAGTTCGAGTCCCGCTCGGTGCAAACAACTGAATGTCTGATATAGACAATTTTCACATGTAATATAGTAACGTTATACAATGCACCGTCTTTGCCCAGCAACTCCGGGAGCATGGAAGAAGCATGCACACCAAGGGAACGCGCTTCTGGGCGGTCTACAATAGACTTAGAGGAATCTTCCACTACGAGAATTAACGTTGTAAAAATGATTACCATATAATAAAATATTTTGATACGATTAATAATAACCGGTAATATCTTATGAAGCCGTAAGTAGCCGAGGAGCCAACCACTGCCCTGGAGATCATGTTAAGCTTGCCATCACTATCGCTTTTCATAAATTCAAAAGGCACGGTAGCTCTGAGGTTACGCTCAGCTTGAATAAGCCTGTTGTTAGACATCTAGAACTTCTAATGAGGAATGACCTCCACATTGAAGGAAGGCTCTACCCGATCAAATAATTATAGCAACACTTCATACGAGTGTTGACCGGGTTGAACGCGCGGATGATATGACGGTTCTCGTGTTGAGAGATTCTCCCTCGAACGCCGGTTACCACTGCTCGGTATTAAAATTAGCAGATCAGCGCCCTTCGGCCAATACACGACTGCATTTCAGGCTAAGTTCGTCGCAATCCTGCTTGGTGGTCGGAGTCTAGTGGAATCTGGCATCGAAGGCAAGAAAGTTCAAATCTCTTCAGATAGTAGAGCTGCGATTCTATTTATAACATAATATAAGTTGCGGTCTGCTTTCGTGATTGAGTGCAGAAAAATGTTAGAAACGGTATTACAAAGATGTGACGTCGGCCTAAATTGGGTACGTGGACACAGAGGTATAGTGGGAAATAAAGAAGCGGATTGCCTCGCGGCAACGGGGACACAGACTGCCTTCATGTGTCGCGAACCCAGCTTTAGAAATTTCCTTGTGAACGAGGAAATCTATTATACAGGAAGATTTATTAAAACTTCATCAGGCAGAACGAACTGCGACTAAGGATTGTCGCCTATCCCAAACTGTTCACGGCCACCTTAGATTAGAAAAGACAGCATGTACTTGATAGGATGCAGTCGCTGAAGAGCCGATTTTAACAGATCGCTGTCTAAACAAACATCTGAACAGGATGGATTTCCAATGTAACATATTGTCCAGAGGATGCAATCAAACTGAGGAGACTGTCAATCACTTTGTGTGTGACTGCCCCAGCCGCTCCAGCCTGTAATATTAGACTAGTGCTGCTGGGTAAAGCGATATTGTCTGATGGGGACTTATCAAGATTAAAGCCGCTCTGTTTAATAGAGTTTGTCCGAAAAACAGACAAATATTGCCCTTAACTGGGGTTATTTGGGGATGCACAATGGACCGAAATGAAGTCCTAGGTGTAGCGGTCCCATAAGGAATCGTCCCCACCGTATTCTAATCTAAAAAGCACAAATATTCCGAGTTTGAAGACATTGCTTTATGTATTAATATCGAACACAAAGTTTCTCAAAGTTCCTTACCCTTCCAAAATTCCTACAATGCTTTTGGGCCATATGGCAAGTGTCTGAAATTTAGTACAGTTCCCCTATGCTAAGAATACTTACCAAAAGTGGCTTCATCCAGACTTCGGGTACTGGTTAAATATTCCTGCTTGATTCCTAGGGTGTATGGATTGAATGTTGTTGTCGTTTCAATGTTCCTTTTCTTCCGAAATAGTTGATTGAACTCATCCTGTTGATTGACATTATCATGGTTCCCTTCCATATTCAAATCGAATCCAAGTTTTGAAGCATCGTAGTTAATAGCATTAAGATCATCGGCAATTGCAGGAAAGCTTGTGGTATATTCAGTTGGATTCTGAATTAGGAATGTATCATTCTGAGTCCATACAACATTGAGGGAGTGGGATTTGTAGTGGATAATAGCCGTGATATCTCCAAAGTTAATAAAGTTTATCCATCGGTTACCGCGTAGTAGGGAAACTGGTATGTCAAAGATTACCTTGACTTGACCGGCAGGGAGTACTGTGGGACCATGATTGTAAAATTGAAGGGCATGTGTTATGTTTTCTTGGTCATTTCGATCCCTGATGGCGACAAATGGTGGCGATGATTGTCCCACAATCTCAATTTCACTCATTTCCTGGATAGCAATGGTAAATTCACTGGTATTATCTTCAGGATTCTCTTCTTCTCCTGTACTTGAAACATTGGCTATGATAAAAGCTTCGGATCCTTCCAGTGTTGATGGATCAAATCCGAAGGTGATTGGATGACTTTGACCATTTAATAGGGGTTCTGTTGATAGGACACATGTCATAATGTCATCGCTGTCGACAAGACAATTGGGCAAGATTTTCATTATGCTGAGACTTGGACTCTTTTCAATGGTTATTTTGGGCAAATAAGCTGCCTCTCCATGATTTGTTATTTCATACTGAGCCCTGAAATGTCCTTTAGATCCCAAAATGTAGGGTTGCGGAGCTATTAAATTTCCAGAGATGCGTAGGTCTGCCCTGCATGGAGTATTCTTGCAGCCGGTGTTGAAAACAACCTGACTCCTGACATAGGACACTTCATTTGGATTCAGATAGACACAGTTTTGACAAAATTCTCCTTCTTGTGGTGTATTGTCTAGAATTTTCCACGACATCTCCAAATCTATGGGTTTAAAGATGATTTCTGTTCGAGATTCCACTGCAACATCAAATACTCTGCAATGGCTGTAATTTTGAGGACTCACATTCACTTCAAATTCCTGTACTTTTCCACCATCAGGAAACGTTATTCTTCCATATTGAGCATCAGCAATAACTTTTATCGATAATCGTACATTTGAAGGGAAGGTGGTTGGTGATTGAAGATTCCAGCAACTGTTAAATTTCAAAGTTGTATCTCCAATGTCTAATTCGCGATTTTGTGGATTTAATGAGCCTATCACTTTGACCACTGGATACGTACGATAGATGAATACTGTTTCATTTTCTGGGGCTCCAACTGCAATATCTGGATAACCATTTGCATCTATGTCGACTCCGCGGGAGATACTGTAGCCAAAGAGGTGATTTCCACCTGGAGATGTTAGTTTTTGTACTGGTTTTCGTTGCAAACCTTCACGACTACCCAAAAATATGTAGACTGCTCCGTCGCCTTCATAGGGAGCTCCAACGGCCAAATCTACAATGAGGAAAAGAATGATATTTGAACTTATAATCAAATCTTTAGAACTACTCAAAAGTGATCTAGGATATATATATTTCGAGGATCGAATCTACTTCGTCTCCAGGTCGCCTTTTCTGCTTTTTTCTAAGCTATCAAACTATTTTAAGTTTCTGAATTACAAGATGAAAAATCGATTTTTTTATTGCTTAAATCGAATGGTAAACTATCTAAGAATATGCCATAAAAATTTCAAAAGTCAATTCGATATATTTTCGAAAATAGAGTAGCCAAAACCGAGGAACGTCGTGAATGTTTGCGAGTACTCGAGGGAATTCAGAGAATTTGGAAGTGCATTTTTTCCACTTATAATTTTTACGATTTTGACGAATTTCATTTTCTGATAAATGATGTCACGCTGTTTGTCCGTCTGTCCGTCCGTCTGTATGTTAACAACTCTATAGGCTAAACGATTAGAGATAGAGAATTGGGACTATCGGGTTCTCCCCCTTATACGCGTTAAACCTTAAACGAGTTATACGATTTTTTTTTCATTTTTGGATACGTTTTAGAAATGATCCAGGCGAACTTTCCGCCATGTATTTACGAAAACACCGTTGAATCATTCCTAATAAGGGATTTTCAAGGTCAAAGTTGAAAATGGTTCTAGCGAGCGTTTTTTTAAACTTATTCAAGGTCGTTTGAAAAGTCTTGGAATTTCTGACAAGTCCGATTCGATTCCAATCCGATCGAATTTTTGTCCGAAAATGAATTGTATTATTTCTAAACTATATTGAGCGATTTTTAGAGCGATTTATAAACGAGTTTATATCGATTGTAAACGGGTAAATGGTAAATGATGTGATATTGCTTTTAAAAATATCTTAGTTTTGGCCTTCTAATTCTCCTCCCTTAACCCATTCAGTCAATGTACCAGAAATACTTGAGATAGAATGTTCATATTTTGGAATTAGATTCATACAGATTAATAGATGATTTTTTTTTGAAAAAACAGAATTTTTATCTATTATGGGGGCGCGGGGAGCCCCTGTCAAACACACGTCTTAACGGTCACTGAATTTAATTTCTGTGTATTAATTTATTACAAAATCTATTGCTTTAGATAGAGTAACTATCCAAGAAAACAAATTGGCAACTAGAATTCAAATCAGGAAAGAGGAAAAAGGGCAATTTTTATCAAATTCGAAGGGATGTCGAATTTTCCATCCGCCATTTTGAACAACAATTTTGCATGACCTTCCGCGAAGAAAGAAAACAATAACAAAATATATTTTCATCTACATATCGTCCGTCGGTTGCGTCTACCTCTGTCGCATCTACCTTTTTTTGTGTCAGCATTCCCACCTTCCCCTAGTGGAAAATGAATGAACTAGGGTAGAATAACTACACTTATCGCCATGTTTAGGAAAAAGTGAAATTAACTGTATTATAACTTTTGATCCCTTATAATCAGATAACTCAAATTCGACATAAAGTTACTTAGATATATTGCCTCTAGATTCGTTAAAGCAAAAGTCCAACAATTTAACGCGGGAGTACCAAAAAAACTTATTTTTATTAACAATGCAAAAATAACCACTTCGTCGCCACTTTTTACCACTTTTCGCCAGTTCTGTAACCACTTCTCGCCACCCACTTGGAAAGGTACAAACTCGATTATTTTTGCTATATTATGCAAAGAATACATTCAGCATTTCTTTTTCTTCATGGTCACTAGGGTGTTTCAACGAGGAAAAAAAATTTGGCACTATTCTCACGGTGCTGTATTTGATGAGACTAGAAAGTTTTTCTTCGACTACCATATTATCAGACGCCATTTAGAGGTGGCTGAACGACCCTCTCTGTAGTGTAAAATCAGAAAATTGTTCTACAGGGTCATTCAGCCACCTCTAAACAGCGTTTGATCATATGGTCGTCGAAGAAAAACTTTCTTGTCTCATCAAATGCAGCACCCTGAGAATAGTGCCAAAAATTTTTTTTCCTCGTTGAAACACCCTAATGGTCACCTTATTATTACTCACATCAAATGATTTTTCTTTGCTTTTATTAAGAAATAAAATTATTAGACTATTGCAAAAAATAAAAAAAAGAAGATTTGACAACTGAGAATCTATAAAGTGAAGTTAGCGTCGCCTATTGAAAAGCAATGGCGACAGGTGGTGAATCAATTTTAGAATATTACCACTTTCCGCCATGGCTCATTTTCACATAAAAATAATATAAAATGAAACATTAAACTAAATACAAATTTAATGTATTAGTCGAGTGTAATTAAATGTTCAATAGACAAATTATTCAAAATCGGAAATTTTGTTAGATAAAAGTATAATGACACTTACTATATTTGGTAAGAAATATTGGATTCGATGCTCTTGCTTAAATTATTCCTCTAAAAAATGCTTAAACATTTAAATTCGAAACAAAAAATTAGTGTTTTTCGACTCTATAAGTAACAGCAGTAGATACAAATAATTTTACCGGTTATTTATTTCATAAATAATGAAAAAATTGCGATTTCAATACAAGTGGCGAAAAGTGGGGCACTGGCGAGAAGTGGTGATTCCACCTTATAATTTATCAAATGTATCGAATACGCTCCATATAGATTTAAAACAAAACAAATAGATTTTTTGTAGCAATCAATAGATCGTCAGATTCATTGCCGACTTTAGATTTTTTTTTTGTATTGGTAAATAATATGATTTGATTTGCATTAATTTTTTTCAATTTTAAAATTTAATATTCTACTCTTTTACCTTATCATTCTCTAATTTGAATAATATTATTGCTCGAATTCTAAAGAAAAGAAGAGAAGTAACGAATTCATCAAAATTTCTTCAAGTCATTATTTGAAATGATTTTGTGAATATGACATTTTAAGAAAAACACAAGTTCACGATGTTTGTCGGTCGATTCGTTTAAACCAGGGGCATGACATTTCCTATGTTTCCCATATGTTTCTAGCGTGCCGAAAAAACTTTTGAGTTCATTGGCACATTGACTGTCATTGTAGAATGAATTGGAAAATAATACAAATACAAAATAAAAACCAATTTAATATAGAATAGGCAACCGAAAACCCCAAATTGGCAACCTACGTAGTTTTCGAGATATCTTGTAAAATGTGTACAAAATCAGGAAAAAATTTACACTTAAACTGGTCGCATTTTTTAGAGCTAATGTCACCTCCCTGGTTTAAATATTATTTGAGTTGAAACCCAAACGGTTAGAGATAGAGACTTGGGGTAATCGAGAGATCTTTTATAAGTCGACTCAATGGATCATAAACATAGCCTTCACATCTCTTCGCCCGTTTCAAAACCATGTTTAACTAACGCATGGTCGAAGCTCTGAAAGTGGACGAATGACCTTGAAACATTCTTTCTAACAGGTTTCCAAAGTCAAAGTTTAAATAGCTGTTCAGTATACATTTCTTGAGTGATTGAAATAAATTTGTGTTTGTTTGGAGGACTTTGGATCCTCGAAAAAGTTAATCACGAATTTTAACGCGGGCGTGAGCATACTCCAAAGTGTTTTGCACTTGATCACCCATCTATTTATATTGTGTATAAGTTATTTGCGTTATATTTAAGAACATCAAATGTATTTAGTCATTCAGTAGTGGTCTCTAGTTCATGAAAGTCATGCAGGTTCAAAGACGAAATTCTGTCTTCCTCACAGGATTAGAGGAATTTCCAACTTTTGGGAGTGATGGATTTTGTATAAAAATTGATGTGAGATATTTAAGTGAGAGGAGTAGAAAGAAAGCGGAGGAAATTCTCAATGAAACTGACGAAATCAAAGAGAAAGCTGTTAAGAGGATGAGTGAATTAATTAGGGGTTTATTCCATTTTATCTATTTTTTGCGATTGAATTGGTTTTAAATGTGGATTTTTTCAGGAGAAGTTGATATCAATGTTCCACATGACAATCTTCCATTGATGATTAAATTTTTGAGAGCTAGAAGTTTTGACGTGGACGAGGCGTTTAAACTTATGAAGGATTATTTTAAGTTCAAAGTAGAATTTCCAGAAATATTCCAAGGAATTGTTCCATCGGAATTAGGAAACATTTTTGCAAAGAACACTATTTTAATTTCCCCAGTGAAAGATCAACATGGACAAACCGTTATTATGGGACGTGCAGGTTTTTTTTTTTTTAATAATTGTTCTATCCTTGCAATACCAAAAAAAAATACTTTCAGAATTCCTTGATTTCAATATTGCCTCACCGATTGATTTAATTGCGGCTTTTTGGGTATTTGGTGAAGTACTTATGATGGAACCAGAAACTCAAGTTAATGGATACATTGGAGTAATAGATTGTAAAGGATTTTCTTATCAACATTTTAAACACATCTCTTTAAAATTGTTGAGACTTCTCCTGCGCATAACGATGGTATTAACTTATAAAGAATTTGAGCTCATTGGAAGCTTTTATTAATCAAAAATCTTAAATTGTGAACAATTATTTTTCCAGAATATTGTACCGATCGATTCTAAGAGATTTCACTTCATAAATCAGAACTCTTATGTAACTGCCCTGTATAAGATCGTAAAACCTTTCATGCCGCAAAAATACATCGATATTATACATTTTCACGGAGAAAATATCGAAGAACTTCATGAATATGTGCCAAAAGAATGCCTCATCGAGAGTTTTGGGGGCACTTTAAAAGAGCCACAAATAACTGAAGAACAATACAGGAAAAATCTGGAGAAATTTGATGCTGAGTATTTTGCGATTAATAAACTTGGGTATAGAAATATAGTCTAAAAACCATCCAGCATCGAATTATTTTTACTAAAATATGTAAAATATATTTATTGGATTAGGTAGGTTGAGTGGATAGATAAGGTTTGATGGAATTTTGGTAAATATAATTTATATATTTTATGGAAATTGTCTTTTTTTCATTTTTCTTTGTGTTTATTTAGACCATGTTTACTATTAGTTTAAGCATTAAAGGATTTGAAAACTGAAACATTCATTCCAAGTTTTAAATGGCTATGCTGGCTATGCTTATAAAAATGAATAGGAGAGCTGTACCTAATTTCGGACAACTTGTAATATCGGACAGTTGTTATGTTTCTCAAAATTCCATTTTTTTTTCATTTTCTAGAGATCGTACAACGCCAAAGAAAGAATATTGCAATATTGTAGATAAAGCATTTTCTATACATTTATTCACTGGAAACCTGTCCGAAATTTGGCACAGTTTCCCAAAAGTTAACCTTTTGAGTAAACCTGCACTTCTCACATGATAAAGTTCTAATTAATTAGATTTTTATTTCCGTAAGTGTAAATTAAAGGGCTTCTTAAATACTGCTACTCTTGAAAATTTTCGAATTTCTTGCTATTATGGCTAGGAACGATAAATGTTAACTGATAGGGAAACTGTACAGAATTTCGACCAGCTTGTAATTTCGGCCACTTCCTTTGTTTCTTAATAGTCCATAAATTTTTAGTTCTTTTCGTTCTCTCGTTTTAAAATGTTAAGAATAATTTTAGGAAAAAAAAACAAACAGGATAAACTAAGATTCTAAATCAGACTCCTAAAAAAGAAGTAACAAAAAATCTCAATTTGTATTAAACTTAAAATGTTGGTTATTACATGCAAATATGCTGAAATTTGATATACTTCTCCTAATCTATATTTAGACCTGAAAGATTTCTGATCGGCATATTCTTTTAACAAATTTAACGCTCTATAACTTTTCTAAAGATTGTGTTCCTCTAGGGGAATGTAGGCAGGCTTCGCACGTGTGAGCTTTCGAACGATGCGAATTTTCTCTTTATTTCCAAAGAGTTGGTTTCGCATTTCTTAACCATAAGTTAAGTATTTATGAACCTTATCTTTATTTTAAAAATAGGCAGCCAAGTCCTTCTTTCCTAGGTGCTAGTATTAGAGTTCGTAAATTTCAAGAAATTTCATGAATTTCAGCCTAAAGTACATGGCGACTGCTGTGAAATTTCTGAAATTTTACCATCTCTAGCTAGGATCATAAATAGAAAATTGGCCCAAAATGGGTAATTTTGATGGCGCACATTTCATTTGATTTCTCATAGTTAAACTCATTTCTAAAAAAAATCACTTACACAGTGGATGAAGAGTATACTTGAGATGATATTTACGTATGCATAGGAGGGAAATTATTTTCACGGTAGCGGAAAATTAGCAAGTACTGCACTGTGTGTGGTTTCAAACACTGAATGTGTGAGCGTTCGCACATCCATCAGACAACTCCAGCTTGAAAATCATAATCTCACTAAAGCCTTATAAGCCATAGTGGGGCATTCGTGGCCATTTCCTCTTCGACAGGCGTATAGTGTCCTTCCCATCTCCATGAGACGACGGTTATTGACAGTGTGAACCGTGTGAATATGTTCATAGTCGATTTTTCGATATTCATTTGGAAGAAAAAACAGTGCTCCAGAAAATGTGAAAAAATGTGTTTTAAAGATCTTCTTTTAGTGCAGTGATAGTTTCCGCGAGTTCACGGGGGTACAGTATAACAATCGGAAAATAATTTTTAATTGTAGATAAAGTTTATTTCGAGAAAAAAAGCAATGACGAACCCAAACCCCATCGTTTGAACGCTGCCCCGGGGGCAAGAATCGCACAAATCGTCATATTTTTTTTCCTTTTCCTGTCCAGTCCAGGAAAAACCAACAAATCTGTGATAGTGAACTAGACATGCATAGAAACCTAAAAGATCAGAGAACTTTTTGGTGTAGTGCAATTCACTGCCTATTTTACAGTTTATGCAGAAAAAAGTCCTGAATATGAAGCACGAAAAAATGTGCGCAGGTTGCCTACATTCCCCTATCTAGAACGAAAATGTACTTTACGAGCCTTATTGCAAAAAAAAATTACCCGGTTCAACAGTTATTAGGTGTCTGTAATAAAACATCATAAACTTGTTAAAGGGTCTTTCGAAGACCTCAAATCCTAGATACATTCATCCGGAGCACTTTACATTTATCTACGTGCATTTTTTATAATAATATTGTCCTCTAAATAGTCAGAAAAAAATGGTTTTCTGACTATTTCTTGAAACTATGACTAAAATTTAGTGTATTTTTACTGCTCGAACTTAAAGAGAGAACAATATAGGGGAGACCGAGGAGGTTTGGGACACTTTTTCATGTTTTGACTTTGAGGCAGTATTCCAAAAAATCACGATAGTGTATTTCAATTTTATGCGGTCTATAGGATTCTTATGGGTATTGACTATATAAAAAGTATGCGATAGAACTTGGAAAACAACCAAAAACAACAGAATTTTCTTGGAGAAGATAAAACATTTAACTTGACACTTTTGTCCCAAACCTCCCCGATTTGGGGTAGTGTGAGACACAAAAGGGGATGTTTGGGACGCATTTTATTTATTTTTTCATCATAATTTTGCACACAAATTATACACAGGAAAATTTCCGCGTTACACTCCACTAAGCTTATCCAGAAACTGGCTAAAATCTCTCTAGTCACCGGCTGGCCTCCCTACTTTTCCCTCTATCGGCAATAATATCCCGCTTAACCCGTTGCCCATATATCTCTCTTTCAAGATCAATTAGGAAATTTATTTAAAATGAAAATGTAACCGCAACACACTGACTTGGAGCTTAAACGGTAAGATATATTAACTTTCGATCTTCGATGACCTCCAATATAAACACATCCTACTTTTAGACGTTTTTTCTCACCCTTCTTATTCCCTTCCAAAACCATGTTCTTTTGATTTATTTCGAAAACGTTAGATACGATTTCTTTTTTTTTTTAAATATGTTTTGAAGGTAGGCCAGTTAAACATTTCGTCCATACATATCGTCGGTTGCCTCAGCAACTGCGCTAACTGCATCTGCTTTGTGTCTGCATTCATTGCAAACGCCGCGCAGCGATGCGTTGCTTACAACGATTGCTGACACAAAGAAAATGCAGTTAGCACAGTTGCTGAGGCAACCGACGATATCTAGACCTAAAAATAACCATCTTGAATTTTCGAAGGTCAAAATTTAATCACTCTGGACGGTTTATTTTTCAACCGATTTGGAAGAATTTGGTTTTTTGGAAAGGTTTTGAAATCGGCCTCATACGGTAGTAAATCGATAAAGTACCAGTAAATACCTTGTCTTTTTTTAAATTTTTTTTCTGTCGGTAAACTTGTTACCCATCTAGAGGCCAAACGGTAAGAGATTCAGATCTTTGCGAGACCTCCACCTCATAAGTCGATCCAAGGACCCCTGTCCCATCTCCTCCAAAACCACGCTTTTTTGGTTTAATTCAAAAATGACTCATACTATTTATATTATTTTCGGATATGTTTTCGGGGTAGCCTAGATGAAAATTTCATCCATACCTATGACCGAAAAATAGTTTCGACTTCGAATTTTTGAAATTCAAAGTTTTACAATTTTGGAGGGAACATTTTTCTAAAGAATTTGCCTAAATATGGATTTTTTATAAAGGTCTTAATTTCCAATCGGAAAGCACTGATCCCAATTGGTAAAGTGCAAGTAATTGGTGTATCTTTGTTTGACATTTTATGTTTACTTGGCCGAAGTTTTGTTACCGAACTAGAGCTCAAAAGTTAAGTTTTGTTAAGGCTAAGTTTTGTTAGAATTTAATGACTTGGATTATCTTGGAAGATATCGAATTGCAAAGTTCTCTAAATTTTGCCAAATGAGTTAAGAATACAGGGGAAGGGTTAACTTTCAATCTAAATTTGTTTAATCTGTCTGCTTGCGAATTTCGTCACATAATCTCTGATAAAATTGAGATTAAAGTTTTAATTTTTATTGAGTAACAACAAATATTTAATAACATGAGGCAAGCAATTGATTTCAGCGAATGAACTTTCCAAGAAGCACTTCCGCTTAAAATTTATGAATCACTAGACAATGCGTTACAAACGGTTTTTTTTTTCAAATGTACTTTTTTCTTAAAGAAAAGGAAACATGACAGAAAATATCTCCTCTTTTATTTTTCAAGTGCAAAATGATAATATGGTGTTGATAGTTGTGTGTTACGAAAAAAATGTCATCTTTGTTTTCTTTTTGTTGGTGAGAAAAAAAATACGATATAAGCACATGAATTTACTCAAGTGCATTGCATTTACTTTGCGGGTTATTAGTCATGAGAATAAAATATTTTCCCATTTCAAGTTTCTCACTCACCATTGTATCCATCCAGATTGATGTCACCAATTTTGCCTAAAGTCAGTCCAAATTTCCCATTTAGTTCGTAATCTGTTGTAATTTTGGTAGGTTCATCTGTGAACTGCAGCTTTCCCAGATTTGTGTAGGTATAGACAGCTCCATTATCATGTTCGCTCTTACGATGGTAGGGTGCTCCAATAGCCAAATCTGGAAGACCGTCACCATTGAAGTCCTCAACGAGAAGTGTTGAACCGAAATATTCGCCAAATTGAGGTGCTTTGAATGTCCAGAATTTTTGAATTGTCTTAGTGTCTATTGTACCGGGTTGATCTATTATGTCAAATAGGTAAACCTCGTCAATTCGTGGAGCACTGGCGATGTATAAAAGTTTGCCAGTTCCAGAACCATGAAAGAAGCCCGAACTGACTGCATAGCCAAAATATGAGAAATTCTGTTGGTTCCATGTTTCTGGATTTGGGATGTCTGAAGCGTAGCTGAAGCCGGCATTTAGTTGACCTGATCTTGGCTAAAAAAAACAAGTTTAGTTGATTTTATTTTGGTTGGGGGGGATATATTAAGGCTTCAAACCTGGTGATTAAGGTTACTGGTTTCTCGTCTGGATAAACCTATATCGATAGATATTCGTCGATACCGGACTACGGTACCCATCCAGTTGTATATACCAACAGCCCCAATTAGGATTTCTTCGCCATCTTCCGTTACATGAACACTTAGTCCCATTTGAGCCATCATGTACAAAAAGACGTTATCAGCTTTAATCACTTGACGATTTAAATTTCTTAATGGTGCAATCTGCCGGGCTCCTTGAGGTTGGGCGTCAGTTGTATTTTCAACCCAGTGGCATGAACCATGTAAAAAGTATTCTACACCGGTGTAGTTGATGAAGTTTCGCGATGCACAAACTACGAATTTGCTGTCATCCCGACCAGATCCGTCCATTGAGGCGCCCAGCCACTGCTCATCCTTAAATTCTGACTGAATTGGGTTTCCCTCTACTTGAACATTAGCTCGTTTATCAAAGGTGTAGAGATGGCAGGTTGAGTTTTGAATATCGCATTTATAGATTGCTCCAGGTTCAAGGATATTGCGTTGACTTTCAAGCCTTGGTGCAGCACGTGGCGCTCCAACGATGATGCTAGAAAGATCAGATGATCAAGAAGATCAATTTATGGTCTGTTTCATAACTTTTGAACTTATAACTTTTGTGTTTAAAAATTTTGAGAGTAGGTCATATATCTGTTCAGCAGGGCACATCTACTGGCAATTTCGGCAATTTCGTCAAAATATTAAAATTGAATTATTGTATCTAATAAAATACAAGTAATATGACGTTTGTTCATTAATCTACCTCTTCCTCAAGTTCTTAAAGTACCAATAGATGTTATTTGATCCCTTTCCCTGCGGAGGTTGGTTGTCCACGCTGAGACGGCGGTGAATACAAACAGTCCTTTTTGATAATTCTTTGAACTATTTGGTTCATCATAATATTATATTTTAATAGCTAGGCCAATGCTCGATATTTCCAGAGAAAAGGTATGCGTGAAATCTATTAACAACATAAAAAACCAGTGATAAGCCAAGATAAACTTATGGTAGCTGAGATTCTTCTATACAGATGGTAAAGAATCGCGTCGAGTAATCTGTTCTTGTCGGTTGAAACGGATAAAATAGACTCGACGCGATTCTTTACCCCCAAAATTCAACGCATACTCGAATTTTCAAGCATTTCGAGTCGAAAGCACCCCGTGTGTTGCACGCATTTCGAGGTCGCCTGTAAAGAATCTCAGTTACCATAAGCTTATCTGGGCTATTTCTATTTTAAATAGTCTGAGACCGGAAGACCAACAAATGAAAAAAAAGTTCATTGAAATCTGTTAATAAACTTTAAAATAAAGTCCGGTTCATTTGGATATAGTAAGGGTCATAGGATGGAACTCATAGTTAGAAAGATCTCGATCTTAGATACAATCCTTTCGTTCAGTAAATAATCTTCCCGATTTGAGAGCTCTCTCCGGTTGAGGTTTTTTCTTTACCGATTCGAAGGTAAATCAGAGAGAACTTACCTAAAAGCCCGTTGGAAGTTCAAACGTTTAAACCTACGAGTTACACAAAAGTGAGCAAGTTCATGAAAAGGACATTTATCTAAATAAAATTGCAATTCAAACGTTCCGCCATCCTGAAATTCCAGAAAACTACACAAAAATTCACTTTTTGCAGCAAACATTTGCACACTGTTGTTGACATTTTTGACGATTGAAGTGTCAAGAATATCGAAATTTGACATGGCTGAACAATCAGCGCTAAAGCGACGAATACGTGAACTTGCACTTTAGGCTTCCAGTAGATTTTCGAATGGGTTTGGCTTGGCTTTGGAGTGGCTTTGTCTCTTTGAAAGGTTATTACTGAACGGAGCCAATATATACTAAAAATTCACCGAACTCACTTCCGAAACACCAAAAATGCAGTCCGGTCAAGGCATTTTTGATTATAACTCAGGTCAAGGAAAATCTAGGGAGGAGTGTGACCAACCATTGGAAAGGTCTCGACTTTAGCTACAACATATTACAATTTAAAGAAAAAGGATCGTTTAGTTTTCGAAATCTTCGAAATTGAATTTTCGAAAATTGATTTTTCGATTAATCGGACCTTCTATTAAATCGGATGAAGTTGGGGTGTCGAAAGGGTTTTAGTGCTCCACGAGAGCTTCCCAAAACACCAAAATTTTTCGAATTGTGACAAATAGAACTCTTAGGCCCAGCTATAACATACTAAAATTTGAGATCGATCGATGCCATAGGGTCTGAGTTATTGAAAAAAACAAAATTTTGAGGCGTTTCAAAATGGCGGCAGGGGGTAAGTCTGACATCACTAACATCTAGCCACCTATCGACATTTAACCTTTGTCGAAAACCGCTTGTCGATATCTCTCTCCGTTCTCTCACCAGAAGCGTTTGTACTCCGGACGGGACGGACGGGACGGTCGGCCACGGAAATCGATTTTTAGCACACAGGATTTTTGTGATCTATGAGTGTCAAAATGTGTATATCCAAAATTTGGGCCCGATCTAACGAGGTCGGATTTCACCTGTGACCACAAAAGCTGAGATTGTAAAGAATCTCAGTTAAAACGGACGGGACGGACAGGAAAATTGAGTTGTCCGAAGCTTAAGTCGTCCAAAGATAGCGCGCTTTCCCCTATATCTCCTCGATTCACGTCTCTATGCACTTTTTAAGCTACACGAGATCCTCTACTACCTTAATATATGTTTATTTGGTTGAGTTTAAACTATTGCCCTTGGTAATTGTTCTCGAATAACTCCAAAATCATCCCGACCAAATCCGGAACATTAATATAATTTTGCTTTCAAAAGTTTGTAAAGGAAATGCTGTAATGATCGACACTAAAGATCGGATTGTACCCTTGAAATAAAGATGATACTTTGGTAAATTATGCGCTGCTTTTTACTAATTCTGACAGCAAAATTTGTTGCATCTGTTGGAACAGATTATGCAAAGGTAATTCGCAAAAAGTAGCAAATAATGTTTTCGAAGTGTCGATCGTTTCGATCCTTGCAGCGCTTCCCCTATTAATTGAACACAAATTGAAACTGTAAAATTTTTCAATTTATCTTTGAGTTCTTAATTAATGAAACAGAACAAGATCTTTTTCAAGAATTTTACATTTTTTGCAATATATTGTAAGGGAAATTTTCCATGATTCGTACGGTCCCAATCCCAAGCTTCGTAATGAGTAAATTTTTCGTAAGCGTATGAATAATGTCATTTTGCATTATATTTTTAAAATTAGGCACTTTCTGTTAGTTTTTAAATTAAACTTAAATTTATTGAGAAACATAGAAAAAAAATTAACCATTAGGAAGCTTGGGATCGTACGAAGCATGGACATTTTCCCCTACAGTTTTTTTTTTTCTTTTAAATGATCTAAAACTTGCAGAAGTCCTATCAATATCTCAATGACGAGAACTGACTTAGCTCCCGCTTATAAGTTTGTTTTTATTATTATTATTTTGGGAAGTAGACAAGACAATTTATATTAAAATTACATAACTGTCAATCCTGTCAATGATTTACGAGATCTTGACGCCGAACGATTTAGAGATATCGTCTTTGATCTTTAGACATTTTCTCATAAGTATCCTGGAATTGTTTCAGAAATTTTTGAAGTTATTTCAAAAGCGATTTATTAGATTTTTTTTATTTTCGGGTTGGTATTATTTTAAAAATTGACGTGAAAAGATTTTTAACCAATATAACTTCATATTCCCCAGTAAAGTTTTGGTCAGCTTATCAGAATTTGCAATATTATCAGAATTATTTACATTTTACGTGACTATATCCCAACGTTATTTTTTTTACTGTTTTTTTTTTCATTGCAAAACTAAAAAATCATCTCATCGGAACTTCCCGCCAGGCAATTGAATCATAGTCTTTCGCATGAATTCCATCGTTAGTCTTTTAGCTACTAAGTTAATGCACTTGAAAAGACTCTGTATAGACTTTCTGTTTGATACAACGATATCAGCCTTACCCTGGGTAGGTTTGATAAGATTCTTTTTCCCTGCTTATATCGTGACATTTGTGATAAGAGCGAAAAAGACGGGTGGAGTCACATTGGAAGAAATCATTCAAGCGACAGTTTTTTACTCACCTGTTGGATCTCAAATTGATGCTGTATCCAAAATATGAGCTTTGATTTTTTCTTGAAGGAAAGTTTGTCACTAGCGGTGGTTCCTCGAGGATATGATTGGGTGTAGGAGACAAATTGTAGGCTATTGATGGTGCCATAGTGCCCAAGAGCATCAAAAGTGTGCGCCAGAAAGGCATTTTTGATGATTAAGCACCTCCAAAAGAATGACTAAAAGTATGAATCACACACACACTTTCCCGTGATTTAGACACCGTGTCTCTATATATTGAAATAATTTAAGCTTTTTTTGTCAAACTGCGACTTAAACGACTGGTTTTGGATCCATCTTCTCACATTGAACACCCGCGAAAGACTGAAGACTTGCGGGCTCGAATAATATTAAGTGGCTGACGCGACAAGTATGACGCTTTTTCTGTGATAATCTATCTTTTTTTTCGATAAAATACACTGTAATAATTTTAGAGGAAAACTTGGGTATTTTAGACGAAATCAGTTATTATTAGGAAAGAATTACTTTAAAATTAGGAGAGTTTCCAAAGTAATGTAAAATTAGAAAAGAAATACAATTCTTGCCTTTATGGTTTCTACACACTAGAGAAATTTATGTCCATATTGAAGAATTCCTACATAAATTACGGAATTGGCTTCAATATGGAGATAAGTTTCTCTAGTGTGTAGAGAAACATAGCGCTGACAAACATGGCGTAGGTCACTTACCAGTGATAAAACTATAATATATATCTGCTCGATTTTGTTATTAAATTAACAAATCGGGTAATTATCAGTAATTTGCTAGATTTGTTTTAAAAAATCACTTTTGACCCTTTAAGGACGATTGGGACACCGGTGTCCCATAAAGAAAAAAACATTCTTACTACACAAAGTTATTTTTTTCTTATGTTTGTACGTAATTGCAAAGTAGAAGGTTGAAATAATCTAGGATATTTTTTGCAAGTCTACAGCTATTTGCTATATAGGGTAAGTGTGCCAAATTCCGGCCAGCTTGCAATTTCGGCCACCTTTTTTGTTCCTCGAATTTCCATGAACTTTTAGATTTTACGTACTCTAGAGATTATACAATGCAAAAGAATAACAAAAAATGTAGCTTCGACAAACGAGATGACGTGAAAAAGATATTGGAATAATTCCCGAAGGGCAAGGAACTATGAGAATGAAGGTGGCCGAAATAGGGCACCAAAGCTAGGTGTATATTTTTATTCACTTTAAAATGTATTCAGAATGATTTTAGAGTAAATAAAGACAGTAAACTCTTTACAAGGTTCCAAGCAACACTCTTACAAAAGAAAGAATAAAAAAATCAATTTGTATTTAAAATATTACATTTCAAACTTGAGACTTTGACGCTTGCATGCAACTATGTCGAAATTTGGCACACTTACCCTAGTAAATTTTTAAGCAAAAAAATGACAAATTTTTAAATTCTCATATTGAAAATTGTATTTAATTATTTTTTATACTTCCAAGGTTTTTAAGCAAAACGAGCAAAACCGTTTTGGAACAATAACCTACAATACTCAAACATAATATTTTTCATTAGAGTGAAAATTATCTGTCATTGGTATCGTCAGAAATATAACTTAAAATGCTTAAAATTTTTAGCTATTTTTGTCCCTATCGTTCGTAGAGGCAAGAAATACACTGAATCAGACACTGTTGGCTTTTCGAAGGTTGAATGTAAGACGTTTCACAAGTTTTGTTTATCGGTTTCACTTTGATTGTTGATTTTCGGTCAGCAAAAACTGTCTCGTCGTTAAAGGGTTAAAGAGACCTATACAAATTGCTGATTTATAAAACTGGTCAAAATCGCTAGTCAAGGGAAAGCTAGTTACAATTTTATAGTTATCCGAGGCACACACCATTAAAGATACTGTTCTAGGATATTGAAAATTTTTTTTTAAATTTTAACAAATATTTTAAACCAGAATAAAACAATAACTGATGATAGGAAATTGGGATAAAATTTATACGAAAAAATATTAGTTTGTTTTGAGGAGCATTTTGCAGTAGAGCCTGAATCAAGCTGTTCATGCTTTGTTCGATTATCAAAGGTGTGTGTCTCAGCTTACCCTTTTTTTAATGTACGTGTTTTTTATGTTTTCTTTTATAATTCTCAGATGATTCGTATTAATAAAACGAACACATAATATTTACATAAAGTGATTGTGTGAAAATAGAACGCATGAGACGAAATTGTGATAAATGGCGAGAGAAATTTGTGTTTTAGATTAAATTTACGATGATGGCATCTGTCTTTTCGCTCATCCTTACTTGATTTTTAGAGTCTAATTCGGTCCTGAGGCTAACAAATCCATATTAGTTTAAAAATTTAGACGAATATTCAACGAAAAATTTGTAATTTGGTCTAAAAAACAAGTTTATTTACACAATTTACAAAAGATGGTACATTTCACGTTTCACTTAAGCAATTTCCAAATGGATAAGGTCCAAAATAAAATTTTGTTAGAGTTCTCTTAAAATACAAGAACTCGTCTAAAAGCCTTTTTTCGACTAGATTTTTTTTTCAATGCTTTGTTCTCAGAATGCTTAAATATTTATACCTCTATTGGCCAGCCCACGGTTTCATTGATCCACTGGCGATAGTGTGAGATGCGTACAAAGACATTGGGATGATTACTGTTACAAGGAGGCATCCAAAAGCTAGCTATCGCAACAAGATAGTGGTCTAGGAAATGAACTAGGGGACCACCTTGATCTCCATAGCAAAGACCGTCATTGATGGCTGGTCGACTGCACCAGGTGGCATCTGTGATCAATTGATTTCCGTAGACCTGTCGACATTCATTTAATGGCAATTCCACAGCCACTGCCTGCTGCAGGACATTGGGTAGATTGTCTGCAGAAGTGGGATCTGTTGTGCCAAAGCCATAGTAAAGATATGCTGAGGCTGGAGCTAGGTTATCAGGTGGTAGCTGGACGGGAGTTGCTATAGCTTCTGGGATAGATTGGGTAAGTAGAAGTATGGCTAGATTGTTATTTAAATTGACAGGATTGAAATTTGGATGGATTGTAGCACTGGCTGCAGTATAAAAAGTCATCATGAGACGATTTATATTGCCAAGACCAACTTTCCAGCGATAGAAACTGGAATTTAAAAAAAAAAAATAAATGGGAAATTTTTGTTAGAGATTTCGGAGATTTCGCAAAGTCTTTTTTTTTGTACTTACCCTGTAGTCGCTTGTGCTACAGTTAGAATGTGCTGAGGGGTAATAAGGGTTCCCGTAAAGAGCCATCCATACTCCGTAGGGGTGTCTAGGAGACTAACAATCAGGGCTACATGTTCCAAATCAATATTCGGAGGATGTCCTCCAATTATAAATTCTTCAGGAAGATCTGCATACTTGTATGTTGTTCTAGCCTAAAACAAATCAATTGCACTATAGCCCCCTTTAAACTAAACACTTTTACTTATTAACAATTTTCACCTCAATGGCCAAGAGGAAGAATAAACAGAGAAGAGATATTTTTCCTATTTTCTTAAACATCATTTCAATTGATTTATTTTTCTGTTGAAGTTTTCTCTTCAAAAGCAACTTTAACACTGCTTATTTTGGCAGCACGACGAAAGCTCGATAGTCATTGTGGTATTTTCTTCTGATAATTTATCGCTTTTTAGGGGATTTTTCATAGATCCCACGAGATTAAGATTGCCTAAAAACACAAAGTCAAAGAGAGGAAGTATTGCATTTCTTTGAGGACAGATATATTCACAATTTTTAAAAATTTGTTTTTCAATGGGATTTTTTTTGTCAAAATCAGATTTTACATTGATTGAAGGAAAATTAAAGCAAATCAGATTTAGGATTAACATACCAAAAATATTTTATTTGTGACACAAGAAATAAGTGCCAATTTCCATATCAGAATGACGATTTTAGAGATTAAAAAAAAGGAAATTCACATTACTCATCTTTAATACATTTTTGAGGAATTTTTGAGGTTATTTTCAACATAACCTCACAATAGAATAGAACCTATTTTTTAAAACAATAATATGAGGAATGTAAAGATCTAAATTCAAATTTGGAAAGAATGAATACTAGTGGTTAGTGAAAATTTGAAAAGACAAATTGAAAAATTTTGCGTAGTGTATGTTTAAGTTATAGTAAATTGTCTTTTCATCAGATTCTTTGAAAAAGGTTAAAAAAAAATTGTGAGGTTATAAAAATTACCCGTAAAATCATTATTCTACCTTCCGATTTTACTCTGAGGTTTTTTGAATTTTAACGGTATATTCCAGTGTATTCAGAGAAAATCTGTAGATTTTCTGCTGAATTTCTGCTAGAAAATCTGTAGATTTTCTGCTGAATTTCTGCTAGAAAATCTGTAGATTTTCGGCAGAATTTCTGCAGAAAATCTACAGATTTTCGGTAGAATTTCTGCCGAGAAAATCGGCATAGTGTCCATTACTTCACAAAAATATTGTTGATTTATGTAGAAACTGTAGGAGTTATAAAGAAAATGGTATGCTCTGCTTAACAAGCATTAGGGGAAAGTGGTCTGCCTTTGAATATTGTAGTTTTTTCATTTTTCTTTAAAGCATAAATTCTTTTCTATTAACTATTAGATAGCTATTCATAATCCACACAAGTCATAAAAAAATGCAGACCCCAGCTCTTATTTTCTAGGTGCTAGGGCAAAAAAACCAAACTGAGCTCTAAACTGTAATTTTGATGTTCCACAATTCATGTGTTTTTTCATAATAAAAATAATTTTTCGAACAAATCTTCTATTGTGAATCATAGAAGGTTATTCTTGGATGGTATTTCTCCAAATACATTTTGATTCAGATGAGACAATTTTTGTGGGTGATAAAAGTTTGCAAATATTGCTCTGCTGCAGCCTTTGAATCTTAACGTTGTGTGCCTTTGAATCCTCTTTTTCCATACATTGAAACATCTGACAGCTTCCTGTCCGGGAGCAGAATAAAACTCCTACTTTGGTCTGACGAATGTCATACAAATACTTATAACATGCTATCTTGCTCCGGCCAGGATGTTTCAAACTGACAATTGTCAACTTCAATTGCGTTTTATTACAAATTTTTAAGTGAAAAACAGTGCTTCAGAAAAATGTAAAAAATGTTGTTGTATAATGACTTTTGACTACAGTGATTGTTTTATTGAGTGCATTAGGGTTCATGCTAATCAATTATGGGCTGTTTAATGTTACAGACCAAATATTCTCTGTGAAAGATTAAGATTCAAAGGCTGCCTAACCACATTCAAAGGCAGACCATGCAGGCTGCCTTTGAATATATCGACATCACATTTTCAAGTTTCTCACCAGGAAAAACTGAGGACTTGCGAGTTCTAAATGGGGTAAGCATAGAAGCTCAATGA
Organism: Phlebotomus papatasi; assembly: GCF_024763615.1. NCBI lineage: Eukaryota > Metazoa > Arthropoda > Insecta > Diptera > Psychodidae > Phlebotomus > Phlebotomus papatasi. The sequence goes on along the minus strand of NC_077223.1, from coordinate 30,891,951 downwards.
ACAAGAGAATTTTTTGGTGTAGTGCAAAGTAAAACTCATGTTGTAGTTTACTCTGAAAAAAATCTCAAATTTTGAACATCATTTTACGTTCAAAGGCAGACCACTTTCCCCTACCGATTCAACATTTTAAATAAGTAAAAAGATGCGAGCAAAAATACTAATTTTTTAAAAATCGCCCATGGAATGATACAAAAACACGAAATTTAGGTCGATACTCTGCTTAAAGTTTTCACTTTACTTTTCTCTACTTGTAACACGGCGTCGCAGAATTCTTTATTTTATATAAACACCGTGATATCACAAAAAATAACTCTATTGAATTTTGCAAACTTCAGTGAAAAATTTTTCCATCTCTTCTGACACATCTTGTCTGGAAAGTCTGGAATGTAGAAAAAATCTACAGAAAATCGGCAGAATATCTACAGAAATTCGTCAGAGATTCGTCAGAAAATCTGCCGAAATATTCTGACGAATTTTGTCCCAAGCCCAAATAAAATTCGTAAGAATATCTACAGAATTATCTGCAGATATTCTGTAGAGGTGTAGATTTTCTCTACAGAAATCTTAAAGATATCTGCAGATATTATTTGACGGGTAGGGTAAGGGCAGAATCACATTGACAGTAAAATGCTCGCTGTAGCTTCACCGTATTCCGTTAATTTACGCATTTTTATTGCAATTCTTACGCAAATTATTGATTACCGTATTACCTTGTCTCATACTCGGTGGCACTAGGTGAAAATAAATAAGAAAATTGAAGAAATAAAACGAAAATTCGATAAACGGTGAGCAAAAAAACTGTAAGAGAAATTAATCGTACAGTTTCTTAATTAATCATTGTCTATAGGATGTTTTTCGATATAAAATGTGAGAAAAAAGATCTGTCAAATTAGTAATCAACATCCTTTTGGCAAAATTTAATGAAGATCAAATTGTCTGTTTAACAAAACTTTTTTTGTTTTGTTTTTATTTTTTTCTAATTTCGATAAAATACTTTGATGAATTATGGTGCTACTGCTACTCTAATGAAAGTTGAAAAGGGGAAGTCTTTCTCCTGGACATTTTTTTTAGCACTTTGCTGTTCTCAAGTGCTTCTACATTACCGACTTTTCTTTATATTGGTTCTTGCCTCGACTATTTTTCCCGAGTCCTTGCCAGGTTCTTAAACTACCAAACAGTCGTGATATGAAAAAATAATAATCACTATTAAGGCTCAGTTTTATTTTGAATTGATTTCGTATTTCTATTCATATATATTCGTTTTTCTAGAAACATTTCTGTGTTACCTTCAAAACGATTCTGCATTTTAAGAAATGTTTTCGCATTTTCAGAAACATTTCTGTGTTTCTTTCAAAACGTCTCTTAATTATAAATAAGTTTTCGCGTATCTAGAAACATTTCCGTGTTTCCTTGGACACGTTTCTGCATTTTATGAAATGTTTTCGCATTTCCAGAAATATTTCCGTGTTTCATTTAATACGTGTGGGAATTTTAAGAAATGTTTTCGCATTTCTAGAAATATTCCTGTGTTTCATTTAATACGTGTCGGAATTTTAAGAAATGTTTCCGCATTACCAGAAACATTTACGTGTTTCTTTCAAGACGTTTCGGAATTTAAAAAAAAGTTTTCGAATTTTCAGAAACATTTCCGTGTTTCTTTCGAAACGTTTCGGAATTCTACAAAAGTTTTTGCATTTCTAGAAACATTTCCGTGTTTCCTTAAACATGTTTCTGCATTTTAAGAAATGTTTTCGCATTTCCAGAAATATTTCCGTGTTTCATTTAATACGTGTGGGAATTTTAAGAAATGTTTTCGCATTTCTAGAAATATTTCCGTGTTTCATTCAATAAATCTCGGAATTTTAAGAAATGTTTTCGCATTTCCAGAAACATTTCCGTGTTTCATTCAAGACGTTTCGGAATTTAAAAAAAAGTTTTCGAATTTTCAGAAACATTTCCGTGTTTCTTTCGAAACGTTTCGGAATTCTACAAAAGTTTTCGCATTTCTAGAAACATTTCCGTGTTTCCTTAAACATGTTTCTGCATTTTAAGAAATGTTTTCGCATTTCTAGAAATATTTCCGTGTTTCATTCAATACGTCTCGGAATTTTAAGAAATGTTTCCGCATTACCAGAAACATTTACGCGTTTCTTTCAAGACGTTTCGGAATTTAAAAAAAAGTTTTCGAATATCCAGAAACATTTCCGTGTTTCTTTCGAAACGTTTCGGAATTCTAAAAAAGTTTTCGCATTTCTAGAAACATTTTCGTGTTTCCTTAGACATGTTTCTGCATTTTAAGAAATGTTTTCGCATTTCTAGAAATATTTCCGTGTTTCCTTCAAAACGTTTCTGCATTTTAAAAAATGTTTTCACATTTCTAGAATTTTTTCCGTGTTTCATTCAATACGTCTCGGAATTTAAAAAAAAATGTTTTCGCATTTCTAGAAACATTTTCGTGTTTCTTTTAAAAGGTTTCGAAATTTTAAAAAAGTTTTCGCATTTCTAGAAACATTTTCGTGTTTCCTTCAAAACGATTCTGCGTTTTAAGAAATGTTTTCGTATTTCTAGAAACATTTCCGTGTTTCCTTCAAAGACCAAAGGATATGAGATAACGATTTCATTTTGCAGTGACTGCAATGAAAAAAAAAACGCTTAATGTCCTTCGTGAATCAATTTTATTGAATTGATAAAATCATTGCAATAGTTGTTTTTTGGAAGCTAATTATCGGACATAGTTATATTATTTATCCAGCCGATATATGGCTCAATACGCACAAAGACATCTGGGTAGCCCCCATGGCAGGGTACCATCCAGAAACTAGCCACTGCAATCAGATAGTTCTCGAAGAAGTGCACTAAGGGTCCACCCTGATCCCCGTGACAGAGTCCACTGGTGAATTGCTGGGCACACCATGAATTTTCCGTGATGAGTTGTCCGCCAAAGATTGACGAACAGTTCTGGATGGGAATTTCACTGGTAAAACCGTGTTTGAGAGTATTTGGGACAGAATTCATGTCGACGTAGTCAGTGATGCCAAAGCCATAGTAACGGAACATTGGAGAGGGTTGAAGGAATGGTGGAGGCAATTGAATTGGATTGACTAAGAACGGTGGAATTAAGTGGGGTAGGATTAGAATTCCCAAGTTGTGTTGGAGGTTTAGTGGATTGTAGTCACTGTGTACGATTGCTTGGGATGGTACAAAGTACTGCATTTCCTCTCGATGGACACTGCCCAATCCTACTTGCCAGTTTGTGTAGCTGGAGAAGAAGAAGTTGGTGATTAGAATTTCTGGGGGATTCTAGAAGGTAGATTCAGTACCCATAAATTCCTTGGGCTACGGTTAGGATGTGTTGGTAGGTGATGAGGCTACCTGTGAAGATGTAGCCATGATTAGGTTGTCCTGGAAGAAAGCTCACAACAAAAGCCGCAAATGTTATGCCTTCTGGTGTAGGACTTCCACCAATTATAAAATTCTCCGGGAGATTGTCAGGCTGAGACACTGGAGAGGCCTGAAATCGGAGAGAGAGAGAGAGAGTGTGGAGAAGAAAAAAACCTGTCAGGATGTAACTGTTTATCAGATCAGTAGAGAAAGTAAAAAAAAAGAAATCAGTCAGTGACATTTTTGTAGTGGAGTGGAGTAAAAATGCGAATTAACGTGGTCTTGGATAGTCCGGAAGGGATGTACTTTGCCGGTGATAAAATCACGGGAGAAGTGACTGTTGACATTGATCGTCCGGAAACGCTCAAGAAGATCACAGCAACTCTTCGTGGTGTGGCTAAAATTGCTTTTAGGGAGGGTGGAGCAATGCCTTTTCTAGCATCCAGTAATCTCTACCATGATCAGCAGACAGTTATTTCACGAGAAATGATTGTCTTTGCAAATCGTTAGTTGCTTTTCTTAATATTCTTGGTGAATCCTTGCAATTGAGAATTCTCGATTCTGCTCCTCAATTCTTTACAGCAAATATTTGTCCAATGATGGAAAAGGGCACCTACTCCTACAGCTTCAATTTTTTACTCCCCAATTCCATGGTGACATCTTTCAATTCATCCCATGGCTATGTCATCTACAATCTGGACATTGCAGTGAAGAAGAAATTCTTCACGGAACGAATCCGAAAAGAACTGAAAATTTATGAATTCAATGAAGATACACCACAACTCTCCTATCGTCCATTGTGCTTTGAAAAAATTCTTCTGCCAAGGGTTTCATGCTTCTTTCCGGTCTTCTTCAGTCGGAAAGATGCTCGAGCTCGCTGTCATATCTACATCCCGAGGATTTCTTTTTACTGTGGAGAAACCATTCAAGTTAATGTACTGTTGATGGACTACCAAGTGGCCAGTAAGTTGAATTACGATCCCAAGAATTCTTCTACAATTTCCAGATTAGTTTCAAGTCAAATGACAAAAGCTTTATCTATCTCTCACGAAGTTGATCCCAAGCTATTTTAATTGTTTTCATTCTGATAAACGCGATAAATGTTTTGGGTTTCTCTGACCCTCTCCCGAGCTTACTGCTGCTTGAGATTTCTGACGACACATTTCAAGAATTTCTGGCATTCATTGGCCACAAGAGGCAGAATCATTAATATTTTTAGATTGTGAAGCAATAGACATTCGGGGTCAGATTTTTCTTTTTTTTATCAGAAAAATTGGGTATGGTCTGGAATTATCTGGATTTAGCAATTTTTTTATTCGATCAAAATAAAAATCCTTATAGGAGATTCCAAAAATCTAATCCATAAAGCTTGGATTACAGATGAATTAATTTTTTGAATTACTTCTGCAAAACACATTATTGAAGACATTTTTCAGGTGAAAAATTTAAATTTTGCAATTTAAGAAACCTTTCCATATTTTTCGAATGCGTTTCTGTATTTCTGTAAAGTTTGTAAACTTTTATATTTATTTCCGTATTTTTATAAACGTTTCAGTCTCCTTCAAAACGTTTTTGCATTTTGAGAAATATTTTCGTATTTCTAGAAACTTTTCCGTGTTTCATTCAAAACGTTTCTACATTTTAAGAAATGTTTTCGCATTTCTAGAAACATTTCTGTGTTTCCTTCAAAACGTTTCTGCATTTTAAGAAATGTTTTCGCATTTCTAGAAACATTTCCGTGTTTCCTTCAAAATGTTTCTGCATTTTAAGAAATGTTTTCGCATTTCCAGAAACATTTCCGTGTTTCTTTCAAAACGTTTCGGAATTTTAAAAAAGTTTTCGCATTTCAAGAAACATTTCCGTGTTTCTTTCAAAACGTTTCAGCATTTTGAGAAATGTTTTCGTATTTCTAAAAATATTTCCGTGTTTCCTTCAATATGTTTCTGCGTTTTAAGAAATGTTTTTGCATTTATAGAAATATTTCCTTGTTTCCTTCGAAACGTTTCTGCATTTTAAGAACTGTTTTCGCATTTCCATGTTTTCTCCAAAACGTTTCCGCGTTTTAGGAACAAACGTTTCTGTATTTCTTGGATAAGTTTTAGTATTTCTAGAAATGTTTCTGTGTTTCTATAAAAAACATTTATGTTTCTCCGCTTTTTAAGAAACATTTCCGTGTTTATTTAATGCGTTTCTAGAAATGTTTCTGAAGTTCTAGGATCATTTCTGAGTGTCCAAAAGGGAAAATGCTTGTAATTTGGGACAGTAATTTGCAATATTTTCAAATAGAAATTCAAGTTTTTTGTTACTCCCTTTTCAGAAGTGTTGTTTGGAACCTTTACAAACAGTTTATTGTCTTTGCGTTTTTTTTAATTTTCAAACGATTGAAAATGAATAAGAATGTATACTTGAATTTGACTGTAATTTTTGACGCTGCTTGTAATTTTGGACAGCTAATCCAACTCAATAGGATGCCCTGCCCATTGTCATCTATTTTAAGAACATAAAATACATTATTCATTAAATACTGGAAGGAAATCCTATAATTTTAATAAATATATTTGCAGTGTCCAACGTTATCCCCAAATTGTCCCAAATTACAAGCAGTTCCTCTATTCCATCTGTTATTTATTTTTAAACATGTTTTGATCTTTTATTTATATTCATTGTGTCGTATCTACAAATGCTTGCAAGTGTCTAGGAATTTTATTTGCGATTTGTTTCTAAAATCGTTTTCGTATTTGGGATTCTTAGTTATGCTTCTACGTTTTCTATAATAATTTCTGTGTTTTGTTAAAAGCGTTTCTGAATAGAAAAATCGTTCTTGAGTTTTCGAATTCTTTTAGAAATGATTTTCTGTTTCTAGAAACGATTTTGTGCCAAAAGAACTAGCTAGAAACGTTTCCGTGTTTTTTAATTATTTTCTGTATTTCTAAAAAACAGTTCATGATTTTTAATGTTTTCTTAGTCTCAAGAAAAGGTTCAGTGTCTCTTGAATGTATTTCTAGAAATATTCCCATGTTTCTAGAATTTTTCTCATCTCATTTAAAATCGTTTTTAATTTTTTAATGCATTTTCGTCTTTCTAGAAGAGTATTTGTGTTTCTTAAGTTCTTTTCTGAGTCTCTAAAACCGTTTTAGTTTTTCTTGAATGCTTTTCAGGTTTCTAAAAACATTTTCGTGTTTCTTCGTTAAATTTTGTGTGTTTCTAAATTTCCTGTTTGACTGTGTGGATGTCAGGGAACGTCCGGCACCTGCAAAATATTAAAGAATAGAAGACGAAGAAGTTTTCGTGTATCTTGGTTACGCTTTTGCGTTTCTATAAAAATTTCCGTGTTTCTTCAATACGTTTCCGAGTTTAATTAAAAAAAATCGTGTTTCACAGATGAATTTTTGAATTTCTACAAATATTTTATGTTTCTAGAAACAATTTTGTACTTCTTTTATGCGTTTTCGTGGTCTTTTAGAAGTGCTTTTGTGAATTTTGGATACTTTTCAAGTTTCTAAAAACATTTTTATATTTATTTTAAGGGTTTGTGTGTTTCGTGATGGCTTTTTCGTGTTTCTACACTGAGAAAAAAAGAGGGTGCGATTAACATTTTTTCCTTAGAAATTTAACACTTTTTACGTGTAAAAATATATCAACATTTTCTAATGTTAATTTTACACCTTTTTAAGGGTAGAAACAACATGAAAAAGAGTACGTTTAACCCCTAATACACCTATAAAGGGTAAAATTAACATGAAAAAGAGTACCTTTAACCCCTAATACACCTAAAAAGGGTAATATTTACACCGATTTTGGATCAATACTGCAGGGTAAAATTAACATTTCCGGAATGTTATTTTAACTTTTATTTTAACTTTATTTTTTTATGTTTTTATGAATGTTTTTTTAACTTTAAAAAATAAAAAAATCACTTTTTCGGATTTCTCTCAGTGTATAATCGTTTTCGTGTTTCTTGGATGAATTTTGGATTTTCTAGATAGATTTTTGTGTTTCTAGAAACGTTTTCGTGTACCACGGGGCGCGTCTCTACATTTTTAGAAACATTTATACTGTTTTTTGGAAACTTTTTCTTGTTTCTAAAAATATTTTCGTGTTCTTATTTTCCGTGTAACTCTGCCAAATGAGGTTTGTTTCAAACCTTTACAAACAAAACTTTACTAAGATTTTGTTTTAGGATGATTTTTAATCAAATTTCTTATACTTTCGTATACTTATATCGTATCAAGGGGGTGACATTTGCTCTGAAAAATGCGACTGGTTTTAGTGTAATTTTTTCCCTGTTTTCGTACACATTTCATGAGATATCTCCAAAACTACGTAGGTTGCTAATTTAGGGTTTTCGGTTGCCTCTTCGTTATTAAATTGGCTTTTATCTTGTATTAGTATTTTTTGCTAATTCATTCTACAATGACAGAAAATAGCTAATAAAGTGAAAAGTTTTTTCGGCTCACTAGAAACATATGGGAAACATAGTAACGTATATTTGTTCCGTGGTACTTTCTGGAAAAAGTGCCAGAATTACCAGAATTACTCATTTAGATTTTTTACGTCGTTTTGTTCTGGAAATTGGTCATCGCAGCTCTAAAAGACGGCGATGGACGTCGTGATTGTTTATTCTTCTTTTGTCTCATTTTTTTCAGATCAAGGAAAATCCACAGTTATCACTTCTGAACTCCTGCAGGAATTCATTTTCCAGGGTGGTCTCTACAATCAGAGGATTATTGAGCCTCGGCGTGTGATTGTCTCGCACAAATCCCGTGGAGTCAGTGCTAATCATCATCTGGAAGTGCCCGTTTGTCCCAGAACCGGAGGTCTCTATCGTCGAGCTCGTGTTATGTACTATCTGCGAGTGAATGTGAAGATGTTCTGTCGCCGATACGACTTGCTGATACCAGTGACCATTACTGGACCCCTCAATGATATGTCACGCAAGTGGAAGTCTCAATTTACTCATTCCTCTGTGTCCTCGGACACAGATGGATCAGGCACTGAGAATATGCTGAGGGATCAGCAGCGTTGGGCTGATAATCTACTGAGTTTGCTAACCACCAGAGATGAATTCTCAACGTCCCTGGAGGCTCTCGATATCCCGGATACGGTGCCCGAGGAGGAATGCGATGAAGTGGCCATGATGGTGGAAATTGAAAGTACACCGGATATCTTTGCCACTGCCCTGGGATTTAGTACTCACCGTGCCAGTTTGGAGGAGCCCTAGGATGCAAAGGATGCCGACTATTTCCAAGAACTTCGACATTTCACTTAATATTTTGCTGGAAAATACCAGGGCTGTGCCTTTAACTGTTGAGAGGTATTACTACACTGATTTTTCTTTGACTCTTTTGGAATTTTTATCACATTTTTTGGAGATTAGGTTCAGGGTATTATCGATAAGTGATTTTTGCAGAGCATATTTCGTAATGTTTTACATTGATTTTAAATAAGGTTACACAGAGTGAAAAAATGCAATTATTCCATCGTTATTTCGTAGAAAGATTAATAAAATGTATCAATGTTTTAGATAAATTTCTTTTTCCTCTGAAAATTGAGGTTTTGTCAGAATTTTGGCGGGAGATTTTCAGTGCCCCTTCGGGCAGTGTGAAGTTGGCTGAACATGGCCCATTGACGTGATGGCATGCGGCGGCCGGCCATTGTCAAATTTTGCAGCTCACATGCCTATTTCCTCCATGTTTTGCAAAATAACCGCTGGCGCTGGAGTCGCTGAAAGCAAAGATGTCCGCAAAAATCGCGTATACACATAATTTAATTATCGGATTTTAATTGAAATATTGAGACATTTTGAGATGTGTGATGTGTGTTAAAGTGTTTTGTGTGTGCCCGTGATAGTGTCGTGTGTCGCCCTGTGCTGAAATCTGTGCTCCAAGTGGGTTTTTTCTGGCTCTGGGGGCCTTAGGAAAGGAGTAGTGGTGTGCAAAGGAATTAACCCTGTCTTCTCATCTGCTTCGTCACATTTTCAACATCATCTGTGGCACCGTGGAGGTGCTTTTGTGTCCCAAAAACACAACTGGCGGACGCATGGAGAGCTACTGTGCAGATTGAGTGGTGTGGCAGGTGATAAAATGACCCCAATTGGGGTGAAAATAGCCCGCGAAAATCGATGTGAAAATTAATGGGCTCAGATAACTGTGCTTTGGCCACCATTTCTCAACTTCCATTTGGAGAGAGAGATGGTAGCGCCCTCTCGCTCGCACCTTGCCGACATCAGCTTTCCTTCTCCTTCCTACCCCAGTGGCCCCCCTTCGGGGAGGTGATGCCACCCACTCCTGGGGAGCTATTTCACCCATTCCACTGTCTCCTGCAGGAAAATGCGAAAAATACCTCCCCATTTTCCACAGTGTAATCGTCAGTGGAGTCGCCTGCTGTGATTATGAGTTTGTGTGTGAGTGAGTGTGAGAAAGACTCCGGGAAGCGTGTGAGTGAGATGGAGTGTGAGAAAGCAGACCCTGGCAAATTACGCTAAAAAGCCCCATTTTCCACACCTAAAACCCCAAGATTGCACATAACCATGACCAATACACTCCAAATTATGCCTTTTTGCTGGAAAATCCGGGAAATTTTGTGTGAAATGTGGTTAAAAGGGCGTCTGAAAAAGTCTCTCCATCTCCCTCACACCCATGTATATTGTATTTTTTTCTTGTACATAGAGGCGCCTACTATGTGTACAAGAGCTCCATCTACCATATTTTTGAGCATTGCTATCTCTGTCTCTCCCGTGACATTTCATACGGGTTGGCACTGGGCTAGAAAGGGACAACTCAATACAGGTTTAGTTTCAGAAAAAAGGAGTGTGAGAAGTGATGTCGCTACTATCTACGTGGAGAGAGAGAGAGCGAAAGAGATGAAAACTAGTTGTAAGGCCAAAGCAGCTTATGCTTCGTGAGATTCTTTATGTGGGACAAGTCAGATTTAGAAAATTTATGGAAAATATTTTAAAATTTCTTGTAGGTTTTATGGGTGTTAGGACTCTATATCTTTACCAGGGGGGTAATCACATTCATTTTTCCATACATTTTTACAGAAATAAAATGAACCTAATGACAAGTTTTTCCCCAAAGAGAATTGACTTATCACTTTGATATATTTCGAAATTATGCATTAAAAGTTTTTCAAAAATGCATGATTTATAATCTCCACCAAGAATTATGAGCAAATTGTTTGAATCCTGGTGCAAAATCTGCAAAATATTAACAGAGTAAAGTAAGAAATAGCTTCACTTTTTATTAAACTGGCTACCCCCCTGATCTTTACAATAAAATTTTAGAGATGTCTTTAATTAAAGCTCCTAATGGATGAAAGGCTACTAATTATTCTATTCTCACCTAAAACGCCTAAAACAGATATTGTATGGGGATCATGGGGATGATTGGGGAGCTTTGATGCAGCTCAGTTTTCTACAATATATGATATAAAGTACGAGCTTAATAAACTTTCAATGAGGCCAGTTATACCCCAGCCAGGGGCTTTTCGACATTTCATTTTTTCATACGTTTTTGCATAGAGGCACTGAAGACTACTGGCGATTTTTTTCCTAAAGAGAATTTACTTATCAGCCTGATATATTTCGAAATTGTTCGTTAAAAGCTATCTAAAAATACATATTTCATAATGCTCGCCGAAATAATACAAGAACTACGAGCAAATTTGTTTAAGTCGCGGTGCAATATCTGCAAAATTTCTACAAGGAAAAGTGAAAAATAGCTTCACGTTTTAGTAGCCTTGATGGGCCCCTGCCGCAGTATTAGATTGAGAATAAATTGACCCAAAGTCGGATTTTGGAACAATTTAGTCTCAATCTAGGCCAGAAATCTAAACGATTTCATTGATGCCATTTACACTGTTTCATTAGATTGAGACTGAGTTCTCCCAAAATCCGATTCTGAGACAGTTCAATCTGAATCTAATGCGGCGGTGTAAATAGGCTCAAAGAATTAAAATCTGTATAATTTACACTAATAGAGTCTAATGGTGTCTACACACTAGAAGCAATTTTTGTCAAAAATGGCCTTTTTTAAAAAGTTCTGACGTTTCTGCCTACAAGGATAGGAGAAATCTTCTTTAAAAACACATTTTTTAAAGAAATTTCTACTAGTGTGTAGAGGCCATAAGGAAGTCATAATTTTATCGAAGAAACGTTGTGATTCTACACAAAGAAAAAACAGGCTTTTATGTTACATATTTATCGCTTTAATCAGAAGTTCTCGTGCTTTGGTTCATATATTCCAAAAACTCGTAACTTATTAGAGAAATTCGCAGTTTGTATACGAGTAAATTACGACAACTGCTGATCAAGTCTGCGAAATATTAAACAGGTTTACAAAATAGCATTTTTGACACAAAAAATGCTTTTATTTTTTATTGTTTAATAACTGAAAACTAATTTACGCTACTGGAATACAAAAACTCCAGTAGTGTAAATAGCAAGAACTGCAACAACCTTTTACGTTATATGAGTCGGGCAGTAGGGGCAACCAGGGCAGAATCAGCCAACAAATGAAAATTTTTCTTTTCGTATAATTTGTAGAAAAGTGTTTGTTTCAGGCTGATAAATACAGTCGCTTTTCAAATTTGATTATGATTATCGAATGAATCAAATATGTTCAAATTTGGCATGGTTTGTCTTAATTTTGATGTGATTTGCATTATTAAGGGATCTTCATGAAATTTGCAATAAATATGAGTATGTAAAATTAATATAAATACGCAGATGAATAAAAAATCGTTGCATTTCAAAAAGTTTGTCGCCCGAATTTCTCTCTAATTCGGGTGATATTTCGGTCCCGAATTAGAGAGAGTCTACTGTATTCCAATGAATAGAAAAAATAATGGTTTTCTCAATAATCTTTCTAAGCCAACCAAAAACATGCCACTACATAATTCTATCCGTAGCTAATTCTGCCCCGGGCTCTGTGTCTTTTTCGTTTATCCTCATTCTATCAAGTTTAAAGACGTGTATAATAGAATTAGTTTGTGAATAATTCAATGCAATTTCTTTTCGTTAAAAATTAAACCACTTCTTTATGGGTAGGGCTAGTAGTTTAAGTATGTCTGAATTTGTAAAATATGAAATTTTAGAGTAATTGAATAGTTCATATTTGCAATATATGCAAATAGCCCAGTTGCTGATCCTACTGACAATTTAAGAAATATAGTGTGTTGTCTGTATATTCTTAAAATATGACTGTTCCGAATAAGTCATCACTTATTTCAATAGGAACTTTATTAATATGATAGATAAACAAAATAAACAAATAGTTGGAACAGAACGATAGGAATCTGAAAATTAAAATATTGTTAATATCGTGACATTTTTTTATATCTTTTTCCTAACCTTACGTTCTGAGAATCCTCTCCTTTCCTTATCTCTTCTAGTATCCCTGATCAATTCAATAAAATTTCTTAGATCTATAGATCACTTTGAAATCGATAAATTTTAGAGAGCAATATAGAGCACGTTTTTCACTGAGTCTGCACGCCATTAAATAAACTAAAGATTAGCCAGAAGGACTTACAACAATTATTTGAATTTAAACTTTGTCAGTAGGCAACAATGACTATGAAAAGAAAAATGGCAGTTAAAAGAATGTTTCATATCGGAAATTTGCATTAGTTTATAATGCCATTACACAAATAGAAATTACCTTGACCTATCCGATTACAGCCTTGACCTATCCGCTACCTGAGATGCGCCGGCTAAGTACCCCAAATGCATAGGCAGTGGGGCACTTTTAAAAGTGGGGCACCTTTGAAATTGGGATCTTTCCCCTATATTTAAGTGGAACTGGGCCATATCATATCATAATGTAATTTAGCTTCTAAATCTGTTTGTGCAGTTAAATTATATCACGATGAGGCTCAATTTTATTTAAAAATACGTACCTAATAGGGATAAGCGGTTGAAAATGAATGATTACATTTTCCGATGTAATCGAACTCAAACCTGGTGTATATGAACTTTTTGTTATCAAATTGACTTCTTGAATATTTTTAACCCTGAGATATGATTCCTATTTTATGGATAATTTTCAAGCAATACTTTTTGAAGTCAAATATTTCGCTACATACAACCCTTCAAAAGAATGCGATATCTAATACTTTAGGACAATTTTCTCGAAGTACAATGTACAATTCTCGAAGTGCAATAATTCAATGTACAATGTACATACATTTCAAACCGGAAGCCAATATTTTCTACCTTAATATACCAATCTAAAATTTTGTAGTAATATTGGAAATCGTTTTCTGCGACTTCGGATGGTTCAGCGAGAAAGACTGGGTTTATTTCGGCTTTTTCTGTACACGGTAAAAAAATTTACAACCACTACGATTGGTAATTTTTGCACGAGCGCTATGGTTGTAAATTTTGTGTATTGGAAATGTTGTGTATTGGCAAAGTTGTGTATTTCCAATTTTATAAAATGGCTTCCTGTCTATAATTTTGATTGTAGAGCAATTTTGTTCGGTTTATTTGTATTATCTGTGATATGTCTCGGTATTAAACTAAGAAAAAAAAAGAAAAAAAGAATAAAAAACGGAAAAAAAATAAGAGAGAGTCTGAGACTTGAACCCATAATCTTTGCGTTGATGGTCTCGTGTTTTCTGCCTGCGCTACCGACTTGCTTACTTCTCTTCAGCAAATGGCCAAGAGTTGCATCGTCAATTTTTCTAATTTACATGATGCTTCCTCTGTTTTCTGTTATTACATAATTATTCCTAATTTTTCACGACTGAGGCACATTTTAAGAATCCAATGAATGATTCCAGAAGACAATTAGGCAGTTAAAAATGCAAAATCTATCTGAAATCTTAGAAAAATTGCAATAGTAAACAATGGAATTTTGACAGTTCTCACACAAATTTTCCAATACACAAATTTCCTTACACAATACATAATTTTACTAGCATTATGTAAGTATCGTACCACCACTATGATAGTAATTTTACAATTTACAACCATATTGCTTGTGAATTTACACAACTTTTCAAATACATAACTTTATTTCTCACACAATTTTTTACTGTGTAGTTTATAAATTTATATGCAACATTAAAGTTCAAATTTACACTATATTAATTAAAGTATACGTGCTTAAATATCATTACAATTTACCCATATAAATTTTTATGTTTTGAGAGTTCTCAGGAACACTTTGAGAAAGTTTGAGTCGAATCTCAGGGCATTGTAATTTGTAATGGCCACTATAGGTGAGAATATAAGGAATCTCATCCAATATTGCGGTGTTGCCACAGAAATCGACTTGAATCATTGTGTATTTTCCTCACTTATTTATCACCTCTCTCTCTCTGGGCGTAAGTACATAAAACTTGCTGTAGTATATAATGTGTGTCGGGTGGTATATAAAAATAAGAATTTATATACTGGGATGAGAAGCAGGCAGAGACAGAAAAAAAGGTTATGAGAGAGAGAGAAAAGTTTTTTTTCTCACTGGAGAGGAAGACTCCTTCTCACTCTACCCAAGCGCCGCCATGGGGAATGTGGCGAGAAGGGGCGATAGGAAAGAATTTTTCAACCATATTTTTTTTTCTTTTTCACAATATTATTATTAATAATATTTATTGAAGTTTATTACACATACATAAATTCATTATGGAAAGAATACATAAAGACGAAGGTGAGGACAAAGAAAATGGTTAAAGATGGAAAAAAAGAGCGAGAGAAGAGAGAAAAGGTAGAAAAAAAAGACCTCTAAATTTTTTTTCTTGTTACATGGCTTTTTTTTCTCTCCAAGACATTTTTTGCCCACTTTTCTTGCTTGTTCTTTGGGGCTTTTTCTCTCTGTACTTCAAGCGACGGTCAATTGAAGTATGGCGAAGGAAGAAGTAGAAAAAGAAAGAGAAAAAAATGCGGCGATTGGTGCAAAAAAGGTGATTTTTATTGGTAATTCGCATGACAATTGCCTGTCACACGAGTTTCGGTGATAAAATACTCCAAAATATGTCTTTAATGGGGTCTTTGATATTTTAGAAGAGACTACACGAAAAGCTTCTATTGTGGTCTTCACAAATGGATTTTCCCCAAATTTTGACGGTTTTACAAGAAATAAGTACCTGAAAAGGTGTTTTTGTCGTGAACTTTGAGGTTATGTCACAATGGAAGCGTCCTTCATTCCCGGATTGTCTTACCCGGAAATGTAAATATATAGGGATTTCTCTTTTATTTTTTTATTTTCCACAATAAAAGTTATCTATTCGTTGGCAAGACGACAAATCATCTCAGAATTCTCTTAAGACAATTTCCAAGACAATCCCCCAGAAGGGAGAATTCTATCGATTTACTGAAATTAAGTATATATCCTACTCCTCCTATGTTTTGTGGTGTTTCTGCCCCCTTTCACCCTGAAATCTTGTTTATCTTTCCCGGAAATCGATATTGCTTTCTGCACATCGCTTTCAGATCGATTTTAATGTTATTTCGGGATTTAATGATTGCATTGTTTTCTGCTAAACTGAATTTCTGTTTTTTTAGAGAAAGCTCTTTAAAGTTTATATAATATCCTGTGCCTTTTAAAATTGAGATTTCTACCAAATATAGTGGCCTTGCAGCCTGTAGTATGGTAAAATGAGTTAATTTGGAACCATTTACAATTTGGGACATTTGAGATTTTTTCACTGTTTTAGAGATTCAAAAACAAGAAAAGCTGTTCCTTTTCTTCTTAATCGTCTTTTTTTTCTATTTCGTGGACTTTGTTTTTTCTTTACTCGTCCGAAACAGTGGGCAAATCTCAAATAACCTAAATTGGAAATGGTTCCAAATTACTTCATTTTACCCTAGTTACTTGAAAAATATACACTTCTCTGTTTCTGACAATTCAAGCAACATTCAGACAGGGGTCCTGGTCCAAATCCTAGAACTCAAATTTCCGAATGGGCCAAATCCCAAATGAGTCAAGCAAAACTCCGAAAATCAAAATCTCGAATTTGCGAAAATTCCAAATAGGGCTAAGTTCCGAATAGGACGAAATCCCGAATAGCCAAAATCCTGTATGAATGGGTAAAATCCCGAAAGGGCCAAGATTCCGAAAACCAAAATCCCGAATGGGCTGAAATCCCTAAAAGACAAATTCCCATTCATTCATTTTCAACCGCTCTTCCCTATTGGCGTCGCGGGCCAATGACATCAGAATTAGCAACCCACGCTTGTCGATCCTCCGCCACTTCAGGAAGATGTTCGGGTTCGATCCCAAGTCGTTCCAAGGCAAGATTCTGAATTTGATTCAGCCACCTTGTCCTAGGTCTGCCTAGAGGTCGATGCCTTCTCACAATGGCTTGCATAGCTTTTCTGGGGAATCTTTTTAAGGAAATTCCCAAACAGGTAAAATCCCGAAAAAGGGGTTATAAAGTTTGATTGAGTTTGCAATCACAGATAATATGGATAATATTGATTTTTTACTTGCACTTATATTTACTAAAGTTCGAATTTTTTGGTTACATAGTGTAAAATTGAAAAAAACGATCACTTAAAAAATGACTGAATTTTAATTGTGTTTTAAAGTTGCCGTTCGTAGTCCGTCTTTTAACGCTTTTCGATTATTTAACAAATTGTCAAATAATCAAATGAAACAAAAATAGTTAAAGATATCGACCAGCCGTTTTCTGCAAAGTTCAATATCATTTAGACTAGAACACAACAAGAAGCTTTTGTTACAGTAGACTCTCTTTCAATCAGATCTTTTCCTATCGGGCGACTTCTAATTCGAGTGATTGTTGCATTTCAAAAAATGTTGACAATTTGCATATTTGATTAAATTTGCCTAAATGAAGTGAAATCAACCCTAACAAAAATTAGTTTTCAAATATTAATCCCCATTTAGATTTTGCCTAATGGGCATGAATATGAGAGACTTGCCTACTATGCTCTGACCCTGGAAAGAATTTACGAGTTAAGCGAATATTCCTTTACTGCGTTTAAATTGTAAATGATGGGTAGTAAAAACGTTACATAACACTTATTTCAGACATAAATTGCCGATTTTAGGATATATTCATGAACTTCCAATAGTGTGAAAGAATCCAATAGTGTAAATGGGACTTGTCGGAATTATATTTTACACTATTGGAATCGTGCTGTAGTTAACACCAGGGTCATAAATTCAGTATCTCCTGCATACTATTTTATGTAGCAGAAGGCTTTCAGGCTTCGCTCACACTCTGTCTTTGAATAGTTCATATTTTTTTCCATATTTTATGAATCTGACCTACTAGATCTTGGATTTAGAATCTACCGTTTTTTGATTAAAGAAATATTAAAAAAAGTTCTGAAGAAAATTCAAAAATATCTTTTTTTTTCGAAATATCGGTCTTGCGTAACTACAAATAATTTTTGACATCCCTTTGGCAATACATGAATACCCCGAAGATCGAATGAAACCTACTTGGATCTAAAAACCATTCATACACTCAATTTTTTGAAATTGGCAAAAAGCTGCTTAGACAAGCCATGTGCAATCGACTGGGGGCGGGGATCGGGACAAGTGATTATTATCGGAAAGGGATAAATCTATAGAATACATGGTCAACCTCTTAAATACAACTTCACACAGGTGGGCCAGCTACATATCGTTTATTTGATAAGCAACTGGACTAACAGCTAACAGAATTTACTTTTGAACGACGCATCGCTGCGTGACGTTTGGAACGAATGTAGATACAGTAGCCTCTCTCAAATTCGGGCATATGGGACCGAAATGTCAGCTGAATTAGACAGAAATTCGGGCGACAAAGTTTTTGAAATGCAACGATTTTTTATTCATGTGCATATAGATATTGAGTTTACACACTCATATGTAACGTAAATTGCATGAAAATCCCTCAATAATGCAAAATCATATCATAACTAAGACAAACCATGCCAAATTTGAGCATATTTGATTCATTTGATAATCATAATCAAACTTGAAAAATTACAACAAACTTTTTTCAAATGTAACCACTGCCCGAATTAAAAAGTAGCCCGATCTTAAAAGAGCCGAATTTGCGAGAGTCTACTGTACAAAGCAAATGCAGTTAGCATAGTTGCTGATCCAACCGCTGATATGTCGCTAGCGCCATACATTTCTGAATGGTGGGTTTCAAGTTGAAGACCTATTTATATATGGCAGTATGTTTTAATATCTAGTCGTAGATCACACATCTCCTGAAAAATTAGTCCAGATTAATAAAAGGTTAGGAGAATCTCATACCTAAATGTTGCTAATTGAATTAATCTTTTTGAAATGACGGTCAGTTAGATTTAAATTTATTGGAAGTTTTCTTGGCAGTATTGGAATTTTTGGAAAAGGCTATGTTCATTAGAAGAAAGACGTACGCCATTTTGTGTTCAAAATTTGATGGTGAAAGAAAAAAAGATTTTTTAAGTAGAAAAAGGATTCATTTTAATATTGAAATTAATAAAAAAATAATAAAATAATAAAAAAATGAATTTGTGTAGGAGAAGCAGATTGCTTCAAAATGTGAGATTAAGCTAATTTTATAATATTTGCTTTAGCACTGACGCCATTTTTGTTAATTTTTATTTTAGCCGAAACAAATTCGATTTGTCCAAAGATTAATCGAAAATTTAAACTGAAATTTTGTTGGGAAAATAAAGATTGTTTGGAAAAAATTACAACACTAAAATATAGAATATCGCGCATGAAATCTTAAATCAATTCCTGTACACTCAGAAAAATAATCGAGTAAAACTTACTCGAATCGATGTTGAATTAACTCTTTTTCGCTGTGATTTTCGATTATTATTAATCGTATCGGGACATATTGTTACAATGTAATCATGTTATATTGTTGTTGATCCCATGTTGGAAGAATCTGCCAAGTCCGTTTGTAGACCGCCCTCCCCGCAGTGTGGATGCTTCTTCCATGCTTCCGAAGTTGTTGGGCAGAGGCAGTGCTTTGTTATTACGTTTTATTCCGTGTGAAAATGTTTTTTTTCTGAACATTCAGTTGTATTGCACTAGCCGGGACTCGAACTCACAACTGTGAGAGTCGAGTTAGAAATCTCATCCGCCCAAGGCCAGCGGTCTTGTCCATTGCGCCACTGAGATCCCCATTTTCGATTAACTATATTTTAGAGTTGATTTTACTTCTATTTAGGTGTAATATTCGGAATTGTTTTAACTTTTTTTTCCTAAAATTTCCATGACAAGAGCGTAAATAATTCTTTATAAGACTGAAAATAACTCGTTTTAAGAGTTAAAATAACTCGTTTCAAGAGTTAAAAAAATCTTTTAGATTTAAAATAACTCTTTCAAATCCTAAAATGAATAGATTTTGCAATTATATATATATATATTTTAATTTTATAATTTTGTTGTTAATATTTTCTTGGCCTCATGTTCCCTATGTTTCGAGCGACGTATCACGTATAATGCACGCACATGTCTCAATGAAACATTGTTATTCATATTTCTAATCTATTTCTAAACGAAAACACTCAAGCATATACTTCAGTCGAGACGAAATTTTACATTGAAAAAGAGTAATAATTATACATGGATAACCGACGAATTAATTCAACTCGCACGAAGAGTTGTTTCAGCTCTATTTACTAAATTTTATGACGAAAAAGGGTAACAATTACATCGATATTCGTAGAGGTAATTCAACTCTGCCATAGAGTTGTTTTAACTTTTTAGGTTTTTTCTTAGTGTATAGAATATTATTTGAAACTTGCACAGCACGGCTGGGTTCATTTCGAATGCCTTCAGCACACCTTTTAGATCGATAAAATTTCATGAAATCAAAATTTGCGTCTATTTCTTTCTCAAAATATTTGCATAAGTCTATCCTACTCATTAGACTTCAAAGTGGACTGAACTAAATTTAATTTAATGTGATGTTCTAAAGAAAAAAAAGAGTGTGAAAGAGTAGTATAGACATATGCTAAACTTTTATGGAAAGAAAGGGATGTGAATTTCGATTTTATGAAATTTTCTTGATCTAAAAGGTGTGCTGGAGCCATAATGGCTCTAGCACACCTTTTTGGTCAGGAAAATTTCATGAAGTCGATATTCGAATCAGTTTCTTTCTCACAAGTTTTGCATATGACTATCTCATTCTCTCGCACTCTTCTTCTTCTTTTGAACATCACACCAAATTCAATTTAGCTTAATCGAATTTAGAGAGCGAAAGAATGAGAGAGACATACGCAAAACGTGTTAGAAAGAAAGGGATTCAAATTTCGGTTTCGTGAAATTTTCCTGATCTAAAAGGTGTGCCGGAGCCATAAAGAATACCTAAATTTTCATTTTAGATTTAGCTTAATCTTTTTTTATTGCAAATTTCGCATTTTTCTTCCATAGTATAGTTTGCAGAGAAAAAAAAGCCATTGAAACTTGAATGAAAAGTGAAAAACAGCAAACATGTCAGGTTTTAGTGAAAAGTGTGGCCTTTTGCCCGGAAATTCTCGATGAATTTGCGTCTTTTCAAATATATTTTCTCCGTCTCTGATTATTGTATACCATCGCAATATGTATGCATAAGTTGAGATCCTCTCTGTTGTGTCTGTTTCTGTGTATGATGGGTATATATGCGTGAAAATTCCACGAGTGAAAATATATATATCAATGATTTTTCTTCTTTGCTAATAAGCAAAAAAACAGTAACAGTGCAGACCCTGTATAGAAATCAGGGAGAAAATTCATCAATTTTCTCCGTGTTGGTCACCTTTAATGTGAACTCTGAGTGAGAAAATTGTGTGAGTGACTCTTTAATATCAAAGTAGGCGAGGGGTTGGGGATAAAAGATCGAAGGAAGCAGAGAGGTGGAGAGAGAGAGAGAGTGTAAATAGGAGAGAGAGAGAGAGAGTTTATAAGTAAAAAGATTGCCAGAAAGGGAGAGAGAAATACAGGAAAAATCAGTTTTGAGACACTAAAAATTGAAGAAAAAAAAAACAAAAATCAAATAAGAAATGAGATTCCTTTTTGGTGTCATTTTCTCCAGGGAAGTTGGTTGGGGGGGGGGGGAGGGAGAGGAGAGTCATCAAGAAAAGGTCTTAAAGGTCTCAGACCAAAAGAGGATTAGGCTTTATCGGGGTAAAAGCTCCAACTAAAAACAATATATAATTTAAGTAACTTGTTTTTCTCTCTTGAGAGACAGAGAGAGTGAGAGAGAGAGAGAGTATGTGAGAGATGAACACATAATCTGGGAAAATGGGAGATAGAGGGTAAATGGAAAATGTTCTCTTATATAATTGGACTATATTTGTTTCATTCTAACGTGTATTTGAATGGTATAGGTGCATCTCATTTGTGCAATAATTTTATAATATTTGACAGACGATGGCCTTTTAACTCATTCTTCTTGCAATTGTGTGTATGTGTGTGTGTGTTGTGTACATGTGTGTATTGAGGAGGAAATTGCCATCAATGTATAAATAGCTCTCCGTTTTGGGTTGAGAGACGCGAAACCAAGAGAGATAGTTAGATGGAATTATGAATGGGTGTAAGGGAGAGGGATAGTATGAGATGACTACTACTATTGTTGGTCCCTTTCGCACCCTTATCCCGTTACGTGACACCAAATGAAACACAAAATTCACTGTCATTTCCAACATGGTGTCTTGTCTTTGGGACTGCAGAGCCCCAATAAAATGTGTCTTTCCGGAAGTCTTGGGGGTTTTTGGGAATTTTTTGGATGTCATGGGATACTTGAGGAATTGCTTGAGGTATGTGTGATGTTTGTGGTGTGAAAAATGTGGGGGAAAGAGGTGAAAATGGGAAGTAAATATTGTGGTGTTTGTCCAGGTGACACCCAAAAAAAAATTCTCTTGCTATTAACTTGAAGAAATATAATCCATTGAGTAAAATCCGGTTGAGATGAGTTGGAATTACCAGAGAAATTGTTGCAGGATATCTGTGGGTGTATGTGGAGTTGAAGATAATGGGACTGGATGTCTGGGTATGGTAAAAAATCCATCAAAATGGTGGATTTTTCAGGAGAAGAGAGAATATGAGATTCTGGGAGAATTCCTCATCTTTTTTTCTGTCTTCCTTCACCCATTTCATTTCATTCATCTCTCACACTCTTCTATCAAATATTTTCCCATATTTATCACTTCCGGGTTCTCCATACTCTCTCACATGGGTATCCCCCTTTAAAAAAAAATCTATTGCTCCTCTTAAGATGGGTACCATTATCTGACCATATGGGAAGAATTCCGAATTCCGAATTCAGGAATAATCTGCACAAGTGAAAATATTATCCAATTCCGAGGATTAAATTTGTAATACACTTCCTTTTTCTGGCTCATTGCAGATGGTTATAAGTGCCCCAAAATGCAAAGTGGACAGCCAGATAGCCCTATTTGATTGTGGAGAAAAGAATCCCATTAACTTGGTGTATGTTTTCTCCAGAGGCACAGAGACACTCATGTTTAGTTGATTGAAGGCACAATTTTGTGCTAAAATAATCTAGATCTCTGTTTGCAAAATTTAAAAAAAAAGTGGGCAGACAGTTTTTAAAATTAAAAAAAAAAAGATAATCTGCGAATCTTCATACGCAGATTTTGTGCATAGAAAGAGACAACAAAAAAAAATAGTGTTATATAGATTAAAAGAAGAAAAAAAAGTAGCAGTAAAAAGTAATTTAGAGTGAATATAATTGAGCTGAAAAAAAAAAGTTGTGAGAGGAAGAAAGGCTAAGAGACTTTTTATACGAAACAAAAAAAATCCATCCCCCTAGCACATCCCCTTCAAAAAAGAAAGTTATATATTTAAAATTAAGTGATAGGGCAGTGATAGTGTGAAGTGCAAGAGACAAAAGTGTTCTTTCTCCTCTTTTTTTCCCCAAAAAAAAAGAAGGTAATATAGTGAAAACAACAGTGAAAAAAAAATTAGAAATTGTGTTCTAAAGAAAGTTTGCAAAAAGTAAAAAAAAAAAAAAATTGGATGATGCAGGGTGTGACGGAATGAAATGGAAGCGGCTGTTCGACTAGTGCAAGGTGGTGGCCCAAATGGGCAACGTATTGATGGTGGAGGTGGTGGACAGCAACCACAGCAACCGCCAAATGCTCTGACACATCAGGTGCGAACTGTACCACCGCCGGGGGCACCACCGGGTGCGACTCAGGTGCGTCCAATGGACATGCAACCGGCCTATGCGGCTAAATTGCAGGCTCCAATGCAGAAAGTCAGTCGCAGTAGTCCATTGTCGCCCCCACGCACCGCAGCCACCACCTATTCATGCTACACGGGCACCGTGGTACGTGATCCAGGCGCCAGATATACCCAGCAGATCCCCTACAGGCAGGTGGGTCAATTCAGAGAGACTCCCTACAAAATGCCTCCACATGCAAGTTTATTTTATCTAAATCACTATTGAAACGCTTCTGTGGCGTATTTTGCAGAAGGGGAAATTGTGGTCAATGGGTTCAGAATTAGGATTTTCAAAACAGAAAAAATATTGAAAAGATTTAACCCATTCCTTACCATGGTATTATACATGATACGCAAATTGAGTGATTTTTGATGATTTATTTCTGGGCAATTTTTATCCGAATTGCTGTCGGGAACGGATTTTTAGTAATGTTAGTTATTCAATTACTTGAGAAAAATAGTTCGACAGAAATGAAAATACATTTTTGTTATTATTTTCTTGCTTCGCGGAAGGTCATGCAAAATTTTTGCTCAAAATGGCGGGCGGAAAATACGACATCCCGTTGAATTTGTTAAAATTGACCTCTTTCCTCTTTCCTGATTTGAATTCTAGTTGCCAATTTGTTTTCTTGGATAGTTACTCTATCTAAAACAATAAAATTTGCAATGAATTAATGCACAGAATTTAAATTCAGTGACCGTTAAGACGTGTGTTTGACAGGGGCTCTCCGCGCCCCCATATGAGATAAAAAAAATTTTCTTTTCAAATAAAATCATCTACTAATCTGTAGGAAACTAATCCCAAAATATGACCATTCTATCTCAAGTATTTCTTGTACATTGACTGAATGGGTTAATGGAGAAAAAAGCTCACGATTTTTGTTAGTTCTAATGGCCAACGCACAATAATTTTAGCTGAGATTCTTTACAATCTCAGCTTTTGTGGTCACAGGTGAAATCCGACCTCCTCAGATCGGGCCCAAATTTTGTATGTACACGTTTTGACACTCATAAATCACGAATATCATATGCGCTAAAAATCGATTTTTGTGGACGTACGTCCCGTCCCGTTCCGTCCCGTCCGTCGTATAACCACTTCTAGCAAGAGAACGGAAAGAGATATCGACAAGCGGTTTTCGGCAAAGGTTAAATGTCGATGGGCGGCTAGAAGTAGGTGATGTCAGACCCACCCCCACCCCCCCTTCCGCCATTTTGAAACACCCCCAAATTTATTTTCTCAATAACTCAGCCCTTATGGCATCGATCGATTTCAAATTTTAGTATGTTATAGTTGGGCCTAAGAGCTTTCGATCGATACCGAAATTAAGGTACCCCGACCCCCCTGATCCGAGCTCTAGAGGGGGTCAAAAATTCAATTTTCAAATGATCATATCTCTGGAAAAATTACGGTGATTTGGAAAGCTTACGTGGAGTACTACAAACTTTGTGACACCCCAATTTCATCCGATTAAATCGAAGCATCGACAATTAAATTTTACAATTTTACAATTAAATTTTAAATTTTAGTATGCTGTAGCTGAGGTCGAGATCTTTCCAACGGTGGGTCGCACTCTTCCCTTGATGTTCCCTGACCCGAGCTATAATCAAAAAAGTCTTGACCGGACTGCATTTTTAGTGTTTCTGAAGCGATTTCGATGAAATTTTAGTATATATTGAATATGAGATCGAGATCTTTCTAATGATGGGTCCTATTCGTTCCTACTTAAACCCACTGTACCCCGACGCTTACCATATCCATATGGACCGAACCCTATCTCTAATGTTTTAACCGATTTCAATGCACTTTTCTTTCTTTTGTTGGCCTTCCCCACTCAGACTATTTAAAATAGAAAATGACCAGTAATAAGCCCAAATAAGCTTATGGTAGCTGAGATTCTTTACAGGTGACCTCGAAATGCGTGCAACTCGTGGTGCTTGCAACTCGGAATGCGTGAAAATTCGATTGTGAGTTGAATTTTGGGGGTAAAGAATCGTGTCGAGTAAACTGTTCTCGGCAGTCGAAATGGATGAAATTGGCTTGACGCGATTCTTTACCCCCAAAATTCAACTCACAATCGAATTTTCATGTATTCCGAGTTGCAAGCACCCCGAGTTGCACGCATTTCGAGATCACCTGTAAAGAATCTCAGCTACCATAAGCTTATCTGGGCTTATCACTGGTTTTGTTTAGTAAACATGTTTTGACATTTCAATGAGAGTGAGTGAGATCTAAATCTAGCCATCCCGCTTATTCCTTTAGAAAAAGCCATAAACTTCCAGTTTGAAACCCTTTATGCTAATAAGCATTTCAATTATAAGCGCCACTAGAGCGACATTCTCTCGAACTTCCATTGTTCTTACAAGTACAGGATGTCCAGGGATTATGCATATGATGGGATTATGCAAATACATTTATGCACCTTTGCCTGCCATTAGGAGCTCATTTGTGAAATCATTTTTGAAATACCCTTAAATGTATGAACTTTTTTCAAAGCGGTAAATTTGATATGCGTAACTTATGAATCGTTGGTGCCTGGCAATAGCCCAAGAAATTAGTGTCGACAAAATTTTGCATATTTCTGTAACTTATTCAAAAGCAATCTCCTGAAAGTATGCAAGTTCTGTATGCATAATGCCGTTTTGCGCAATTTTTTCGGTCCCGAAGATATGCATATCATCCTGGGACTACCTGCATTTGAAATTGGATTAGTTTTGTATTTAGACCCAATTTTTGCAAAAGAAATCACTTTAAAACAAATCAAAAACATAATTTATATTTATAGAAATTTTTAATTTTTTTTTTACGATAATATCCCCAAATCTAATGTCCGGCGCATAGGGGAAAATACTCTCCCTTCGAACGTTCATGCCTTCGAATAATATGAATTTTCTTTAAGTTTTTCTAAGAGATTTAAACATTTCTATTAAATATTAGCTAGCTTATTATCAATTATAGATAATAATGTGATGATCATGTGGAAATTTCTTCGGAAAAGTAAAAGAAATTCACATTATTCGAAGGCATGAACGTTCGAAGGGAGAGTACTTTCCCCTAATAACTTTTGTAAACATGTTTTTGATATTTCAGCGTGTGTGAAAGAGATCCAAACTAGTATTCTCGTTCACTCTCAAAGACAATTTCGAAAACTTGTATATGAAAGAAAAATTATTGTGTTTGGCATAAAATTCAATACTTTCAATTTTTTTTAAATTTTTTTTTTATTTTGAAATTAAAGAAATTTTAAAATTTCTGTATAAAGACGCTTTAAAAGTAGCAACCTGAAACTTAAAGAGAGTTATTTTTAAGTAGTGTAAGATAGGGTAATTTGGAATCATGTCTAATTCGGAACTTTACGATTTTCTAACAGTTTTAGATGGCTAAAAGAAAAAACAACGACGAAGTCTCGTACTTCTTTGTGGTTTTCTTTTTCTTTATGACCATCTGAAACAGAGAGAAAATCGCATAATTTCAAAGTAGACATATTTCAGAATTACCCCCCATTTTACTATTTTACTAAAATAAAAAAAGTTCAAATTTCGGGATTGAAGGGATAAGTGATCATCACGATAGATTTTTATTTAGTTTAGACGTGAATGCTAAAGGCGTTTATTCGTTAGAGCTTGAATGCTTGCGCAAGTTATTGGACATTAGACTTTTTTTTTATTGAACTTTGTTTAGGTAATTAATTCCTAAAAACGTAAATAATAGAGGTAAGAATATATTAAAAAAATGAATAATGCTTTTTAGGGTCTTAATGAAAACGATTTCTCTCTATAAATACGTGAAATATTTAAATAACAAATGATCTATTTTATTATTGTTTTGTATATTTTACTGAAAAAAAAACAATTAAAAGTCAAAGGAAAGTTCAAATGGGGTTGGGTCACATTATGATTTATAAAGTAAACGATTTACACAAGGACTTTTCAGCCAAATTTGATGGATTTACTAATAATATCTCGTATAATAATTTTTTTCATAAAATTTTCTTGGATTGAATTAGTAAGTGGGTTTAGTGGGTTTTTAAACGATATTGTTCAAGTCCGTCATGGACCAGTTTATACGTAAACAGAAGTGACAAACGCAAAAAGAATTTGTGAAATGCTTTAACACTAATAAAATCAGATGATTTGTCCTATAAACTTATACTGTTAAATAACTTTATTGATCCAACAAATAAGGCGACAATTGGGTTATTCTTTGTGAGATTTAATTTAGACTTTTTTTTATGGCTTTTCGATAAACTGTATATAAAAAGTATATATTGTTTAGTTTTTTGATCCCTGGCCATATTCTTCGAATTATGAAATACAAAGATCAACAGGGTTTATGAAGCCCTAGGTGATGTTGAGGCAGGTTTAGGCAGCTTTTTTGATAGGTCCTTTTAAATAAACTTTAAGTTAAATTTTCAGTGTGAATTAAAGATTTACTATTCTGAATGGCTAATGAAGCTTTATAAACTAGAAACTAGTCTTAAAATTATCAGCATTTTAAAATTTTCGAGTTTCTCTTTTACTAACGCGAATAGCTTTCAATTAAAAGACTTGCTTTTGCATTATAAATGTTTTTTCGGTCATTGGTTTATTCATCTGGGTCCAAATCGCTTGAAAATTAGGTCCTTCAGGATGGTTGACCTTTAACCTTTAATAATTCGAGATGGCGATTTAACCGGTGAAAGGTGTCGATTGACGAATATTCAGCAGGTCTACCTCCCAATTCTATCCAAAAATGAACAAAATCGCTTAGGCCAATTTTAGGAAAAGTTGGAAAAACATAATTTTTGACGTATTTTAGGGGGATAGGGAAGGCACGAAAGGGCAGGGGACAAAAAGAAATAGATTAGCTTTAAGATTATGTCATTTTAGAAAGGACATCGAAGATCGTAAGTTGATATATCTTACCGTTCAAATTTTATATGGGTCATATGACTGGAAAAATGCGAAAAATAGTATTTTTTAAATAGAGCTATTACCGTTACATTCTCGATTCATTGCT
Organism: Phlebotomus papatasi; assembly: GCF_024763615.1. Lineage (NCBI taxonomy): Eukaryota > Metazoa > Arthropoda > Insecta > Diptera > Psychodidae > Phlebotomus > Phlebotomus papatasi. The sequence continues at coordinate 30,863,442 of NC_077223.1, read as the reverse complement.
GATCGTGACGGATTAAATCGGATTTGGATTATCATAACCTTTCAAAAAAAAAAAAAAATCGAATTTATTTATGAAATTTATAAAATCGGTTAATAAATAGGCTCTGCAGGGTGGTTGAATTTTATCCTTGAATATTTAAAGATTCCGGTTCTTTTCATGAAAGCTATCGAAGAAGAAATATATTCAGCTGGACTACCCCCAAGACATCTGAAAATGAACGAAAGCTTATTTTGAAATAAGTCAAAAAATCATGTTTTTAATGAAATGCGTAGAAATACGAACCTAGAAATACGTATCATTTCGATTAAATTACAAGATCAAACACAGTATTTTTTAAAGTAATTCTCTTTTTGTACCATCTCTTAGAAATATTCCTCATCAATAAGCATTCCCGTATAAAACTCTTCAAATTGTTAGTACCCTTGAAAATTCCAAGCACCTCCGAGAGGTTCTTGGAATTATTTAAAGAAAACAAGAAATTTGACGTCTTGAAATCTTGAAATTTGGTTCTAGAATTGGAAATCTTAATATCCACACGGTTTGTGTCTTGGATTTCAAGATTCCAAGAAATTTGTCAGATTTGATATCTTGATCTTGATTTTTTGATTTCAGAATACCAAAATAATAGAATAACTTTCCCGATTTGAGAGCTCTCTCCGGTTGAGGTTTTTCCTTTACCGATTCGAAAGTACAGTAGACTCTCGCTCAATTGGCTCTTTTTCAATCGGGCGAAAAATTTTGTTGACAATTTTCATGTTTGATTTTGAAGCGAATTTGTTCAAATTCACTGTAGTTCTTCCTATTTTATCGTGATGCTTTATAATTGAGCGATTTTTGTGGAATTTACAAAGGCTTTGACGCCCAAATCTATCGATAAACCGGATGACATTTTACCCCAAATGCCCAATTGAGAGAGAGTCTACTGTAATAGGGCTTTTCTTCTTTTCGTATTTTTCATTGTCCTAAGGGCGGGGAAAAGAGAAAAAGTTATGTTATTTACAACAAAATGCAAGGTCATGGAAAAAATCAATAAGATTATACACACACTACTCATTTATAAACAATTTTATGTTACAATTACAACACTTATACCTTAAATTTTATAAAATTTTTACTAGTAAACTCACATTTACTGAATCAAAATAACACGACTGACAACTCACTAAATCAAATACAGTAGACTCTCTCAAATTCGGGCATATGGGACCGAAATGTCAGTCGAATTAGACAGAAATTCGGGCGACAAAGTTTTTAAAATGCAACGATTTTTTATTCATGTGCATATAGATATTGAGTTTACACACTCATATATAACGTAAATTGCATAAAAATCCCTCAATAATACATAATCACATTAAAACTAAGACAAACCATGCCAAATTTGAGCATATTTGATTCATTTGATAATCATAATCAAACTTGAAAAATGACAACAAACTTTTTTCAAATGTAACCGCTGCCCGAATTAAAAAGTAGCCCGAACTTAAAAGAGCCGAATTAGCGAGAGTCTACTGTATCTGCGAGGGCGCCACACGCCAAATTCTGTGGCCACAAGTTAATATTCTTATCAAATTGGTCATAACTTATGGCCTTGTCATTATTTTACATTATTTGTTAAAAAAATCATCAAAATTAAGTGGAAAAAGAAAATATACTTAACTAAGAAAACAAGTTTTGAAAAATAGTACCAAATATTTTTGATTGAAGATAGAAAATTTAGTTATTAAAAATTGTGAGATCGTTAGTGAATTTCTTAACGATTTGACGCATATTTGATCGTCACGCGCATCAGTTAAATAATTCCCAGAAAATATTTAAAATTCTACCGAAATATAAAGAAAAATCAGTTTAAAAGTTTCATTTAATGATAGCACATCAAATATTCCTAATTTTGTGGTTCTTCGAAATTAATTTGGGGGCAAAAATTGAAGATATCTACGAAGTGGCCACAAGTATAGACTGGCCATAAGTAATGCCGCCACCCTAGACCATATTTGCTGAGTTAAGAGTAAGTTATAATAATTGCTGCTCTACACTGAGAAAAAACAAGAGGGTGCGAATAACATTTTTTCCTCAGAAATTTAACACATTTTAAGTGTAAAATATTTCAACAGTTTTTAATGTTAATTTTACACCTTATTAAGGGTAAAATTAACATGAAAAAGGGTGACTTTAACCCCTAAAACACCTAAAAAGGGTAATATTTACACCGATTTTGGATCAATACTGCAGGGTAAAATTAACATTTCCGGAATGTTATTTTAACTTTTTCGGATTTCTCTCAGTGTCTATATTCACTGAGTAACTCTTTTGCCAGCTTTTTAGTGTGATATTTGATAAATTTTCCCCACCTTGTTCGAAAATTTAGTATGAAAATTCGAAATTGAATTGTAATTCTTCGAACTTCAACGACTTTTTGTGCAAATAGAGTTCCATTTACCTAGACACTATTGGAGAATCAAAATCTACTTCTGTTTGGGCTCAGTGGAAAAATTAAAGATTCTTTAAAGGAACATGGAAAAATATGAAGTTTTCGAAAGCAGAGTGTGTGCGAAACCTGCTAGTCTTTCCCTTTTTAGACCATATTTGCTGAGTTAAGAGTAAGTTATAATAATTGCTGATATAAGAGACAATGTCCATTGACCACAATTTTTTCTTCCTGCATTGCAAAACGTAACCATTTTTTGGAATAAACAAGTCAACTGATGACTGGATCCTGGTCTTTTTTCTTCCTTGATGTCATTTGTGTAGGTTCACCAGATGGACTACCATCGTCTAGTGTCAAATGTCTCCTCGGGGACGAATAGTATGATGGTTGGTGGTGGAGGTAGTGGAGCACCAACAATCCACGAAGCGACTCCACCTGGTGCCGTGGAGAGTCGTCAGCGAATCTCACTCCTGCCATATGGTGCTGGGAGCTTTATGCCTTCCACGCAGACGCGTCAGATGCCCCAGCCGCCGCCTGAGCACGAGCTCGATGGGCAGCCGGGCATCAAGAGGATCTGCCTGAGTGATGCTCCGGGGGGAATGTTGAAGATTGAGGAGCAAGATGCACAATCTGGAGCGTATCAGCCACGGATAAAGCGGATATGTGTGGATGAGACAATGGGAATGATGAAGATGGAGGAGCCGGATGCTTCACCGAGTGCAGGAGGAGGTGGATATCAGTCGGGCATTAAGAGGATTCGACTGCAGGAGGCAGCACCGGGTATGTTGAAGATTGAAGTGCCCGATGCACCACCTGCTGCTGGGGCGTATCATCCACAAGTGGAGGCAATTTCACCGACACTTCCGGGTGATTCGGCTGAAGAACTGAGAGCCACCAAGGATGACTTGTTGCAGCAGATCTCGAAGGTGGATAGTGAAATTGGGAAGGTGGAGAAGTCGATAGAGTTGTTGAAGAAGAAGGAGGCATCACTGCAGGAGGCATCAGCAAAACCACCAGCCACGGAAGAGACTTCGGAGATACCACCAAAGCATCGGAGTCTGGCACAGAAGATTTATGCGGAGAATAAGAAGAAAGCTGCATTGGCACATGCAATGTTGACTTCCCTTGGGCCACCAATTGATCTGCCACTGTACAATCAACCATCAGATGTTGAGGCATGCCGTGACATCATCCAACGCAATGTCACCTTCAAGCCGCGTCTACTGTTGCACTGTCAGAAGATCAAGTCGGAAAAGTCAGCGAGAAGTGTTAGCTTTGCCGAATGCTACTTTCAGAAGTCACAGGAATGGCTGAGGCGTGTGGAGAAGAATGAGGGGAGTGCCAAGAGGAAGGCAAAGGAGGCCAAAAATAGGGAATTCTTCGAGAAGGTCTTCCCGGAACTCCGGAAACAGCGCGAAGACAAGGAGAGATTCAATCGTGTTGGTTCACGAATAAAGTCTGAGGCTGATCTCGAGGAGATTATGGATGGTCTCCAGGAGCAGGTAACTTTTTCCTTCTTCCTTTCATTTTTTTTTTGATTTTATTAGGTGTGATTCCTTCTAGTCACACCTATTGTAATCCTCGGATTTTCTCAAAGTGATCAGATCGAGCTGAAATTCACAGGGTACACGGTAAAAACTTTTGGACACTGACCAAAATATTGGAACAAATTTTCCTTGGAACAAATTTTTTTGGAATCAATTTGTACCTAGAGAAGATATTTGTTTGTTCCAAAAAGTTTCCTTTATAGTTTTTTTATGAAATACAGTTACAATTTTGTAAGAGTTTTCTTTTGGAACCGTTTTAATACAGTGGAATGTCTACAAATTTGAGTTGAATTCGTTTTATACAAATTTGTTCCCGAAATATGGAACAAAATTTGTTGCACTCGGCTGTTTTGTTCCCACTGTCAGGAACAAATTGGTACATATTTTTTTATAACAATATTATTCCTACATCTGTAACATATTTGTTCCAAAAATTTTCGGTGTCCGTGGACGAGCTACAATTTGGAACAAATTCGTTACTAATATTGGGTATCTTTTTGAGTCTCATAAAATGAATTATGCCAAAAATTATGGTGTCCGTGGACGAGCTAATTTTTTGGAACAAATACGTGCCGATTTTTTTTACCGTGTATATGCTTTGAACATCCCTGATGCCGAAAATCATAAACCGGTAATTTCGGGTCCGGCTGCCGTCCGGCCGGCTGTCCGTAGTACGCAATATCTCTGGTTTGGATAGAGATATCTTCATAATTTTTTTTTAAATATATCTACGCGCGCGTACGACGATTTCTGTGCTATTAGTTTTTTGAAAAATACGTTCTAAACCGATTAAAAATCACGTTTTGTAGTTTATCTCGAAATCTAAGCATGCGATTTTGAATTTTTTATGTTTTTCTTGTAGTCCAGAAAATTTAGACCAATTCAAAAAATTCTCACTGTTTTATAATTTTAAACTATTTTATTTGATTTTTCTTTTGGAATTCAAATAAAATAGCTTAAAATTAATAAAACAGTGAGAATTCCCGGGAAAGAGTTAGAGTGAATGTGGCGATGCATAAAGTTAGTCATACGTTAGACGTTTTTTCAAATACTTAAAAGTTTCTAAATTGACCCACTGAAGAAGACCCATACCAAGGGTTGAAAGCTTTGGAGAAAGAACAGATTCTTTTGATTTGAAAAGAGGAATACCCTTCTGACGAACACTGGAAGAATTGACAGCATAAAGTTCCCCGTCAGACTCCAAAAGAAATAAGACTATTTTACCTTATAAGTCCTTTTTAAGAGGAGACAGAAGGCTGTAATTCGACTAGATGTCTATAAAATATTAATGCATATAAAATCTATAAAATTATTGTTGACGTTATTAGTTATTCATTTTTTCATTCTTTTACAAACCAACTAAGGTAAGGGGCTGTATGTCGGCCACTTAAGGATGGGTTTTATGAAAAACTTATGTAAAAGGACATTTAATTTGCCTTTTTTGATCAAATTTTCACCCTAAGTTGTAGTATAGATCTTTGTCCATCTGATTGTACACTTTATTTGGAGATAAAATAATTTTAGATTATTAAAAAATTAAAATGTTTTAAAAATGTAGAGTGTTCCTCAATTCGGCCACTTCAATATAAGCGTTTCTCTACTGGGCCACCTGGGGTTCCTCTAGTCGGCCACCCATTTTTCAAATTTTAAAAGCCTGTAACGTTTTTACGGACTAGAAAAGGATATTGAGAAAGAAAGAAAGAAAACCTTTAAAGAATAGTAATTTTAAGAAAACAAAAAATTGTAAGAGAAAAATTCTTTTTATTCTTTTATTTAGCCGGCCGAATTGAGGAACATGGCTTTAAAATTTCGCACCTTCACATTTAAGACAGAAAATTAATATTTTTATCAATAATGAAAATAAATTTATTGCACAGTGAGTTAGTTAAAGTTCTCAACTTGCGGTTTGACTCAAAATTTGACTGCTAAAGTAATCTGTACAGGTAATAAATCGAATAACTCTTTGTGAAAAAATGTCGTGAATATTATAAAGAACATCAAAATATGCTGAAAAATGACCAATATTGCTTAAGGTAAATTTGAATCCTCTGACTTAATAATTTTTTTAATGTTTTATGTCTAATTTCATTTGTATTCTCGGTCATTTGTGTTATTTATACAATTATTGACCTTATGATGTTATAAAACTTCTGGAATATTATTGCAAAATTATATAATATGAATAAATAATTCCACCGGCCGACTTGAAGAACACATAGTGGCCGACTTGTTAAACGGCCGACTAGAGAGTACCTTACCTTACTTCTTCTCAGAAAGGAGGTCAAAATGCTCTCATTTTGTATAGGATTACTAGAAGGGGTGGTGGAGGAGCGGGTTAACATGCATGGTTGAAAAGTCTTCCATAAGATTTGTTCCCTTGTTGAATTTCACCTTTCTACTTTCTCTCAGAAAGGAGTTGTAAGGTAAAGTGCCCCCATTTTGTATGAGGGCTATCAGAATGGGGGGTGCAGGGAGGGGGTGGTATGAATAAATAAAAAGTTTAAAACATACACTGACCCTATACGGAATTTCATCAAGATCACTTTAGTAGTTCTTGTATAATTCGTAGTGAAAACAACGATTTTTCGGAAGGATAAAGGCCTTTTTTTACAAGGACTCCCAACGTTTACCTTTCTGGGTCCCGGTATTTTTCTCTCAACCTTATATCAATATCTTCAAAATGCGTCTACTCTAATCTTTGTATGAAGATGAACCAGCGCCTATATACTTTTGATCATTCTTCATCATTCTAAAAAGTAGTTTTTATGCTCTAGAACTGTTCCTCCATGGTTTAGAACATTGATCCCAGAACAAAAGTTGTTACTTATACTAATGTATATCCAATGACATAGGTCCCGTTCGTGGCGATTTGGTGATATTTGGACTTTTCAAGAAAGTATTCATCAGACTTAACCGTTTCCGGAGTGAAATTCTCATAGAATCAAGCAAAAAAAAAAATGGTTTTTAGTGTCAATAAAACATCTCTCAGAAAAGTTCCAAAAAAGTGATATTAAAATGTTTTATTCCTTGCACAAATGGTTTAATCAAGTAGATTAGAGTTCCCTTTAAACAATAATGTGCAACATTTAGTGTCCGGTTAAAAAATTTACGGTGAAAATGGGGTGTTCAATGATGGCGTGAATCGTGTGCGAAGATGGAAACTTGATTGATCTATCGCACAAATCGCCATTGAATTTTCATTTTCCTCTGGAGGAAAATCTAAGGATTTCCTGGGATTTAGTTTGGTGGGATTATGAACCTTATAAGTAAGACATTTTTTTGGCATAGTTGGAGAATCCATACGGTTTGCATGGTAGTCAGAAAAAATCACTGAACTTGAACATCATTTTTGTGTGCGAAAGTTCAAAGCCTCCCCCTACAATTCACGATCCGCGATGTCTTTCGCGGATTTTTTCTCTGATTTTTACGGGACACGAATTTTTCGCGGGTCGCGTATTTTTTCACGAATTTTTGCGGATTTTCACGGGGCGCGTAATTTTTCGCGGAGTTTCGCGGGTCGCGTATTTTTTCGCGAATTTTCGCGGGGCGCGAATTTTTTTCACGGATTTTCGCGAGGCGCGAATTTTTCGCGGATTTTCGCGGGGCGTGAAATTTTTCGCGGGTCGCGTATTTTTTCACGAATTTTCGCGGATTTTCACGGGGCGCGTAATTTTCCGCGAATTTTCGCGGGTTGCGTATTTTTTCGCGAATTTTCGCAGGGCACGAATTTTTTCGATGATTTTCACAGGGCGCGAATTTTTTCGCGGATTTTCGCGGGGCGCGATTTGCTCGGGTCACTGACAGAGGTTCTCAATGAATGTAAATTTGAGGCATCTATCTTTCATAGTTTCCGAGATAATCGACTTTAAAGATTTTCAGACGCTTTTATGCATTTCTCATACAATTTTCTTAATTTTCCAATGAAATTTTGCACATATCAAGCCTGAAAGGGGCTCTAAATTGACGTAAAGTTTGAGACCTCTATCTCTCATAGTTTCCGAGATAATCGATTTTAAAGATTTTCAGACACTTTTATGCATTTCTCATCCAATTTTCCTCATTAATAACGATAATAAATTACATACAATTTAAACGAAATTTGCATTATTTATGTATAAATATCGTTCAAGTTTGCCACAATCCGATTTTGCAACGAAGGAATCACACCTCTATAAGCTGTTCTAGGCTTATCACTGGCTTTTTTTTTTAGTGATTTTTCTCATGAGAAAAATTTGATAAATTCCTTTCTCTCTGTTGGTTGCAATATTTCCAATGTTTCAGGCAATGGAAGACAAGAAGATGCGCTCCTATGCTGTTATACCACCACTGATGCTCGATTCGCATCAGAAAAAGTACTACTTTATCAATGAGAATGGCGCTTTGGCTGACATGGAGGCTGATTTCAAGGTATTTTTTCCATCTTTTCTTCTTTTTGCTTTAATATAATTATTTTTCAAGGGGGGCATAAATTAATAATTTTTCTCTGTCAATCAGGATCGTCAACACTTGAATCTGTGGACGACGGGCGAGAAGGAAGTGTTTAAAGAGAAATTTCTGCAACATCCTAAGAATTTTGGGGCAATTGCAGCCAGTTTAGATCGCAAAACTGCACAGGTAAGTTTCTCTTATTCTTTTTTTATTTGTCGTGTTTTGTGGACTTTATCACCCTTGAAATGTGAATATTGCTTACGCGTTTAAAGTGCAGATACAACCAGAGTATTTGAGAGGTATTGAATTGCATTTTGTGCACAGAAAGGGGAAAAGATAGAAGTAATTTAATAGCTTTTGTCCAGTGATTTGAACAAAAAAAAAAAACAACAGCGGTGTCAACGAGCTATTTAAAGAGGAGAGTAGTAAAAGGGATTATCGAATATAACACAACTTCACATACAACAGCGTGAAGTGTCTTTTTTTTAGACTGATTTTTATTTACAGCAGTTACAAGAATGATAAAATAATCCTGATAATTTAGAAAAAACAAGTCTCTCAGGAAGGGAATATTTGCAAAAATAATAATCGATTCAAAGAATTTCTTTGAAATTATCATGTTTTTAGGGGAAAAGACGATCAAACACTAAAAGGGCTGGCAAAGGATCCCATTCTTCGATAAATGCTCGAAATCGTGACTTAGATGCTATACCTCAAAAGTCAGGGGCCTATCGACATTTAATTTTTCTATACGATTTTGTATAGAGGCACTGAAGACTATTGGCAAGTTTTTTCCTAAAGAGAATTGACTTATCAGTCTGATATATTTCGAAATTGTGCATTAAAAGCTATCTAAAAATACATATTTCATAATGTTCCCCGAAATAATACAAGAACTACGAGCAAATTTGTTTAAGTCGCGGTGCAATGTCTGCAAAATTTTTACAAGGAAAAGTGAAAAATAGCTTCACTTTTTATTAGGGTTGATAGGCCCTAGGTTGATAGGTTTGATAAAATGCTCAAAAGATCGCCTAAAATAGTTTAAAAATAATAAAATTGATTTTTGGATAACATTAGTTATCGGTTCATTACCGGTTCATAACCGATTGGAACCGGATTAGTCTTGTCAGAAATTCCAAGACCTTTCCAACGAGCCCAAATATGACCCCATTCGTCTGAGAAATGCACTCTCTGGACGCTTTTGAACTTTTCACTTTGAAAAAAAAAAAAAGCTTACTAACGAATTGCAAAAATTAAAAAAAAAGAAATGGCAAAGCGTCCCAGCTTTGCAGAATGCTCGAACTCACGAGATAAAGCTCTCCGTGAATTAATTTTTCGCATGATTTTTTGGTGCTTACTGATTGTAGTAGAAATCAAATTGATTCATAAATCACAAAAGCATTTTAAAATAAAAAAAATAGTAAATAAGATAAATTTAGCTAATTCAAAACTTGCTCCAAGTGGAAATTTTTCGCTACTCCAAATGGAAACGTCACTGTTTTCACGATAAATACAGTACTAAATTATTATATTTATATATTTTCTATACCTCAGTTTCTTTATTTAGTTAATTTTACTCCAAATAAAGCGAAAATCCATTCATATTCACAAATTTTAATTTGTTAATTTCTCAGAAAAATTAAAAGTGTACCTTTTAACCATCGAATTTTTCATCGATCGACCATGCCTTCCAATGAAAAACACAATAAGGTGACTGTTATTTATTCGTTTTGTTTAATGCTTAACCAAGGGGTTATACTCAAGTATGGAATACCGACACATTTTTCCGCTAGAATCCATGGAATCCATAGAATCACTGATCATATTCTGATAGAATCTCAAATAGAATCCATACAGAATCACTAGAATGAATTGCAATCACTGGAATCAAATGGAATCACAGAATCCCTTATTTACGATTACTATTAGTTTGACAGTATGATCCATGAAATTTAAGAAGTATTTTACGTAATAGAAGTAGAAGTAGGAGGTTGAGGGAATTTAGGATATTTTTTGAAAGTCTCCAGCAATTTTCTAAATAGTAAATATTTACGCTAAAAAATGACGAATTTTTAAATTCTCATATTGATAATTGATTCTAATTATTTTTGGCATTGAATAAATGAGCAGTAAAAAGTGAAAATTGATCAGTAACAAAAAAATTTAAAACAGTGATATTATCGTCCAAATTTTGGCAAAGGGAAAATAAATGGCTTTTCACTCTATATGGAAATATTTTAAATTTTAAATATATAAATTAGGCCCATCTTTGTAAAGATTTAAGTTTTTTACCGACCATAATTAGATATTTTACTGCTCATTTTTAATTTTTTACTGCCCATTTAGAATTTTTTACTGATCGTTTGTTTTTTGCCATTATTTTTTACACTTCTAATTTTTTTAAGCAAAACCGTTTTGAGAAAAGAAACTTTAATGCTCATACATAATATTTTTTGAAAAAATCTACAAATAATCAATAAATTATTGGCAAGAATTCGTCAAAGTATTTAGAGAGATTCGTCAGAGAATCTGCAGAAACTTTCAGAAGAATTTTGTCCCAGGTCTAAATTCATTCATTCATTCATTTATTTATCATCTCTCTCATAGGTCATAGTGATTTATAATAATATGTGAATACAAAAAACAATATTGAAAAATCAATTGACCAGTCCATCCATAAATAAAATTCGCAGGAATGTCTAAAGATTTATCGGCAGATTTTCGGCAGAGTTGTAGATATTCTCTGCAGAAATCTAAAAAAAATATCTAACGAAATTATTTGATCAGGTTTTTTCAGAGTGTAAGTTACTTGTCAAAACGCTACCTGGAATATTTTTTGACTTTCCGGTTCAGTCTAGAGAACCCAATTGGACTTGCATAACCAAAAATAACAAAGAAAATTAATCCTAAATAACAATATGAAAAATTATTCTGAAATAAGAGAAATTTGAACACCAGAATAAACTGAATCACAAGTTGGAATAATTGAGAATCACGGAATACCGAGTTGAATCATTAAGAGAATCACACACTTAGAATCATTGGAATCACAATCGAATCTCATTGAAATCACATGGAATAGTGGAATATGGACACAAATTTTCGATCTTGAGTAACCCCTTGTGCCCAACGCACAATAACTTTTGTTTAGTAAACATGTTTTTGACATTTTAATGAGAGTGAGTGAGATCTAGATCTAGTCATCTCGCTCATTCTCATGGGAAATTTTGAAAATATGTTTACAAACAAAAGTTATTGTGCGCTAGTCATAATATTTATGTCATATTTCTGGCTAATTTTAGTTAAATTAAGTGCTAATCTTTATTGTCAACGGTACGTGAAGTTTTCAAATGAAATAATTACCTATTTCGTGAACAAAAAGGGTTTTTTCTGAAGTGTCTGCTAATGCTTCAATAGGAAACCCCGGAAATATGATTTTTTTTGGAGAGATTTTCTTATTCTTTTAGATGGGAAAGGAGAAAAGACTAGGAATAAGTACAAATCCTGCACTCAAGAGCAACTTAACAAGGTTTTGGAAGCCTTTCGTCGCGGTTTCACTTACACTGTTTGTCTCCAATTAGAAACTTTCCTTTGTCTCCATTTGGATTAATATGTTTCCAATAGAAGCATTTTACGCTCGCGTATTTTTCTTGTACTTAAAAAGTTTTCATATTATATATAAAGAACTTAAACTAAACAGTAACATTCTAGAAAAATCAAGGAGCAAATTTATGTAATTCTCTTTATAAAAAATATGAACTTAATGTGTTGAATCTTCTGTCAAAGTTAAAGCGTCTGGAAATGGTTTTGAATTAGGACATTTACCCTAGTCTTATAAACATCTCTTGAAGGTTTGAACTCATTTTGACTCTTCGTTTTGTTGTTATTCCCAGCTTTGTGTGATAGGTCAGAGAAAAAGCAACAAAAAATATTTGTGCAAAAAACTCATTTCCAATTTCAAGGAAAATACCGATTTCTAGTGATCTGACTAAAATAAATTTATTTTTTACTGAAAGATATCTAATTCTACTTTGTATATTTTATTTAAAAAATTTGAAAAAACTAAAAATGTGAATTTTAGAAGCAAAAAGAGTTTCAAAAATTTTTTATATTTTCTCACCTAGCGCCTAAACTAAAAGAGATAATGAAGAATGGATGGTTTTTTCGACTTTATTGGATCATAATTATCCTAGAAAACATTGTTTTAGAACTTTTTTTCGCATAATAAAGAAAACACCGTTAGAGGGTTAATAGGTACTTATTAAGGACTTAATTTATGAACTTCGACTAAGTTATTATTGCGCTAGTAACAGTTTACCTTGTGTTAGCCGGGATATTGCTTTATAATAGTTTTTTTCGGTATTTTTTTTATATACTGCTGCTAAGGAAGTTGACTTTCTTTTACCTTTTGATCGGTAACTCTTTTTTGAGGTTATGTCGAATATAACCTCAATCTTAACCTCTCTGGTTTTCATTAGGAAATTTTACAACAATATTCCTGCAATGTGAATTGGAATTGTTCAATTTTCTATTTAAAATTAAAATAGTACCCTTAGTAATTGGTGCAATTATGTAATTTTTTTTTTAGGACTGTGTTAGATATTACTACTTGAGTAAGAAAACGGATAACTACAAGCAGCTGCTGCGGAAAGCACGTCAGAGGACGAGAAGTTCGAAGAATCCTCAAAAGTCGACAATAAATCAGTCCCAATGTATTATCGATGCACTGACAACGGGCGTAACTACGAGGTAGATATAATGATTTTTTTCATTGGATTCTTTGCAAATTTTTTGCTGACTTTTCATTGATTTTTTTTCTACGGGAGATTGCAACGTGAGCAGCAGCAAAAAATTGGTGGACGTGATCGATCTGCAGCAACGTCATCGGCCAGCAATCAGTCAAGTGGGGCGGGAAATAGTGCTTCGGGGAGTGGAACAGCTACACCAGTATCATCAGGACCCAGCACAGCAGCCACAGCTTGCTCCACGAATGTCAGTGTGGCTCTGATGGGTCAGAATCCGGTGAATAGTTTACTGGGATCGTCGTCAACACCTGCGAGTCAGGATGGTGCTTCAGCTGGGGATGGCAATGGAGAAGCCACCAGTCAGAGCTACCAAACGGCTCAGGCTACAACAAATCAAGTGACAACAACAACAACAGCAGCAGCAGCTGGTCAGAATCATGTAGAAAGTAGTGAGAGTCGAAGTGAGAATAACCATCAAGGACCATCGGAGTCTTTTTCTTCTTCTGGCTTTGCACGAAAGGATGATGCGTCAAATGAGACGGCAAATGTGGCCAGTGAACCGAAGCCCAGTGCAGATTATGGTGCAATTGACAGTATCTCAGTGCCTCACCATCCAATGGAGTCACAGTCGACCACGAAGAAAGATTTGAGGTGAGTCTCCTTAAAAATCTGAAAAAAAAATTTCCATCTTGTGTGTCTCTCAAAGTAAAAGAAGTAATGCCTATACTGAGAAAAAAAGAGGGTGCGATTAACTTTTTTTCCTCATAACTTTAACATTTTTTAGGTGTAAAAATATATCAACATTTTTTAATGTTAATTTTACACCTTTTGAGGGTAAAGTCAACATGAAAAAAGGGTAACTTTAACCCCTAATACACCTAAAAAGCATAATATTTACACCGATTTCGGATCAATACTGCAGGGTAAAATTAACATTTCCGGAATGTTATTTTAATTTTTTCGGATTTCTCTCAGTGTATGACTCTCTGGGTGAGGCGTGATTAATGTATTCGTCAGAGACTTACAAAAAAAAGACAATCTTCACAAGAGTTCGATAGCGCGATAGAGAGAGATGCCTAGAGAATTGATCTTTCTATGTAGTTTTTTGAAAATTGTGAGTTTTTTTTTGCCTTCCTCATCTTAACTAACTTATTTGCTTTTTCCGTCACGCAGCATCACACTGGAAAGAACTGGTAAAGATGACTCAACGGAAATCATTGCAGTGGATAAAGGTAAGTGTTTGTTAAATTGTTTTTTTTTTGTACCGGTGATTTTTGTAGGATTCAAAGGGAGATTTTTGTAATGGTTGTTCTTCTCCGGGATGTTGCTATCAGGGAGCTACAAGATTTCTTTTAAAGAAAAGAATATTTGGGGAAATAATGATTGAATTTGGAATACGTAAAAATAATGGCAAAGCCTCCAAACATTTTCGAATGATCGAAGTTGTGAATATTGATGCTTATATCCTGAAAATTTAAGCTGTGTTAAATGATTTAGTTGTCAAACACTCAAGTGCTAATAAGTTTGAAAGACTCAAAATGTGTCTTCTCTGAAAGATCGCTGTATTTTGGATTGCTTTATAACTAATTTAAAAATACCCACAAAATATCACAGAGACCAAAAAAAATTAATAATTAATAAAATTAATTATCTGTTAATAACCGGTTCATGACCGATTCATAACCGATTCATAACCGATTCATAACCGATTGGAATCGGGTCAGGCTTGTAAGGAATTCCAAGACCTTTCCAACGAGCTGAAACAGACCCCATTCGTCCGAGAAATACGTTCTCTAGAGCCTTTTAAACGTTTGACCTTGAAAAACTCCAAAATATCATAGACAGCAAAAATGCATAGCAAAGTGTGCCAGGCTTTTCAACTCGAACTCGTGGCTTAAATGCCTCAAAGGTATTTTAGGATTAATTAATTGATTTTCGAAGAAAAATTAATTATCGGTTAATAACCGGTTCATGATCGATTCATAACCGAATTATATGCGATTCATAACCGATTGGAATCGGTTCAGGCTTGTCAGGAATTTCAAGACCTTTCCAACGAGCCGAAACACAACCCCATTCGTCTGAGAAATACGCTTTCTGGAGCCTTTTAAGCGTGTGACCTTGAAAAACCGTTATTAGAAATAATTCAATGGTATTTTCGTATATGGACGACATATCCACCTAGCGAACCTTTAAAATATATCCAAAAAGGATGGCAGAACGCCCATGCTTCGCGAAATGCTCAAATGAGTGACTTAAATGCTAAATCACAAAAGTACTTTTGCGTAATTTACCGTTCGATGCAAAACTGATTTGAACCGATTTATAAATATCTCAAAAAAATCGTCCAATGAAGTTAATGAATTACGGTTATGAATTATCGGTTTATAACCGTTTCGAATTCTAACTGATTCCAAACATGACCCCAGAAACATTTCCACTTTTCCGGAAACTTAGGTAACCTTCTGAAACACTTTTGTATTTCCTGTAAATATTTACAGGAAATACAGCAATGTTTCCAGAAACATTTTTGGGATTCCATGTCTTCGTGTTCTAGTTTTTCATGTTTCAAGAAAAAATTATTTGTTCCTAGAAATGTTTTCGGGTTTTCAGAAACATTTTGCACTAACAGAAATGTTTCGATGTTTCCATATCTCTAGGAACATTTCTATGCTAAATAATTTGCAATAAATAAATAAATAGTTACCCTTTGGGTTACTCACCTTTTATAACTTATAGGGGGTTCCTCGAAGATTACAAGTCGATATCTGTAACTGTTTGATCTATAGATCTCATTACAGACGAACGGATAGATAAAAGCGATAAAAGCGTTCGTATTTTTTTTCTCATAGCTTCAGAGTTTTGAAATTGAAGAAAAATATTATCCTTTGATGTTTAAAGGATCGAAATATATATACTTGAATAATAAGTGAAAAAAACATAGATTTTATAAACAATATTTCTTTAAATTTGTGAACTTCAAGCAACAAAATAATTGCGTTACGAAAAAGTTTACTAAATTAAACTGCCTTGTGTTTTCTAAAACATTCATTAATGATTCATTCAGAAAGCGTTTCTTTTTTCTTTGTTTAATTTTATTGTTATTCTTGGGTATAACAACTCATTTGACTAAATTTAGTTATCAAAGTGTGTGCTTTCTATCTCAGTTCAGGTGATTCTTTAGAACCTTGTGAAGGTCATTACACTTAAGGCTCTAATTGCTTCACATGGATTGGCTCAAATTGACAATTAAATGGGTAAAGTTTACTCAGAAATAATAACTAAAAGTTTATAATTGAAGAGAATGAAATTTTAGCGATGAATAGTTCAGGCTAATACTAGTTTTGCATTTTTAATAATCTTAACTTTCGCCTTTTAATGGTTTGAGTTGTTAAATATTTTAGGCAATAGTTCTTGAAGTTCCTCAAAGTGGTTCTTGGGTCTCTGGAATTTTTTGTTAAATACTTCTAGTGACTGTGTAAAGGGTATGAAGTACATAGAAAATCTTAAAATTCTTATTTTTGTAGAGTTATTTTTATTTTTGGTGCAAAAGTGTATTTATCGTGATTTAATAGTGATTTGCACAAAATAATTCATTTGCATTAATTCCAAAGCACATTGAAATATCCATTTTACTGGGTTTATTCTACTTCGCTTCCCTCCATCCCTATTATAATTAATCGTATCGGGAAATATAGTTACAATGTAATCATGTTATATTGTTGTTGAACCGATGTTGGAAGAATCTGCTAAGTCCGTTTATAAACCGCTCAAAAGCGCATTCCCAGCAGTGTGGATGCTTCTTCCATGCTCCGGAATTGTTGAGAAGAGTCAGTAGATTTTTATTACGTTATATCACAGTGAAAATGTCTTTTTTCTAAACATTCAGTCGCTTTCACCGGACGGGACTCAGAACTCACAACTGTGAGAGTCGGGTCAGAGATCTCATCCGCCCAAGACCAACGGTCTTGCATATTGCGCCAGTGAGATCCTCACCATACTTTTAAAAAAATATCAGACAAACATCGAATCTTTATTGGCTCTTTATAGAGACTGAATCGTATTTTACGATAAATATTTTTAATTTTCATGTAGACTATATTTTTAATCAATTATAAAAAATTAAATAAAATTTTCATTCACTGTAAAGAAAAAAAGAGATAAGATTTCCAGCTTTGCTGAATGCTCGAACTTGTGACTTTGATCCTACACCCCAAAAGTCATTTCGAATTATTTGTGTATCTCAATGAAGCTCTTTAGCGGTTCAATTCATAGCGAAAAATATCGTACTCACGAGTGTATAACAAAAGTAATTTCCAACTTCGTATTTTTTATGTTTATCGGTTTATGACCCATTTAGGTTCCCTTCTAGGCTCACCATAACCTACGTAGCAACTAACGAACTATGGTGCTATTAGAATAAAAAATGAAAAACAGGAATAATCTTTTCCCTGAACGTCTTTTTAGCACTTTACTGTTCATAAGTGCTTCTACATTATCGACCTTTTTTTGTGTTGGTTCCTGTCACGACTGTTTGGAAGGTGTGTGGAACACAATCTTTCCGTACAGAAGTAGATCTTGAAAAATTCGAAAATCTATTTGAAGATCCGAAAAACAGACTAAGCCCGATCACAAGTAGACTTTGATTCTGAAATAGTGTCTTGGATGAAAGGTAAATGGAACTCTATTTGCTCAAAAAGTCGTTGATGTTCGTAGAATTCAAATTCAATTTCGAATTTTCATACTAAATTTTCGAACAAGGTGGGGAAAATTTATCAAATATCACACTAGAAAACTGGCATGAGAGTTACTGAGCCCAAATACAAGTAGATTTTGATTATCCAATAGTGTCTTGGATGAAAGGTAAATGGAACTCTATTTGCACAAAAAGTCGTTGAAGTTCGAAGAATTCAAATTCAATTTCGAATTTTCATACAAAATTTTCGAACAAGTTGGGGAAAATTTATCAAATATCACACTAAAAAGCTGGCAAAAGAGTTACTCAGTGATTATAGGGTGATTGCATAATAGGTCAAGAACAGTAATTGTTGTTGTTCAGTTTTTTTCCTCACAATAATGTCAAGACCGTCACACTTTGACACTTGAGCACTTCGAAATTTGAACAGAATGTTACTTCCGCCACCTTGCGAAAGTGTTAAGAAGTAAGAAAGTCTTTTTTGGATCTTCAAATAGATTTTCGAATTTTTCAAGATCTACTTCTGTACGGAAAGAATGTTGACTGGGAAAAACAGTCGAGACACGAACCAACATGAAGAGAAGTCGATAATGCAGAAACATTTGGGAACAGTCATGTGCTAAGAAAATGTTCAGGAGAAAATTTCTTTCAGCACGGTTTTTTAGAATTTTACTGTTCTCAAGTTCTTAAACCACCAAATAGTCGTGTCAGGCACCAATAAGAAAATTCTATTATGCAGAAGGGCTTATGAACAGTAAAGTGCTAAAAAAACATGTTCATTTTTTATTGGAATAACACCATTATTTATTTCGGCAACTTTATTGATGGCGGTTTCAAGGGCCACAGTTTCAAAAATTAGGCCACGCCTCTTTGTATATTTGTTCAAATTAAAGCTGATATTTTAAATTATGCAATATCTGAAGAAAAGAGCTTTTTTATAAAAGCTTAAAGCCACTCCCCCTTTGATATTTACATTATATATGCCTCTCGGAGCGGCACTGATTCTTTTTAAAAGCGTTGCTTTTGTTAGGTAAGCAAAGGATCGCGGTAAGGAGTACAGTAAACTCTCTCTCAATCGGGCATATGGGTCAAAATGTCATCCAAATGATCGATAGATTTGGACGTCAAAGCCATTGTAAATTCCACAAAAAGCGCTCAATTATAAAGAATCATGATAAAATAAGAGGAACTATACAGCGAATTTGAGTAAATTTGCTTCATATTTAAACGTGAAAATTGTCAACAACATTTTTCCCCCGGTTTGAAAAAGAACCGTTTGAGCGATAGTCTACTGTAGATTGTTATCAGGAACGCTGGATGTTCTGGGGAACACCCGGACTCGACGTCTAATAAAACGATCATTTCCCGTGATGGTTATTGAAGGCCTTGATTTTAGATTTTTCTTCTCCGGAACTAACATTCTTTAATTCTATTTTATTATCCCTTGTATCAGCATTTCTTCTTATTGAGTGCAAGACAATGCCAGTACAGTAGACTCTCGCTCAATCGGCTCTTTTTCAATCGGGCGAAAAATTTTGTTAATAATTTTCACGTTTAATTAATGAAGCTAATTTGCTCAAATTCGTTGTAGTTCTTCCTTTTTTATCGTGATCCTTTATAATTGAGCGCTTTTTGTGGAATTTACAAAAGCTTTGACGCCCAAATCTATCGATAAACCGGATGACATTTTACCCCAAATGCCCATTTGAGAGAGAGAGTCTACTCTACAGTGGATTTTTCAACAAAAACATGAAACATTTTTCACGTCGTAAACATACAATACGCAGTTAGCACAGTTGCTAATATAAGTAACAATATTTGTTTAATCTTTTGTGATAATTTATACATTGGTTCAAATTGGTTGTGATGTGAACTACTAGTAAATATTGGAAAATTATAACGAAGTTAAACAAGCTTTCACATAATGCCCGAATGAGTTGATTTCTCAAAATAACTTTAATTTTCCCAACGAACTATGTAAAAGTAACTTTCAGAGGACTGAATTAAATTCAAGAATTTCAGTGTTCTGTGAATTTTTTTTCCATCTCATCGTCTTGTCTAATTAAGCCCTAATTAATTCCAAGAGATGCTTAAAGTAGCATTTCTAACGAAAAATTCACCTTTGCAGCTAAAATTCTTTCTGGGTTGCCTTGGGTGAAGCCCTATTTAGTTCAGTAGATGATCCAAAGTGGCGCTGTTGTCGCTTGATCCTTCCACTTTGATTCATAAAGTGAATTTAATGGAATTTCAATTTTTTTTGCGTAGTTTTTACAAGGTCATTAAAACCAGGGCCAGTGCCTTTTCATCTTCAGAAAGAAGAAAAACAAAAAAAAAACAACATCTCTTTAGTCTCTTTATTATGATATGTCTTAGATGTTCTCTTGTACATAAAATTCGTCACTCTTCGTGCAAAATTTCACGAATCATGTTTTCCTTTCGTTAATAAATCGACCTTCATCCATATCGAAAAATTTGGTATGTTGGTTTGATGGAGAAAATGTTGCTGGGTGTTGTACAGAGTTGAGTTGTTTGCTTAAAATCAGATAAATTGTATTGATTTGTTTATTTACTGATTTTTCATCTCAATTGTTTTTAAGGGTATGAGGATGGGGGGATATGGGGGGGGGTTGTTTAGGGAGGAAGGTGGATATGTGTATTTGTGTGTGCAGTAGGAAATATTATTTATTCATAATTGTATTGGTGAATCGATTGATTTGTGAGGGGCATTCCACTCTCTTCATTCTCTCTATTCCTTTTTCCCTTTTGGAAATGGGGGGCGGGGGCGGGGGGGGGCTACATTGTTTGGGGCTATTATTCTTCGTGGGTGTTTCTGTGGCACATTTTCCTGTGTTTGTGCACAAAGTAATAACTAGGAAATTTGCATCCACATATTTTGCAAGGATAGTATTGGACATTGGTGCTTTGAGTGGTTTCTTCGGGAGCTATGGGGGATTTTGGGGTTTGCTGGGGTGGTGATTGAGGGATGTTGTTGGGAGTATCAGGTGGATAGAGATGACGTTTGGCATGCTTCAAGTAGCAATATTGGGAACGAAAGGTGTGTTTGCAGTGAAGACATGAGAAAATTTCATTGGTTTGGCTTCCTGTTGAATTCTTTGGGGATTGATGACTCTTTCCTGACTTTTTGCCTGTTGTTGATGTTTTGCGGAAGATTGAGGGTATTTCTTGGGATTCTTCACTGTCTGGATGATGTTGTGAAGGAGAATCGGTAAAAATTGCCAGATTGAGAACCCTTCGGAAACGAACGGGTCCATCGCAACTGGCAATATCCACGATGGTTCGGGATGAATTTGGTGGATTTTCACTCCTTGAGCAACTATCTTCACACTGAGGAGACTTTATAGGGCTATTTCTGTCCTTGGGATTATGAGGAGGACTTTTGGTGGCTTTTTCATCGTCCAAGTTATTTGTGGTGGTATTGACAGCCCGAAAGGGTGTTTCTGAAGCACTTGGCAGAAGTATACAGGCCGATGGGGAAGAGATAAAGTTAAAATCTGTTTTTCTGGCTTTACTGGCGATTGGTTTGACTATTTTCACGCACTGATTCTCAATGTCTCGATCACTATCAATTGCTGGCATAGTTCCAGTTCCTGTTCCTAAGTAACTTCCCGGCCATTCATCACGTAGTTGATGCTGCAGCATAAATGATGTACATATCTCAAGGACTTTGGGCATATGAAGGGTGTGAGCAGCCAGAAGAACACTAAATACCGTGTCTGAGGTTATGTCCAGAAATCCAGTGTACATGTAGTTGAGGAGGATGCTGAATTGTTCACTGGAGACTGTTGGAAGGTAGAGATTTTTTTCGGATGCATCTCCTCGACAGTCTGCCAGGAGACTTCTCAGGTAGTGACTGTGTTGGATGATAACTGAACTGTGAACAGCATATCTTTTGGCTGGAGGTGCTCCAATGTCCAGAATGAGATCAGGAATTTGTTGTCCATTTGCCACATTCCAATAATTGAACATTTTTTCATTTGATTTTTACTTTTGACTGTCACTTTCATTGAAAATCTTTTTGGAGAGATTTTGTCTCCAAAAACTTTTATTCAGAGTAGATCTTTTGACTATTCACACAGTTCATTGTTGAGTGAAGATTTATTTGTTCTCATTCGTTTTTCACTTTTAATATCACTTTTAATGAGAGAAAACCTTTTTGGAGAGATTTTGTCTCAAAATACTTTTATTCTGAGTAGATCTTTTGACTATTCACACAGTCCATTGGTCATTGAAAATTAATTTGCCTTTATTCGTTTTAAACTTTTTACAGTCACTTTCATTGAGAATCTTTTTGGAGAAATTTTGTCTCCAAAAACTTTTACTTTAAATTGACGTTTTAGCTATTCACATTGTCCATTGGTCATTGAAAATTCATTCGCCTTCACTCGCTTTTAACTTTTTACTGTCACTTTCATTGAGAATCTTTTTGGAGAGATTTTGTCCCCAAAAACTTATTTTAAATTGATTTTTTAGCTATTCACACTGTCCATAGTTCATTGGAGATTTATTTAGCTTCATTTGTTTTTTATTTCTTACTGTCACTATTATTGAGCATCTTTTTGAGAGTTTTTGTCTCCAAAAACTTTTATTCTGAATAGATCTTTTGATTATTTACATAGTCCGTTGTTCATTGAAGATTTGTCTTCATTCGTTTTTCACCTTTAATGTCACTTTCAAGAAAAGAAAACCTTTTTGGAGAGATTTTGTCTCCAAAAACTTTTATTTTAAATTGACGTTTTAGCTATTCACATTGTCCATTGGTCATTGAAAATTCCTTCGCCTTCACTCGCTTTTAACTTTTTACTGTCATTTTCATTGAGAATATTTTTGGTGAGATTTTGTCCCTAAAAACTTATTTTAAATTGACTTTAGCTATTCACACTGTCCATAGTTCATTGGAGATTTATTTAGCTTCATTTGTTTTTTATTTCTTACTGTCACTATTATTGAGCATCTTTTTGAGAGTTTTTGTCTCCAAAAACTTTTATTCTGAATAGATCTTTTGATTATTTACATAGTCCGTTGTTCATTGAAGATTTGTCTTCATTCGTTTTTCACCTTTAATGTCACTTTCAAGAAAAGAAAACCTTTTTGGAGAGATTTTGTCTCCAAAAACTTTTAATATGATTTAATCTTGGTTATTCACACAGTTCATTGATAATTGAAAATTCATTTGCCTTTATTCATGTTTCACTTTTTACTGTCACTTTCATTGAGAATCTTTTTGGAGAGATTTTGTCTCCAAAAACTTATTTTAAATTGACCTTTTAGCTATTCACACTGTCCATAGTTCATTGAAGATTTATTTAACTTCATTCGTTTTTTATTTCTTACTGTCACTTTTATTGAGCATCTTTTTGGAGAAATTTTGTCTCCAAAAACTTTTACTTTGAGTAGATTTTTAAGCATTTGTCTCAGCCCATTGTTCATTGAATTTTTAACTGTCTTTAAATTCACCCAAAACTTCACTAAAATTAATATTTATGAAAATTGTAGAAGAATGTTTGTTGGATTGCTTTTTGTTCTTTTTTTTCAAGTGTATATTAGATTAAGAAAATTATGCAAATTTTTATTTTATTCTATCCATACTTAATGAATATTTCACCAATTAGTACACCATAAAAATATAATGTGCTAAATGGTTTTTTTCTAGAGAAATTTTCTTTGATCTTTCAATGGATACATCCGTATATTTCTCTGCAAAATTATTCTCTCTCATTTGAATTTTTAATTGCATATATCCATAAAGAAGAGAAATGCCTCTTTTAGATTAATTTTCCTTGTTTGACTTGTGGAATGTGACAAAAAAAATTGTAATTGAAGAGATGATGAGCTAAAGAAGGGAGGATTTTTTTTCGGAAGGATAATGCTTTCTGTCATGAATTTTACAAAAGAATGCAAGAGATTGTTGGACAAAAAAAATTGAAATGAGGAAGAAACAACAAAAATTCTGTGGCATACAATTTTTAAACATTTTGCTTCATGCTGACTTATGAATAATTAATTGACTTGTAATTAATTTGATGGTGCGTTTTGTATTTCTTCACTTCTTGTGCACGCATTTATAATAAACTTCGTTTTTTTTTCGATGTTGTGTGTACACGTAAAAAATAAACACAATTCACAAAAGTCCTGAATATCATTAACAAATAATGAGATTTTCTTGTGGAGAAGTTTATTTTATCTGATTAATTTGTCCCTTCGTGCGAGAAATTATTGAAATTTAGGGTTTTCTCACTGATACCCGCGGAAAATGCAGAGGGGCAGATGTCTGAATTGCAACTGAGGGTATTTCGGATGGAACGTGAGATTTTATATCATTTCTGAGGATGAAAGGTTTCACAATTTACCATGGAGCACATTTCTCCTCTTTTACAAATTTTCCCCTTAAAATTTTCCGGTGGAAAATACATTTTTTTCTACAAATAAGGTTGTTTTTTTTTTATTTTTATTTAATAGGAAAATAACGTTTATAGTTTATAAAAAGTTCCTTTATTTATTTATATTTTTTTTACTTTTTGAGAAGCTTCTCAATTCCCAATTAGTGAAGGGATATTAAATATTGGTTAGAGCAATCTGCGCAGGTAATTGGTGGGAGAGAATGATGAAGAGTGTACACCAGTTAAAAAAAAAACCTCGGAAAATCATTCAATTGAAAATTCATCTGTTTGTTCTTCATTTTGCTGAATTGTTTTTCAATCATTCAAGCGTGATTTGATTAAATTTCACGGAGAGGAAATTCGATGAAGATGATTGTGGAAGAATTTTGAACACGTTTGTAGAATTTAATACAGAATGCTTTTTGGTGTGTGATGTCTTAATGAGTTAATCTTCCTAAATAGCTATTGTTTTTTTTATTGTTTGAACTTGAAGAGGAATCTAAGTCCTTGATAACTTTGCAAATCTGGGGTTTTCAGAGAAAATACATAGGGGAATTGTACCAAATTTCGGCCACTGTTTTTTTGTTTTGTATAAAGAAAAAGGTTTTGTCAAATTGAAAAATAACATTCATTTGACACGATTTTAACAAGATCCACTTGGTCGCTTTATAAACCTTTTAATTTAGGATAGAGTACAAATGGTTAGAGATATCGACTTTCAATTTTGAATTGCACCCTCTTAAGACAATCGTACTTGAAAACATTTTCTGTAATTCATTTTGATCATTTTTTCTTCATCAAAAATATTTCCTCCATATTAGGATTTTCAATCTCTAATCCAAATTGGTTAAAAACGATGTAGGGGAGATTGGGGCAAAATTTGTCAAAACGAAAATTTCAATATTCATTATTTTCTAAAATAAAAGAGACTGATAATTAATTTTTGTTCGAAAATCAATCATTTTGATTCTAAGCTATTTTGGGCGATCTTTTGAGTGATTTATGAAACGGCTCAAATCGGTTGTGAACCGGTAATTGGTGAATGATGCGAAAGTACTTTTGAGGTGTAGCATCGAAGTCAAGAATTCGAGTGTTTCGTAAAGCATGGGACGCTTTGGCACCCCTTTTTATTTCAATATGTTAATGAATTTGTTAATTGAAAAAAAAAAAAAAACATCTGTATGTAAATTTGCAATGAAACGATTACCCTTGTAGAGATGCAATTCATTGTTTTTTTAAATAAAAAATCAAAAATCATTTAGTCAAAAGGTGTCCAATTTGTTTTATAAAATTCATAGTCATTCATATTCCCAGAAATTACAAATATGTGACTTTTGACATTGCCATAATGAGCTTAAATGATAATTCCACGGTTGCAGAATCACATTTTTGAGAAGCTCTACTGAGTGAGATTTACAGGAAATTTATCATATGGCTTTGCCAGAGTGTTACAGAATGCCCCTATATTGATAGAGGGAAGTGGGCCACCTTTGAATTGGGGCAGCTTTGAAATTGGGCTTTCCTATGCTATTTGTAAATGGATTTGAGTCTTATCATAAAGTAATTTACCTTCGAATTCGAAATTGGTCTGTAAAATTCAATTATATCATGATAAGATATAGTTTCATTTAAAAATAGGAAAAAATACCATTTTAAAATTGCCCAATTCAAAGGTGCCCCACTTTCTCCTACTGCTTTTGTTAATGTTGCTTTTGGCTTGAAGTCGATTACCAAGCAGGTTTTTTGAGGTGCAATATCTTATATTTTGGACAAGAATTGATTTTGGGAAATACAGCTATGTTAAGCTTAACTTTTTTTTTTAAGTATTGAGAGGAAGGCGCTTCTGGGCAGTCTGCTAAAGATTTAGCAGATTCTTAGTTTAATATGATTAGTGACTCTTAGATTTCATAAAGGTTTAGAAGAAAGTGTAAAATTATTAAGTGCAAAGCCATTCGATTTTGAAAAACCTTAAAATTGGGCTAAATCTCTAAATCTGAAATCCGTTTTAATATACAAATGGGTTATATAATAGAGTATAGCAGGGATATTTAGAGCATCAACATCACCATCGTGAGATTCAGATAATCTTTTGTAACAGGTTTGATTTTTTTTCGATCTTATGTTGTTGTATTGGATCCATTTTCCATCAGTCATTTAGATCGATAAAAAAAAAAACGACTATCGTAATAAAAACGAGGAGAAAATTGGACACATTCATTCGGTTGTTCACCTTAAGCATTTCAGTCAGAAAATTTGGAACTCATGTATCGATCTTGAAACGTATCCAATATTTCAAAATAAAAAAAATGGCGAAATACAGTCGAATTATTATTTTTCAACGTCTTAAACAGGAGTAGGGGAAAGTCGTCTGCCTTTAAATGCAGCAGCCTTCAAATGTTGCGATTTTTTCGTTGTTCTCAAAAGCATAAATTATATTCTATTAACTATTAGGTAGATATCCATCATCCCCACAAATCATCAAAAAATGGAGAGCCTAGCTCCTATTTCCTAGATGCTAGATCAAAAAAAAATGAAAATGAGCTCTAAACTGTAATTTTGATGTTCCACAAATCATGTGATTTTTCATAGTAAAAATCATTTTACAAATAAATCTTCCATTGTGACACATAGAAGGTTAATCAGGCTTAATATTTCTGTTAATACATTTTGGTTCAGATGACACAATTTTTGTGGGTGGCAAAAATTTGAAAATATCACCCTGCAGCAGCCTTTAAATGCTAATGTCGTGTGCCTTTAAATCCTATCTTTCCATACATCAAAACATGTGAAATCGAACTCCTACTTTTCTGCTATCATCCTATAATCTGCTATCTTGCTCCGGCCGGGATGTTTCAAGTTGACAATTTTCAACTTCAATGGCTTTTTCTTCCAAATTTTCAAGTGCAAAACAGTTCTTCAGAAAAATGTGAAGAAAAGTTATTGTTTAATGTCTTTTGACTGCAGTGATGATTTTAGTGAGTGCGTTAGGCTTCAACCTATTCATTTATAGCCCATTTAGTTTTATTGATTCAATATTCTCAGTGAAGAAAAAACATTTAAAGGCAGCTGCCTCGCGTTTGAAGGCAGACTATGCCAGCTGCCTTCATACAAATCGACATCACTTTTTTAATTTCCTCAGAAGGAAAAACTGAGGACTTGCAAGTGCTAAATGAGGTAATCATATACGCCGAATGAACAAGAGAATTTTTTGGTGTAGTAGAAAATAAAATCCATTTTGTGGATTCTTCAGAAAAAAATATTAAATTTGGAACTCCATTTTTCGTTTGAAGGCAGACGACTTTCCCCTAATAGTGTTTTGACCATTGACAAACTTTGTGAATCTTTTTTATAAAATTTGAGTGCTGTGCGGTAATGAGTGTATTTAATGTAATGAGTTAATTTGTAAAATGTTCGTTCTGTGATATAAAAGACCCGAGATCTAATCTTCTTTAGGTAGCATATAGAATGAAGTTCAGTGTAAATTCTATTGGACATAGAATTATCAATCAATTCTATCAAAAGATTGACGTTTGTGACATTTCACTTTTTTGTGCAGATTCAATTTATGATAAGATTGTCAAGAAGTTATCCAGACATCCAGAGTATATCGAATCCAGAGTATGTGCTAAGCCTGAAAGCCTTCCCCTACTGTGTTGTTCAATTAGGCAAAAAAACTGTACTTTTATTTGGAGTTCAGGAAAATTCTTATCTGGAACAAGTTCTGAATTAGAGTATTCTACCCTATCTTTGAGTTATTTTCCCAAAAAGTTAGATTCGTAAAATAAAGCTAAAATGTCACATTATGGATAATTGAGGTTCCAATTTGGGATGTATGTATGTACGAGGCAATCAGAGGATCATATTTGAACTGTCGAGATAGAGTGAATCAAAAAAAAAAATTCTGTGCGTTATAATGTTTAATTGAAGTCCTTTTGTTAAAGAAAAAAAGTCCCATCTCTCTCTCCCTCTCCACCCATTTTGGTAAATAGTAGAAAATGCGCTGTGCCGAATTTAGAGGGTAAAATTTTCCGGCTTTTCCGCTGAAAATGTGTTCAGTGTGGAATAGGCTGGAGTGTGTTATGTGGGTGGATGGTAGGGGTGGGGGTGTAGGGGATGGTTTTTGATGGTGGTCGGGAAACACATATTAAATATGAGAGAAATGTAATTCATTTTGTCTCTTAATCACGGCAAATGTATCATTCATTTAATATTGACACTAACATTCCCAATTAACTTCCTCTCTTGCACACGCATTAAATCTCCCCTCTCTCTGTGTGTATTTGGATTTTCCACTCGATTCCGGATGGAATATTGTGTATATGCGATGGGTTTGTGTATTTCTATTCATGTTATATTTTCAGGATGAATTTCCCAAGTAAATTTCCCGCGATATTTTTTTTCTGTCAAGAAAAATTGTGAGAGGATGTGATTTAATTTTCTTATTATCTCAATGAATTTCTCCTCGATTGCATTTTTAATCATGTTACATCTCTTCATTTTCTTGGCCAATTGATTTTCTACTGCAAATTTTCACTCGATGGTTTTTCCTTTTTCTTTTTTTTTGTGCTGAAGCAAGGGAAGAAGAGAAAGAAAGAATAAAAAAAAATGAAAAGTTTGAAATAGGAGAAAATGTGATGAGATAAAAAAGTAAACGGTAGAGTTTAAATAAGGGGTAGAAATATTATTTGCAGAGAGGAAATGTGGTGGTTACAATATGGCAATATTGACTTAATCGGAGAAATGCTGAGTTGAAGTTATAAATCTTTTAATGATAATTATATTTGCACAATTTCCACGAGAGAAGAGAATACAGAGAAATAAATGTATTGATTTTACTCCTTTTTCCTCTACCCTTTTTCAATTTTATACCATATATAAAATATATATTTCATCAGAATTATTTATATATAAAAAAATAATATTTTCTATTGAACGAAATAAAAACAAGATATTTCTCTATTCTCTTTGCCCCGTTATTGCACATTCTGCAAATGTTGGTGGAAATGAGGAGAATGGGTAAAAGCTTGTTGGGGGGGTTGAAGTCAAAAGATCAAATTGAGCGAAAATTGATGAAAAGCAATGGACTTAATTAATCAATTATTGGTTCTGCTGAGAGTTGGACTTTGCAGCAAGATTTTGTTGAAATTGAAAAATTTTTGTTTGCACTCGTATTTCCTTTTTTTTGCCAATTTAATTATTCTGTTTGATAACTCTGGTGTATAGTGTATTTTGTATCTGTTAAATAATTGCATTTATTATTGATGATTCCCTTGGAGAAATATTTCATGCACAATTGATATGTTATTCCCTGAATGTGAATGATTGATTTTTTTTGCAATGGGATTTTCTTTTTAGATTTCGATCATCATATTTGAGATTAAATTGGAAGAGATTAGATATTAGGTGAAGTCAAAAGTTTAGACAATTTTATTTAGACAATGAAATTTACTTAATTAGGATTAACTGATTCTGGTAGAATATACGACGTTTTGTTCAAAAATTTTTGGTCATTTTGATGGTAATTTCTTAATTTTCCGATGGAAGATGTTGTCCTTATTGGTAACGTACTTATTGGTAAGCTTAACTAACTCATTTTCACAAGGCTCTGAAGGACAGTTTTGTATCATTAAGGAAATTTTACTGTAAATATCTAAGAAGGTCATGATCACTTCGTGTCGGGTCTAAGCTCGTAAACCCTTACGATTATCTAATTTTTGGAGGCTCTGGTCGATCATCTGCTTCTATCTCTTTAGTTGTCAATAGTAGAGGTCTGAATTGATCATCTAGTCACTGAACAACAGCTAATACTAAATAGAGAAGCGATGCGATAATAATACTAAATAGTAAATAGCTAATAGTAAAAAGCTAATAGTGGTTGATATGAATAATTGGCATATACAACTTGTGAAGGAATTTTCCACCGTTTTCACTCCGGAGGTTGGTTATCAACACTAAGACGGCGGTAGTCGCATAAACGTAAAACATATAATTACTTGAAAAGGACTCGAGTGTAAGCACAATAAACAATTAAAAAAAATACTCTTCTAATCGCACCTATACAAGGCAAAATTTTCTTGGCCATTAATACAGGCCTGACGATAGTTTAAGCCTGGGTATGAATTCTGAGATGGTGAGTTTTTCACGTGAGAAATTCATGGCTCTGTGAGTGAGATCACATTAGTAAGCATTTTGTCAAGATTTCGTAAAAACTTTCATGTGAATGCTGTAAGTGTTTCACGTGACAATTTTTGTGAAAGCTTCACCAATCGCGCTTACAGGAAACGATCTAAAAACCGTGAGTTTCTCACGTGAAAAACTCACGCATTTCAAAAATCATACCTCGGTCATTGCGATTGGACAGCGATCTTATTTTGCTGTTGTTATGAAAGTTCTTTTGTGGCAACACCATACATCGCGCTATCTCTTTATGCCATCCTTATGCAAGTAATTTCAAACGATTTTTGTCTAATCTCCATTTTCTGGTTAAGTGGATTAATAAACCCTCGCATGCCGTGCCAAATTGACTTAACTATTTTTATGATTTTATCGACATTTTTGATATTTGGCCTGTAAGGGTATTCTGTAACAGTATGACAATGTCATATGGCTAAATTTAAATTTTTTATGTGGTAAATACAGATGACTTAACTAAAAATTCAATTCATATCACTTTTTGTACAGAGCATTACAGAGCTGTTTATAATGACCATTAGATGCTCACTGGGCTTTAATGTTGTCCTACTCCAGAATTTACCATGAAAATTTGCCATATGACATTGTCATGGTATTACAGAACTCCTTTACTGGTAAAGCCTGGCTCATTTTCGACGCCAATATAACACATAAGGAATCATTGGAACTACAACTTTGCTAACCGGTCCATATTTTGATCAGGGTCTAGGTCATACGTATATTTACAATAAAAATCGAAATATTAGTCACGAAAATTCAGGGGCCTCTCGACATTTCATTTTTCCACATGTTTTTGTATAGAGGCACTGAAGAGTGAAGACTATTGGCAAGTTTTTTCCTAAAGAGAATTGACTTATCAGTCTGATATATTTCGAAATTGTGCATTAAAAGCTATCTAAAAATACATATTTCATAGTGCTCGCCGAAATAATACAAGAACTACGAGCAAATTTGTTTAAGTCGCGGTGCAATATCTGCAAAATTTTTACAAGGAAAAGTGAAAAAATAGCTTCACTTTTTTTAAGGCTTGATGGACCCCTGCAAAAACCTATGACATTATTTGGAATAGAAAATGAAAGAGAATCTTACGTCGATATGATCGAATAGACGGCGTAAAAAAATTTTTTTTAGTGGGTAACATATTTAAGATTGTCAAATTGTGTTGATAACTTAACCCCGTTGGATTTCACTTTGGACTACAGGATTATGGCTTTTTAGGCCTTTTACTGCTCAAACTCCCCAGAATGAGCAGTATTTACCGTCCCTTAATTTTTTCATTTCCCAAAATTAACACCTTTTACCTCATGGATACCACCTTTCTCAACACACCTTCGCGTTTTAGACGATTCCTGAGAAATGATGCCACGCTGTTTGTCCGTTTGTCCGTCTGCTATTGCCAGTTCTGGAGGTCAAACAGTTCGAGATAGAGACTTGTTACCTTCGGGTGATCCCCCCATAAGTCGACCCAAGGATCACTAAAATGCCCTTCATTTCCCCAATCCCTGTCTTTCCCCTCCAAAACCATGTGTTTTTTGGGATCGCTCGAAAGGCAGACCTAGGCGAACATTTCTTCCATATACGAAAATATTATTCAATCATTCCTACTAACGGTTTTTCAAGGTCAAAGGTTAAAGAGGCTCTTAGAGAGTATATTCCTAAACCGAATGATATCATGTTTGGGCTTGTTGGAAAGGTCTTGGAATTCCTGAAAAGCCTGAACCGATTCCAATCCAACTAAATTTTATCCGAAATTCAACTATATTATTCCAAAGCAATTTTAAGCTAAATTTTGTGTACTTTATTAATTCGTTCAAATCAGTTGTGAACCGGTAAACTTAAGAAGAAATTTCCCAGTATTGGGATAAAACTGCGAAATTCTCGAACTCGTGAACACTACACTATTCTTTATGAATTGAACCAATAAAGAACTTTAATAATATAGGTAAATGATGCTAAAGTACTTTTCAGGTGTAAGATTTAAGTCACGTTTTCGACCCCTTCACAAAGTCTAGAGAGCTTTACCACACCTTTTTCAAAATATAAAGAAAATAGGTTTGATAAAGTTGAAAACGCGTATGGATTAAATGAAATTAAGAAGTTAATAATGTGAAGACTGATTTAATGGGAAGGGTCTTCTAAAAACCTCAAGATATTATCTCAAATCGTTTAGTCTCTAAAGTCGTAAAATTACTAGATCATCAACTTATTTTCCGATTTACACATGCATTGAACCTAAGCACGTTTTGGCAGCAATGCCTACAGTTAGCCTATTTCGAAGAAGTCTAAAATTGGGTGGGCGAAGGGATTTGACTCGAAAAACTCCTCGTTTTACCGTCGCCAGTATTCATGTATTGGCAGCGAGTTAGCGAAAAAATTAAGCTATTGAGGAACAATACTATAAATAGGGTAAGTGTGCCAAATTTTGGCATAGTTGCAAATAAGCACCGGAGTCCTAAGTTTGAAATGTAATATTTTTAATTACATATTGAAATTTCTTTTTACTTCCTTTTCGGGAGGGTTGTATGGAACCTTGAAAAATAGTCTATCATCTTTGTTTTCTTTAAATCAGTTTCTAAAGTATTGAAAAATTAATAAACATATTTACATTGCTTTGGGTAGTATTCCGGCCACTTTGAGTGTAATACCGACCACCTTGTTTGTGGCCACCTTTTGTGAAGCAACGGATAGAAAATTTGAAAACGTCATATGGAACGAGTTTAAAAATATTTACTTTAATAGATTTATATGACCCACAATCCCTGAGATCTTCTGTGTAATTTGTCCTGAAGACCTGAAGTGTTTACCTTGGCATCCCAAATTTACGCAAAGATTGCCGTAGCAGTTTGCCCTTCTTGAACTCTTCCAAGGCCTTTTCCACATCATCTTTTTATAGAGGCTATTCTTTTTTTTCTATGGGCATTGTAGAATTCAGAAATTCAAAAAAAAAAAAAAAATAAATAAATAAGAAATTTAGGAAAGCGAAAGATGTTGCCGGAATAGGCAACATTACCTCACCGGAGAGACGCTCACAAAGTATATACTTTTTTATGTGAAATACAGGATCCAGCTGGGATATTTCACCCGAAATTTAAAGAATGATTCACTATTAACTTAAACAGAAAGAATCTATAATGAAAACTAATTAATTTTTATGAAAAACATCGAAGGAAAACTCTGCACTTCACCACAAATCACAACACTGCTAGAGACACAATCGATCTGTCACATTTTTTGTAAGACTCTTTCATCCTAAAATGAATAAATATTTAAAAACAAAATGAACTCATTGAGTATTCGAAGATTAAATCCGTAATTATTTGTAATTCATTCAATTTCTTGGCCGAAATTACACTCAAAGTGGCCGAAATTTGGTACACTTACCCTTAATAGTTTTTTTTTGTAATTCTTTTGAATTATTCCATCCTTCATTGAGTAAGTAAACCGTAAAATTAGTTAATGACCTAATACGTCAAAGATTGTAAGTGGAAAATCTCTCTTTGAATTGAAGAAAATTCAATTAAAATGATTTTTTTGTATAAACTTTTCTTCAAATCACAAGGTTTTTTTTACTCTTTTTTCTCTGCAGACATCCTCCAGTTTTGCTTTGTGTGCAAGGCATCTCTCTGCTTGCGGAGTCGTCCGTTGGAGAAGAGTCGTTGTAAACAGTATGGAATCCCAGAGGCGAGTCTCGTTCCTGGTGCACGTGTCTGCAATACGTGTCAGTGCAAATCTCTGCGCTCAAAGTATTCCAGCTGTCCACTGCCCACATGTCCCAATGCTAAAGATCGTGTAAAGCGTTTCCGGAACCTCCCGACGCGCCTTTTTGACCTGGCACCAGAGGTCCGTGATGCCATTATGGCTGAATTTCAAATTCCGCCGGGTGTGCAAAAGTGCTGTTCAGCCTGTCTGATTCGCATACGACGCAAACTGGCGCCACATATTCAATCGGCCGTGTTTACAGAGGAGGAAATTGGTCGGTTGAAGGGTGCTCTGGGGGAATTTGGGCATAATTGGCAGAAGTTGGAGGAGGTACTGGGAAAACCGGCGGCAAGTGTGAGAATGTTCTATTCGGTGAATAGGAAAAAGTGTGGACTGGAGGAGGCTGTGGGTGAGTACTACAAGAAGAATCCGGGTGAAATGAGGGAGATGCATGGGGAAATTTCGGATGTTGATGAATCGGACTTTAGTACGTCATCGTGCGATGAGAGAGAAGCCAATAGTGACACAGCTTCGGCTGAGAGTCCACCGACAAATTCAGCCGGATTGTCTGTCCCTGGACAACTTCCGTCTGGACAGGGAGGTGGATCAGGCGGAAGTGGTGGTGTTCAGAGTGGTAAAGTGACAATGGAAGTGGACGCAATGGCGTCCGGACAGTTGTCTCTGGTGGCTAAGAAAGTTGATGAAGAGCGACTGCCACAGCCAGAACCGGCAAAACGTCATTCGATGAAGAGTGTTGAAGAGTGTGATTCATCGGCTACTGAGACGGCCGATGAGGAGAATGAACTTTCTCCGGCCAATCGACAGAGTCCCAAGGTGCTCCTCTATCCCAATCAAACGACAATTACCATGCTACCATTTTCGGGACAAAATGGACCACGAGAAGTGTCATCACCACCGCAAAATGTCCGGGATGTGGTGTTGAATGTGATTGAGAGGAGCCTAAAGACGACAACAGGTCCTCAGATGGCTACGCCAGCAAAGGTGGGTATCATTAAAACACCTTTTGCCATGGAGCCACGTCCTGAGCTAACGTATATGCGTGAGGTGAAGGAACAACAGCAGCAGCAGCAGCAGCAACAACAGCAGCAGCAACCACCGCATCCGTCCGATACACTGGCCACCATTTCGGTGCTAAATAGCCAAAATCGTGCTCTAATGGCTACGCAACAGCCACAGCCGCAGCAACATCATCCGGGTGTATCACAGGCTACAGCAGCCCAATTTGCCGCCACAATAACTCCCGTTCCGCTGACCAAAGTCATGAGTCCGGCTACGGCGGAGATGCAGAAGGACACCATGAAGATGTATGCGACGATGCGTACGGAACCGGAACCTCAGACATTGGATTTGAGCGTGAAGAAGACACAGGCCAGGGAAGTGGTGCAAGGGACAAAGACACAGCAGACAGCTCAGGCTCAAATGGCCAACAATGTAGTGGCAATGCTGAGGACTGATGCAGCATCGGCTACTCAAATGAGTCTGCCGCAGCAGACTGTGTCCCCAAATCACCTATACCAGGCGCACCAGGCATACCATCAGCAAGCAACTCAAGGTTGGTTCTTTGATTTTCTTTTTCAAATTCGTTAATTATTGCATTTTTTTTTTGAAAATTTTGAAAATTTGTCAAAAAGATAGAGAATATGAAAAAGTATTATCAAGTCGGCAACTAACTGGATCTTGCTAAAAGTTTGTCAAAAGGATATTTTTCCATAAAGAATATGAGAAAAAATTTGGTAAAAATTGGGAAAGAACAGACGTATTATATTTAACTACACGGTAAAAACTTTTGGACACTGACCAAAATATTGGAACAAGTTTTCCTTGTAACAATTTTTTTTGGAATCAATTTGTACCTAGAAAAAATATTTGTTTGTTCCAAAAAGTTTTCTTTACAGTTTCGTTTCAAAATACAGTTACAATTTTGTTAGAGTTTTCTTTTGGAACCGTTTTGATACGGTGGAATGTCTACAAATTTGAGTTGATTTCGTTTTATAGAAATTTGTTCTTGAAAGTTAGAATGGAATTTGTTACAATCAGCTATTTTGTTCCCACTGTCAGGAACAAATTGGTACATGTTTTTTATAACAATATTATTCCTACATCTGTAACATATTTGTTCCAAAAATATTCGATGTCCGTGGACGAGGTAATTTTTGGAACCAAATTGTTACTCATGGGGAATCTTTTTGTTCCCATTGTCGGGAACAAATCCTTTTAAGTGATTTCGTCTTACAGTTAAGGACTATACTTCAGTCGAGATAGATTTCGATGGCGAAAGTTCATAAGGAACATCAAATAAAAATCAATTTAAGAGTGTTTTATACAGACGCGTGCATGCGAAATCCTATACGAGTGCTGGCAGCAGGAGGGGAAGGGAATCTCGAATTAAAAAAGTGAAACCGTAGCACGAAAATTTCCACAGATTTGGCGTCCTCCTCGCTTCGGTGACGGGTGTTTGATTGTGAGAGGAGGGATACGCTTTTATACTAGACGAGCTATTTATTGGAACAAATTCATTACTAATATTGGGTATCTTTTTGTTCCTCCTAGAAGGTACAAATTTGTTCCTAAAATTATGGTGTCCGTGGACGAGCTACATTTTTGGAACAAATACGTGTCGAAATTTTTTACCGTGTAGATTGACCCATTCCTTTCCATGGTATTATACATCATACGCGAATTGAGTGATTTTAAATAATTCATTCCTGGGCGATTTTTAGTAACTTTAGCCCTTCAATTACTTGGGAAAAATAGTCCGACAGAGATGAAAATACATTGTGTTATTGTTTTCTTAATTTGCCAAAGGTTATGCAAAATTTTTGCTCAAAATGGCAGACGGAAAATTCGCCATCCCGTCGAAATTGTTAAAATTGGCCTTCATCCTCTTTCCTGATTTGAATTCTAGTTGCCAATTTGTTTTCTTGGATAGTTACTCTATCTAACTGTGTTATCACACTTGCACATTAAAATTTTAATACGATTCACATTAATTGTCGCTGGTGAGAGTCCAAATGTGTAATTTGTGTGTTTGTATCATTTTATATTCAAAATTTGATGTATTTGTTGATAAAAAGGTAGACTTGGCCCGCAAAATTTGATATAAATTGATTTATAGCATTAATGCGAAAAATTAATGCGATTTTCACTTTAATTTTTAATGCGAAAAATATTTATGCTTTAGGTAAATTTAGACTTATTTTTGCAGGCCAAGTCCACTATTTTATCAATAAATAGAAAAACTCCAAATATTAAGTGACTCAAAGACACAAATAACATATTTGGACGCTCACAAGCGACAATTAATGTGAATCACATTAAAATTTTAATGTGCAAGTGTGATAACGCCGTAGAGGAATTAGAAGAGTTAAGCCAGATGGCTAAACCTTATGCCGAAAATAGACACAGGCTGATCCTAGAGAATACTCAGCACTAAAAATTTTGCGGTAAAGGATCAGCCCAAACTATCATACACTGAGGATTTAGGATCAAGAATTAGCGTTTACAGCGTAAATTTCTATTAAATCTAAACACTTTGATTCCTGAAAGGCTTTTTAAGTGCAACATCAATGGATTTTTCGTACAAGAAGAAGCACTCTGATCTTCTCTTTACTCCAATCTTAATGCATTTTAAGATTTTGCGATATTGCGTACCATTATGCCCTAGACACACTTACGACTAAAGTTCAGAAACGAGTAAGCTAGTTCATAGCCAAGTCAGTTCCTGACACACTACGAACGAGGCTTAGCATTCACTGGTATCCACAAAACATAACTTTCCTGGGTTTTTATGCAGATATTTCTACTGAAATGCACTATTACTCCTCTGAAAATGAAACTATTTGTAATATCATGTCTCAGTACACGTCTAATAATTATTGTTAATTACAAATATTTGTGAAGTGGAAGCTAACTCGTGACTTAAGCCAATTTTAGCTATTCTAGTGAATAATTCTTGTTGTTATACGTGAATTGTGAAGTAAATCTAAAAGTAGTTTCATTTTCAAAGGAGTAATAGTGCATTTCATTAGAAATATCTGCATAAAAACCCAGGAAAGTTATGTTTTGTGGATACCAGTGAATGCTAACCCTCATTTGTAGTGTGTCAGGAACTGACTTGGCTATGAACTAGCTTAGTCGTCTCTGGACTTTAGTCGTAAGTGTGTCCAGGACATTACTCTCCATGTTTTTTCACTCAATTGACATTTCGAAAAGCGCCCAAAAACCCCCAAAGTGAAGCTTTTTATTTTCAGCACTGGCGCTGATGTCGCCTAATCCCCGTAATTTCACTAGACCTCATGAATTTAGAAGATCAGCCTGATCCTCCAAATTACGGACTGATCCGTGAGTGTATCAACACCAATTCTCATTTTTCGGGCTGATCCCTAAGTCGATCCCTTTGTCTATTTTGGGCTTTAGGGCCTTGACAGACCTGAGGATTAGCCGAGAGATGGCTTAGCGTAATTATATTAGAAATAATAGTCAAACTACATTTCCATCATTTTCCACTAAGTCGTCTCTCGGCTTAAGTCGTAAGTGTGTCTAGGGCATTCGGTCTGAAGCCTGTATTGGAAGCTAAAGAGTTTCCAGAATTCTCATCTCGAGTACAACATCCTTTTTACAACATTTTAACAAGACCCAGTTGTTTGTCTTACAAGCCTTTCCTTACAGAGTAACAAAAGGAAAGATGTAGTAAAATTGTGTCCAGCGCTGGAATTTTACTTACGTTAAAATTACATTATTGTAAAGTTATAACTTAAATGAGAATTGAATGACTTTTGACTAGTTTTACTTGTTTTGTATGAGAAATAAACGCGAATGAGGTAAAACTAACGTAAGATTTTCGTAAGTTAACTTACGTAACTTTTTTTTAAGAGAAAACTAATGTTATTACTACACTCAGAAAAAGAAACGAGTAAAACTTTCTCAAATCGATGTTGTATTAATTCTTTTTCGTTGTGATTTTTGATTAACTATATTTTAGAGTTGATTTTATTTCCATATGAACTTTGTTACATAAAAATCTTATTGACTGAAGTATATTCTTAAAACAAAAACACTTAAGCATATACTTCAGTCGAGATGAAATTTTACATTGAAAAAGAGTAATAATTATACATGGATAACCGACGAATTAATTTAACTCGCACGAAGAGTTGTTTTAACTCTATTTACTAAAATTTACAACGAAAAAGGGTAACAACTACATCGATATTCTTCGAATTAATTCAACCAGGTGCTAGAGTTGTTTCAACTCTACAGTTTTTTTTCTTAGTGTACAAATTCGTTATTTTCAGTGTTCTAATTTTTAAAAGATGTTATTATTTTGCATATATTTACTGTCCTTGAGATTAACATTGTTTATCCTAATTTTGTTTCTTGACATTGCTCAGAGCAAATTTAGATAATATTTCAGAATTATTTTTACATTTAATAAATCAATAAGGTTCTTTTTGCATTGAGTTTATTTGAACCCTTTAAAATTCTGCAAACTTTGCGCTTTGAAAATTTCAATTTACATAAATTTTTGAATGGCAAAAGTCTTAATGATTGCATATTTGCTACTGAAGGTGGCCGCTCATCCAAGTCCCCGTCAGTCTTTGTGCCCATCTCAGTGGGTCAGCAACAGATGTACCATCAAGTTCCGGCCACGAGAGCCAATCCACCAACTCAAGCCACAATGCTCAAGAGCAAAATGAGCCCCAAACCGACACTCCAGCAACCTCCACCGCCCCAACAAACCAATCCTGGTGGTCCCAAGGGTTCCATCACCCATGGCACTCCCGTGAGTTCTGTCAGTCAGGCAGCCACGTTCCTCCTTCAGGCACCACCAAGCGCCTCGCCGCGCTTCGATTCAGCACCCCAGCAGGTGCCTGAGAAAATTGGGAGTATCACTCAGGGGACACCGGTTCACATGCCACCGCACCATCTCAATGACAAGCATCGGGTGTATGAGTACTACAAGAATCGCCAGAGTCCGGCTCAGCAGCCGCCACAGAGTAGTCCGCAGGCCAATTTTGCCACATCCTATGCTCGAACCTTTGGCATGGACCAGCAACAATTGAGCTCCAGGCAGATCATCGTCAATGACTACTTTACGTCACAGCAGATGCACGGACAGGCCCGCGGGGCAAGAGCCAGTCAGGCTACACCCGAAAAGGATTCTCACTCACCGCGCAATGTGGCCACCATTAATGCTGGTTCAGTGGCCATGTACTACGACAAGGAGCGTCAGAGGAGTGATTACATGAGTCGATCGTCGCCAGCAGACAACACCAACAGGTAAGAACATTTGGGAATAATTTGAATTATGGAGAAAACGTAGTAGGCATTGAAGTCGGTGAAGAAATCGATCCCTCACAATAAAACCCGAACAACTCGATTTTTTGCAAAATTCGTTTTTTTTCGATTTTCAGGTACTCCTTGACACCCTCTACTTTCCCTGCGAATATTATACCTGAAAATAATTGATTCCCAAAGTTATAGTGCTTTTTCTAAAAAAGCAAAATCTCACTCATTTTTCAATTTAGTCAGGATAAGAACCGCATAACTCGACCGTGTGCCGTCATCATTTTGCTTGTCAAAAGTGTCCCGGCTGATTTCACGACAATAGATAAGCTATTATTTGGCTGCAAATATGTATAGTCTTCAATTTGGTAATAACTAGTTAATAAATAATATAGTTAATAATACTTAAAATGGATCAAAAACTAGAAAGTGGAAATTGAATACGAAATAGGCGTAAAATGCTAGCATTTTTTATCTGGAGTTTGACAGCTGTTATGGACATTTGAATGGCTTTTATTATAAAGACCATAAAATTTCACTATTTAATCCAGAATATAAATTTGACGAATATTGCAATTATTTATCAAATATTACTAATATCTTGATATTTTTTGAGGTTCTCGAGTATTGCAAGTGTTGCAAAAACTGGATAAAAGCGATAAAATGCTAATTTATTATGCAGCAAACTTCTCCTTGTTAACTTTTAATAGGTTTTGTTGCTTGAAAATTGGTTTGAAATAATAAAAAGAAATATCTGAAAAAATGAAAATAATAAATATTAAATAATATAACGACGTTATCACACTTGCACATTAAAATTTTAATATGATTCACATTAATTGTCGCTGGTGAGAGTCTAAATGTGTAATTTGTGTGTTTGAATCATTTTATATTCAAAATTTGATGTATTTGTTGATAGAAGGTAGATTTGGCCCGCAAAATTTGATATAAATTGTAGCATTAATGCGAAAAATTAATGCGATTTTCTCTTTAATTTTTTTAATGTGAAAAATATTTATGCTTTAGGCAAATTTAAACTTATTTTTGCAG
Organism: Phlebotomus papatasi; assembly: GCF_024763615.1. Lineage (NCBI taxonomy): Eukaryota > Metazoa > Arthropoda > Insecta > Diptera > Psychodidae > Phlebotomus > Phlebotomus papatasi. The sequence continues at coordinate 30,821,953 of NC_077223.1, read as the reverse complement.
GCCAAGTCCACTTCTTTGTCAATAAATAGAAAAACCCGAAATATTAAGTGACTCAAAGACACAAATAACATATTTGGACGCTCACAAGCGACAATTAATGTGAATCACATTAAAATTTTAATGTGCAAGTGTGATAACGCCGTAAGACCTATAGGGGGTGTGTTTACCCGTCCAGGGAATCCTACTTCACTGAAACACTTCGTCTTGGTTCGATAATTCTATCTTTTTATTAATCAATTTTCACATGAAAGTCTTCTACATGTTCTTTCGGATAATTAGCCGCCATTCCACACTTCACTTCTTCTTTTTCTTCCTCTTTCTGTTCCCCATCCTAGACACACACCAACTGATCGACATCTCCCCTCACTACAGTTCCCACAGGGGAATTCTTTAATTGTCGTGGAATTGTCACGCGTGAGTTTGGTCAATGCCAATAGAACTTTTGTTCTCATATCACATGTGTTCGAAAATGCAATTAATTGATTCTTTAAAGCCCAAAGTGGCATTTTACTCCAATTTTAAGTTTGGAGCTTCATAGTAGAAATTCTATTCAATATTATGCTAAAGTGATAACACTTGTATAGAGATTTTAATTAGCTTTCATTTAGTAAAAAAAAAATACTTCATAACTTTTTTATTATTTACAAAATAGAGAAGAAAAACAAAAAATAGTCGTAGAATACCAAATTGGCGTAAAATGCCACCTTTTTTATATGGAGTTGGCATCCAAATGGACATTTGAATGGCTTATACTACATAACCTAAAAAATGTTAACATTTTCTGAGTTTTGTCGTGATTCGAAAAAAACGTAAAAACATACGTGAAAATGTTAAAATATTTATTAAAAATTAAGTAATATAAGACCTAGAATTGTTGTAGAATGGTAATTAAAAAAAAATAAGGTGAAAATTCACTTTTCGCTTTGTTTTTCTTTTTCGATTCCCTGTTGGAATTTCACATAAAATTTTCTCAAACAAAAGCACAAACTATATATGAGAATTTGAAAATTTACAGGAAAATATATAAATATGAGTTCTAAGATTATTGTCAAATTGCTAGGAAAAAGGAAATTCAATAGAAATTGACTTTTTCCTACGAAAATCTGTAAATATTCACCTTGGCATTTGTTGTAAATTTTTACAAAATTTATATAAAAATGACAAGAAAAATGGTAACATATTTATTGAAAAAATAATTTATGAGTCCTAGAACTGCTGTAGAAGTCTTACGGAACGAAAAACTATTGAAAAATTGTTTTTTTTTTTTTGTGGAGAATATCTGCACTGGCATTTTATGCCAGTTTGGTATTTTACGTGATTTTTTAGCTCGGGTTTTAAAGTGTTAAAATGTCTTGAAAAAATTACTTAGTACAATTGGTATACATAGATAGTGATGCGTATGGGGAATGACATCGAAACATTTTGGCAAGTGATGTGTGACCAGCCGGGTCTTTTGGCCGCGTGGGAAAACTCGATTTGTTCGGGTCTTATCCTGAGCTTTTGATATGGCAGCTCAGGAAAAATATGTTACAACTCGGAAAATATTGTAATAGTTATTAAAATACACATTATTTAGTGAAAATTTTATGGAATTAAGATAGCTATTATCGAATCATTTCGTTTGATGTACAATATTAGGAAAGTGAAGTTAAATTAATTGATTTATCAGCAAATGCAAATCTCAACTTTAAATCGCTCTCCTGTAAAGTTGGCCATTCGCGAGTTGTTTGGTTTATATTCTGAGGGATCGAAATATGAAATTGTGAGAATGAGAAAACAGTAGTCGATACTGAATTAAGGTTTTCGTGAAAGTGAAAGAAATTGTTTGAAAAGACATGAGACTTGAGTATAGAAAAGTACTTTTTTTTACCAGTCTCAACAGATCGCTGAAGACCCCTCCGCCACCTCAGCGTCAGGGTGTAATTCAGCGTCACAATACCGGTGGCTCAAAACCATCGAGTCCGGCACCGAATCGATTGCACGTGATGCAGCATCACTATCCGCCACCAGGTGAGCGAATGGCGGCTGGTGTGAAGGAGCAGCGGGCACTAACGGCTGCCACTCTTGCAGGACACGAGGCATTTTCGTCGTTGGTGGATGTGGCGGTGCAGCAGCCATTGCTGCCTGTGCCACAGGACAAGCGCCCGCCCAATTTTCAGGGTAGTCCTGCCACACACCACGACATCCGGCTCCACCATATGGCCTTCCAGTTACACCAGCATCAGCGATTCCAGCAGCTGCAACAGGTAGGCAAATATTTTTTTTTGTGTGGCATCTTCAGTAGAAATTTAGCTGTGATTCTTGCTAAATTACAACAAAAAATCAAAAAGGATGAATTGTTGTATATTCAAAATCATTTCCAGAGGCGAGGCTCAATATATTTATTTTTCTCAGGAACATAAGGCAAAGTGCCCATGTTTCACACGATTCCAAGCTTTGTAATGACTAAGTTTTTCCTATGTTTCTGAATAAATTTGAGTCACATTTTACTGCTCGAACTCAAAGAGAGAGCAGTTACATAGTAGTCTTTTTTTCAACTTGTCACCGTTCTGGAGCTTAAACGGTAAGAGATATCGACTTCCGGTTTTCGATGACCCCCAATAAAAAAAACGACATCTAGACGTTTTTTTCTCTTCCTCCACCCCTCCCAGAAGCAAGCTAAGCGTTCCAGGCTTTGCGAAATGCTCGAACTCGTGACTTAGATTCTATATACTCAGAAGTACTTTCGCTTCATTTACCATTTACCAGTTCTCAACCGATTTGAGCCGATTCAAGTATCATTCAAAACATCCTCCAAAATTGTTTCAAAAGTATCGATTTTCAAATAAAAATTAGTTATCGGTTATGAACCGGTTCATTACCAATTCAAAACCGATTGGAACCGGTTCAGTTTTATAGAAAATTCCAAGACCTTTCCAACGAGCCCAAATATGACGCCATTCACTTGATAAATGCGCTCTCTAGTGTCTTTTTAACATTTGACTTTGAAAAACCGTTATTAGGAATGATTCAACGATATTGTCATCTAAGGACGAAATATCCGCCTGGGTAATCTCTAAAACATATCCAAAAATGAAAAAAATCGCACGACGCGTTTTCAAACAATCCCAAAAAAGCATGGTTTTGGAGGGGAAGGGGAGGGGTGGGAGGAAAATGAAGGTCATGTTAACGAGCCTTGGGTCGACTTATGGGGGTCCCCCTTAGGCCTCAAGTCGCTATCTCTAACCATTTGGCTTCTAGAGCTGGCGACAGCCGGACGGACAGACGGACAAACAGCGTGACGACATTTCTCAAAGATCGTCTGAAACGTGAGGATTTGTTGACAAAAATGGTCTCTGGGGACTGGAAAGTCGAAATTTTGAGGGGGTGAAAAAATCGAGGGATTATAATATACTGCTCTCTTCGTGGAGTTCGAGCAGTAAAATTGACCCAAGCTTTTTCAAAGATTTTTGGATATGTTTTAGAGATAGTCCAGGCAAACATTTCGTCCAAACATATGACCAGAAAATTCGCCATTTTGAATTATTGAACCGAATTGAATTGAATTATTGCCTATTTGACCGATTTTAACATGTGAGGGCGAAACTTAAAGATCTCGCGAAGCACTACAACTTTCTAGAATATTTGAACTTCGTAGGACCAACACCAGGGGCGGCTATAGTCAAAAAACCAATTTCAATATCACATAACCTCAATTATCTCGACTGTCGCTGAACCGATTTTGATGATTACTTCGACATAATTGTAGATGACATTTGTCTCTACATTTCGTCCATACATCATTTTCCGCTCAGACTACGCTATCACTCCGATTTTGCCGTTTAAGTGTGAAAAAATGATTTTTCCCATAATAACGCTTTGAAATCACTCAGATGCCAATTTGACTGCCTCTACTCCACAAAGACACTTAAAATAGGGTTTTAAATGGAAAGTCTCACAAAATACAACAATTCTTTGATAAAGTTGAAGTTCATCAAATGAACACTTGGGGCGCTCTGGTCGAAAAAACGAGTTTAGAATAAAAAAAACCTCGATTATCTCGGCTTCTGATTAATCGATGAGATCAAGTTCTACGGCAAAATTATAGAGAACATTATGGTCTACATTTCCCCCATATATCACTTTTCTGACAATCCATCCAAATCCTTGATATTTTGGTTTAAATACAAAATTTGTATAATTTCACAATTTAGATTCAAGATAACTGAATGGCGTCCCCCAACTTCAGCTCTAAACCGAATTTGCATGCATTCTGAATTAGCTCACATTAAGAATCTCACCTACATAAGCCGGTTAGGATTATCTGTCCCTTTTAATCAGTGTCCAAAAGTTTGTACTGTGCATAAGGGTCCAAAACCGTGTATTAAGGTTTGGTATATGTATAAGGGGTATTCCGAGTTATCTGACGTTAAGTTTGATTTTGTTTTTCTTACTTAATTTTCTTTTCGTTTTTCTTATGCTATTATAAATCCTTATTTTCTTTTTTTTTGTTGCTTTTTTTACTTGTTTTTTTTTTCTCTTTATCACAATTGATTGAATAAATTTTACTATTATTAATTTATCAATTGATGAAATTGATCCATGCACAATGAACCATTCAGTATTGTATTTATTAACTAAGAAATTCTCTGTTCCCATTCAGAATTACCTTAATTACCCTACAACAGTTTACCCCTTTCACTTCAGTGAGGTTTTCGTATAGTTGAGTAATTTTTAACAAACTGGATGTCCTATAAAAGAATCACAGCTCCCATAAACTCAAACAAGCTTTATCAATAAAAAAAAAACTTGTTTGAACAGCTCGACATGAAATTGGATGCCCAGAAGAGGCATGCTCCTCATATGTCACAAGCCGCCTTCGATGAGTTGCAATTTGAACGGGAAGGCCGCGAAGATCCTTTTGGTGGTCGCGATGGTCATCCACAGCAGCCGCCACCGCATGAACTGATGGAGCGACATGCTCACATTGAACGTGATTTGCATTCAGACCATGAACGTCTCATGGAACGGGATGCAATGCTGGTGAGTGCATCGGAGGAACGGGCAGCAATGCACAATGCCGAGATGGAAAAGGTGGCTGCTGAGCAAGAACAACAGAGACGTCTGGCGATGGCACAGCCACAGTATGAACCACCAAAAGTTGCTCCACGTCAGATTCTCGACCGTGATCGCGATAGAACGGAACGGTAAGTTCTTGTCCTTGTTTTTTTTTCAGGATATTTGGTTTGATGTAACGCTTTTTTCTGTAGATCTATGGTGCCGTCAAGATCAACAGATGGAACACTCACAGCTGCCAATTTGATCGATGCTATCATTACACATCAGATCAATCAGAGTGCATCGGAACCACCACCAGTTTCTGTGAGCAGAGCTCTCCACAAATCGGCATTCGTAAGTTGATTTTTTTCTTATCTAATTTTGCATTAATTCATCATCAATATTTTGTTAGAAATATCAAAGATCCTTTCCCTGACATCATGAACTTTAACTATCTTTTATCTTTCATGGAAAGTTTAGCTACTCCTTTAAATATTATTTGCACAGTAATACACCTCCTCCCTTGATGAAGCTAGGATTAGTAGGGGAATGTTCAAAATTGGATATTTAGAAATACACCATTAATTTTGGAAAATCTCCCCTAATGGTTTGTTTCTCAGATAAAATCTCCATGGTGTCTGGGACAATCCCCGAAGTGTGTCTTGGATAAAATAGAAAGTCAGTCAGAATTTCTATTTTATTCCGAAAAATTGTTGATAGAAGTGTTACATATTGACAGTAATGCAAATTACAACTGATAAAGTTACTTAATATGCCTGGTGAAAAAAATCCCCATTAAATTGTTAGGAAGACCACAAAATATTTCTTATATAATTATTTCATTGAAGTCATTGAGGTAACACAAAAATTTGATTTACAGTATTTTTTTTTGAGAACGATTTTACTACCAATATACAAGATACATTCCAATCATTTCATTTTGAAAATTTTTACTCTTTCATATTCAATTTGTTTTCCATATTGTTGTATGTATAGTAGCTGAATATGAATGTATAAAAAATATTACCATTTTTATTGCACGATTTGGCTGAACAATATTGGGTTGATTGACATCATTTTGAAGAAATGTTTAAATACATTCTTTAGCCATGACACATACCAATCAACTATTAAGGTTTGTGTCTCACAAAATCAGTTTTTTTTTCGGCTAAAACACATTAACTATCGGAATATTACTAATTTAATTTTTAATATTTAATTTACTTTAAAAAAAACTTAAAAAAAAACAATAGTACAGTAATTTGACTTGTCACTAAAATGTTAAAAAAAGATATGCAGCAGTAAATAACTGAAGCCTTATCTTTTAGCTAATCTAGTGCAAATTAAAGCTAAGACTACTACCTTTAACAGTATGTATCTCGGCTCAGTTTAAAATACTGGTAAATGTAGGGGAAGGCTTCCAGGCGTTGTGTACACTCTGGCTTTAAACACTTAATATTTTTCCCATATTACTTTATTGAATCTGATCTACGGTAATATATTTTAATAGCGAGTCTTAAGTCACACAGTTCTTGAAAAAATTTAGGTCAAATTTATCAAAGGTACATAATAAAAACATGAAATGTTCGAAGCAACAGTATGTGCGAAGTCTGCAAACTTATCGCTCTTTTGAAATTAGAGGGGATCGATTCTTACGGAAGAGTTATCATACTATAAAATTCAACATTAAAGTGAAAAGTTGCTTATTAAAACTTCTAGAAATTGCTGGTGTCTGGACACATCTGCTATAATTGTTTAATACTACAATGACAAGCGTGTTGTCAGATGAGCGATTTCGTTTTTAAGGCATTGTTACCATTCACAAGTAGACTTTGAAAGATTCGAAGATCTATTTGAAAAACCAAAAAAGAGGCATTCTTACTTCTTCATAATTCCGCAAGGTGGCTGAAGTACATCCTGTTCGAATTTATCGAGGTGTTCAAGTATCAAAATAAGTTGGTCTTTACTTTGTTGTGAGGAAAAACTCAAAGCTCGACGCTTACAATTTCTGTCCCATTGATAAATTACTCTACAATCACTGAGTAACTCTTTTCTCAGATTCTTAGTGTAATATTTCAAAATTTCAAGCTGAGATTCCACGTCGTCAAACGTGTTTTACTTAACAGCTAGAGCCAAATCATCTGCGTACAAGAAGGCCTTGGAAGGAGACGGCAGTGGCTGTTTATTTGCGTAGGGTGGAATAACCGGCTATCGCCATGTTTAGGAAAAAATTAAATTCATTTAATCATAACTTTTGAATCCTTGTTACAAGATAAGTCAAATTTGACACAAAGTTACTTAGATGTATTGGCTCTAGATACGTGAAAACAATAAACCTAGAACATAACGCTGGACTACTTAAAAAACTGATTTTTATTAATAATGCAAAAATAACCATTTCGTCGCCACTTTTTACCACTTTTCGCCAGTTTTGTAAAATTTGTAACCACTTCTCGCCACCCACTTGAAAAGAACCACACTCGGTTATTTTAGGCAATGCTATGAAAAGAATACATTCACCATTTCTCTTTCCTTGTGATCACTTTATTATTACTCTCTTTAAATGATTTTTCTTCACTTTTATTTGAGAAATCAAATTATGGGGCTTTTGCAGAAAGTAAACAATGCAGATTTGACAAATGAGAATGTACGAAGTGAAGTTAGCGTCGCCTATTGAAAAGATATGGCGACAGGTGGTAAAATCAATTCCAGAATATTACCACTTCTCGCCATGTCTCATTTTTATACAAAAATAATATAAAATGAAATATTAATTGACTAAATACAAATTTTATGTATTCCACAAGTGCAATTAAATATTCAATAGACAAATTATTTACCCAAATAGGTGTTTTTGGCCTGATGAAAATTTGACGACAGTTAGTAGATTTGATAAGAGATGTTGGATTCGATGCACTTGCTTAAAATATTGCTCTAAAAAGTGATCAAAATCGTGAATCCAAAACGAATAATTATTATTTTTCGATTCTATGCGTAGAAGCAGAAACAATACAAAAAAATTGCGACTCATTTATTTCATAAATTGCGAAAAATAGCGATTTCAATGTAAGTGGCGAGAAGTGGGGCACTGGCGAGAACTGGTGATTCCACCCTAGATATTAAACAAAGTAGGAGCCAGTACAGTACCTTGCCGTAAGCAATTTTTTGCAGTCTCCATCTGCTTTTCTGACCACGGAACTCAACAAAGAATCTGAGGTTCTCTAAGAGAGCCCCAATCATCTGTGCGAGGTCGTAATCATTAGTGAGATTGTAGATCTTGGACAGTAAAATTATGTGGTTTACTGTGTTAAAGACAAAGTCACCAACAACACCTTGGGTTGTTGGGACCTCCAACTCATCGTTGAGCTGTTCGTTGAGAAGTTCATCAAAGTACTCCACCCATCGGTCCAGGATGCCATTCTGATCGGAAACCAAATTCTCCTGCTTGTCCTTACAATATGAAGTTCGTGGCGTATATGGCTTCATACCCTGGACTTGCTGGTAAAACTTCCGCGCTTGGTGCGGCTGCGCTCTGTACTCTTCAACTACACTAACTAGTTTTTCTTCCCAAGCTTTTTTCTTGCATCTGTGCAGTTTCTTCTCCTGTTTTCTTAGCTCTCGATAAGACTCCACACGTGCCCGCGTTAAACTGTGGGAGCCTGTATACTGTCTGTGAATTGGCTCCCTCCCTACTTTTCCATTCATGTCACCCAAGACGATTTTAACATCGTACCTGGGGCAGGCACTCAGTGTTCGTTCTACTTGGTCGTAGAACGCCTCTTTTTCTGGTCAGAGGTTTCCTCGGTAGGGGCGTGAACGTTTATGAAGGTTATGTTTTGAAACATACCTCGCACGCGTAGAGTACATAGTCTTTCACTTATCGAGGCGAAACCGATAACAGCAGGCTTTAACTTTCGGCTGACAAGAAAGCCTGTTCCGAGCACATGATGTCGAGGATGGCAGCTATAATAGATATTATAACTCCCTTTTTCCAGGACACCCTCTCCTGTCCATCTAAGCTCTTGAAGAACCATTGTATCAGCCTTGTATTTGGACAGGACATCGGTCAGCTGCTGTGCAGCTCGAGCTCTGTACAGAGTGCGTACGTTCCATGTGAAAACTTCTAAATCGTTGTCCGTTTTTCCTTTGCTGGGTCGTCGTCGTTGGCTCAATCCGTATCCGAGGCTCCTTCTGTCTTTCTGAACAATCTTGTTTTTACGGGGAAAGGTTGTCAGCCCCTCGCCCAACCCTCTCTAGAAGGACCAGATCCCTTGTTCGTCTGCCCCAGATTTGTGACATCCCACTGGAGTTTGTTACCCAATCTTCCGTCACGCATCTGGGTGTGCCGGGGTCTACCAGGCATCTCACCCTCTTGGAGGTGAACATCGGAATTGGGGGGAAGAGGCTATACGTTACGCATTCACCACCCTTTAGACCCCTTCTGCCAATCAGCCTTACAGAAATTGAACCTTCTACGCAATGTAACATCTGTAGGCTTTATGGCAGCCGTAACTTAACACATAATGGGGACACATAGTATTTAGTAGGATTATTCGAAACTGAATATGAATTCTTCTAACATCAACGATTTTTTGTGCAAATATACAGTAGAGTCTCCTAAATTCGAACTCTCGGGGGGTATTTTTGGCATTTCTCACATCCCAAATTCGAACGATTTTTTCAAAACTAACGAAATTTGTGTGAGATTAAATTGTACTTTGATTCAAATTCTCGTACTTTCTCGCAAGTTTTAGTGGTAACATACTTCCTTTTCATTTTACACGACCATAATGTATGTAAACATTCAGGAAGAAGCACATAAATATGATTTTCATTCACCAAGAATACGAACTTTCTAACATAACCTCACAATTGACATTTTGAATCCAAACGGCGTTGGAATTTGATAGATTCAGATTTGAGAGACTCCACTGTAGTTCGATTTATCTTTTATCCAAGACACAGGATGTATTCCAGCCACATTGCGGAATTATGAAGAAGTAAGGACCTTGACATACCTGAGGATTAGGCGAGAGATGGCTTAGAATACTTATATTCGATATAATAGTTAAACTACATTTTCATCATTTTCAACTAATTTATGTTTCTCGGCCTAAGTCGTAAGTCTGTCAAGGACCTAAGATCTTCGATGTTTTTTTTTAAACTCGTGTATGGTAAGAATGAATTAATTACACAGATACTTGTCCACTGAAGAAATGGTCGACATAAAGTCCAAGTAGTGTAGACATATGTTTACATTTGAAAGCCCTAATTTTGAAAGCCAAGAAATTAAGATTAACCTGTATCTTTTTTGTCTAACTGATTAGGGTCTCAGCTAAGCTTTTTCTCTTTTTTTTTAATTCGATGATTAATGTGTTTTAGCCCTTAATTTGTGCTTTCAAAAAAAAATCACTAATTGCAATAATAGTTGGGTTTTAAAAGGGAATCAAATTGACAGAAAAGTTGGATTTATCCATTTCCAGTTCGCTGGACGTGATTTGCACAGTGGTGGGGTGTATGAGAATAGTGGCAGTAGCGGAGGTAGCAGTGGCAGTGGTGGTGCCAGTGGCGGTGGAGGAGGCAGCAATCAAGCGGCCAATGTGATAAAGATCGGCTTTGATAGTGAGCCAGATGTTAGAATGCCACCCAGTGGTCCAGTTATGACCAAAAATATTACAATTGGTCAATTGACAGATTCGATAATTCAGAAAGATTTTGGACCCAATCCCTTTCATCCGCTGCGTCAGACGCAATTTATGCAGTATCCGGGGCCTGAGCAATTGATGGCAACTGATCAATGGGGTAGGCGTTTGGGTGGGAAGGAGGGTGTAGTGACGGTGGATAGACTGAAGAAGGTGGCACAAGTGGAGGAGATGAAGAAGGATGAGAGTGGGAAGGATGGGAAGGAACACAGTGGTGGTGATGGTGGAAATGATGATGTAAGACAAGTTAGTGGAATGAGAATGACAGCACCGAGTCCAAATCATGCAGCTGCCCTCAAGTCAGCTTCGGTGACGGTGTCTGAAGCGCCACCGGAGCCAAGTGGGGCTTTCTATCATCTCAATGACAGTGACAGACGTCAACATGGCGCCATTCCATCGCATCAGACACAATTTGCGTTAGATTGCTATGTGAAGAATCGCATTGTCGAGGCGATGCGAACGGAAGATGAAAAGAGGTCAGATTCAATGGATAGAGAGAGGGAATTACGTGAGATGCATATGAAGCAGCAACAGCAGCAGCAGCAGCAGCAGCAACAACAGCAACAACAAAATGTGCAGCAGGGTTATGGGAAGATGGAGGTTGTAGTGGAGAAAAGTGGCAATAGTGGCGCTAGTGGCGGTGGGGAGTCAAATGTCACAATTGACGAGACATCTGGTGGAATGGTGATGAAACAACCACAACCAACTTTTGCTCCAGCCACGTCCGTTACAAGTTTCTCATCTAGCGCCTATCACTATCCCTACAGTGCGCTAAATGTAACCCCAGCGCCACCTACCAGTATAGCTACAGTGGCTATTGCGAAAACTAGCGAAGACACACGACCTCAGCCACCAGAACCCAAACCACTTCTCTCGGCGCAGTACGAAGAACTGAGCGACGAGGAGTAGTAGGTCTGCATTTTTTTTCTGGCGCGATAATCACGTGAGCATGAGATTACTTTTTATTACTATTCTATTTTTTTTTAATTACTCAACTCACATTTCTCTGTCTCTCCAACTCTCTCTCTCTCTCTCACACTCTCTCTCTCAAATGATCTTTGTGTTAAGAAATGAAAAATCTTGTAATTTTATCCCCCAATTTCCCTTTATTCTTCGTTTCGCTTTTTATATTAATATACATATTATTATAAATTATGTAAAATATTAAAGAAATGAGAAAAAAAACATTATATATTAAGATGAATGCGACGAGAAAATGTGTATTTAATAAGATTATAGTCGAAAGATAGAGAGAGAGAGACAGGGAGAAAGAGAGAGAGAGGGAATGTGTGAGAGGGAGGGAGAGCGTACATGAAGAAGTAAAAACAAAACGTTATTATTTTTTAAATGAAATTATTATTAACTATCTTTTCACCGTGAAAAGTGCACATAAAATAGACAAAAAGAGAAAAAAAGAAGAAAAAAAAATAACGTGTGAGAAAAAGATATTCAATGCAAAATAAAGAGGAATTCCTCTTTATGACACAAAATGAAAGAATAAGAATTTCACACACAAAAACCACAACACCTTCGTTTTTATTTTGTATCTCAGAAAAAAAGAAGATTTAAGAAAAATATTAACTATTTAATAAGTGAATAAATAAATGAGAAGAAAAAATCCTCCAAAAATGTTTCGTTGACTTTTTTCTAACATGCAAGTCTTTTTTTTTTAGATTTCTTTAAAAAAAAATCATGAAACATAAAATAGTGAAAGAGAGGAGAAATATAACACAAAACATAAATAAATGTTATTTAAAGAAAAAAAAGAAAAGAAAAGAGATATGAAAATTAGAGCGATTTTTTTTCCGGGACACACACACACAATGGAAGTATATAAATATTAGTGAAAAGAAATGAAAATAAATAAAAAAAACAAGTCTTAAAAATATAATTAAAAAAAAAACTTTAATTGATAAAACGTGCAGAAACACGAGAAAGGGTATGAGAGAATGACTTGAGTCTTTTTTCTAGAATGTTAAGATGAAAAATATAAAAAAATGGAAAAACAGCAAACAAAAAAATGTAAATAGGCGTTAGTTGAAAAGTGAAGAAGAGTTTGATGCAAAGTGAAGATGATGATAAAATCTGACGGTGGACTAACGATAATTTCTTGTCTCTTAATGAAAAAAAAAAACAAAAAATGGAAATATATATAATACACACAAGAAGAAAAATGGTAAATACAGATGAAAATGCAAATTTTTACGGTTTTCTTTCAATTTCTTCTTCTCATTAGGCAAAAGAAAAAAAAACGGTCCTTAAACTGCAATTTTGAAAAATGAGCCGGAAAAAGTTATAATGGTGCATTGCAACGATCAAGGAGCAGAGGAGGTATGCTGGGGTCGTACAACAACATACGGATAATGGTAAAGTACCTTTTAGCACTATTTACGGCATTGAATAAATGAGCAGTAAAAAGTTAAAATTGATCAGTAACAAAATATTTTGAAACAGTGATATTATCGTCCAAATTTTGGCAAAAGGAAAATAAAGGGCTTTTCACTCTATATGGAACTATTTTAAATGTTAAATATATAAAATAGACCCATTTTTGTAAAGATTTAAGTTTTTTACTGACCATAATCAGATATTTTACTGCTCATTTTTAATTTTTTACTGCACATTTTGAATTTTTTACTGCTCGTTTGTTTTTTGCCACTATTTACTATTTCAATTAGGGGAAGTGCTCATAATTTTGGAAAGCTTCTAATTTTGGACACTTTGAGGGTAAATTGGGACACAAAAATAAATTGATTAAAACTATGAATTTTTATTCCAATATTTGATGAATAATGAATTTTATCTAAATATTTGTTCTTTTTGGAAGATTTTAACACTAAAAACGTTAAATTTTGAATATGATTTCAGTTGAAATTGCTTTGTTGAAAATTCAGTGTGAGCAGTTGCTTACGAGAAATATGACAGAACTTTGTGTTTGCTTTAGTCTGATTTAGGGTAAGTGTGCCAAATTCCGGCCAGCTTGCAATTCCGGCCATTTTTTTGTTGCTCGAATTTTCATGAATTTTCGGTTTTTACATACTCTGGAGATTATACAGTGCAAAGGAATAACAAAAAATGCAGATTCCACAAACAAGATGATGTAAAAAGACATTTGAAGAATTCCCAATGGGCAAAGAACTATGAGAGTGAAGGTGGCCGAAATAAGGCACGAAAGCTATGTCAACATTTTTATTTATTTTAAAATGTATTAAGAATGATTTTAGAGAAAATGAAGACGATAAACTGTCTACAAGGCTCCAAGCAACACTCCTTAAAAAGAAGGAATAAAAAAAATCAATTTTTGTTAAAAATATTACATTTCAAACTTGACACTTTGGCGCTTGCATGCAACGCATGCAACTATGCCGAAATTTGGCTCACTTACCCTAGCTGTGGTGAAGTACTAACAATGTTTCTTCGCTTTTTTTGAGTGATATTATTGAATATTGTGTTGATTCACGTTAGTGGTGATTTGTAAATTTGACCTGAAGTGAGATTTGCCTTGTGAATTAGATTTTTCGTAGGAAAAATGGGAAATTTTTCAAGAGATTCACCAGTGAGGTGATACTCCTTATTTTGTCGGCAGCTGTGAGCAGCGGCTGCCTCCAAGGAGGTGTACTGTCTCCCCTCCTATGGTCCATGGTGGTTGATAGCTTGCTGGTGCAACTTAACTCAGCGAACTTTTATACACAAGGTTACGCTGATGATGTCTGCATTGTCATACGGGCGAAATTTCTATCTACACTGTGTGATCTTATGCAGAGGGCATTAAGCATCGTTGAAAGCTGGTGGTGTTCCCGCGGTTTCACGGTTAATCCCGAAAAAACTGCTCTCATCGCTTTCACGAAGAAGTACAAGCTGGAGGGGTATAGGGCACCCATACCCAAATTCTTTGGGAAAGAACTTACTCTGCAGAAAGAAGTATAATACCTTGGTATTCTTTTTGACCAAAGACTCACATGGAAGAAACATCCGGAAGACCGTATCACATCGGCCACTAGATCGTTCTTTTCATGTCGACGTTTACTCGGCAGATCTTTGGGTCTGTCGCCGAAAATTACACTATGGATGTATCAAGCCATAGTCAGATCACTGATCTCATATGGAGCTGTAGTATGGTGGCCAAGAGTCGAATATAAAAATTCGGCTCTGGCGCTGCAGCGGCTTCAGAGATTAGCTTGTATAGCAATCACAGGATCCATCCGGACAGCCCCCACCGCGGCGCTGGAGGTCTTGTTGAGCTTGCCTCCGCTTCCGCTTTATATAAAGGCTGAGGCGAGTAAGGCAGCAGTAAGACTGCGTTCTGCAGGAACGTGGAAGGTCGGGTGCCACCCAGCGGGACATGTTAAAATCATGGACACAATGGTTAAAAGTCACCCTGACCTTCTAATGAGGGACGATTTCCACCTTGAAGATAGACTGAGAAGATAGAATTGAGACAAAGAAGCTATGTATTGCATTACCCCCTCGCCCTTGTCCTCTATTTAGATTTAGACCCCGATTGAAAAGTACATCCTACTAAACTTCTCAAATTTTCACCATGATGAACACATTAGAAATTATTTCAGGAAATCCAGGTCATTATTATCAGTAGCGTACCTAAGGGGGTACGGGAGGAGCAGTCCGCCCAGGGCGCGAGCCTCCAGGGGCGGCGATGTTCCTTTTTTTAGACAACTAAACCCTGACCCTTTATTCTTTCCATGTGGAAATAAAAAAGATTTTAATAAAATAGACTCCGAGTCTTTCTGGAGCGCCCCTCTAATTCGTACAATGTCTTTTGTCCTTATAATTCTGCAAAATTTCGCGTTGAAATTAATAAAAAAAAAACTTTTAATTTCTTCACGAGATTTTTTAGGGCGCTCCTCTAGTTTTGTGGTCCTACTTTAAAAAGCATTTTGTCCTTATATATCAAAATTTCGCGTTAAATGAAAGAAAAAGCTTTTTTAATTCCCTCACTTTCTGGGGCGTCCAATTGTTCTAAAGGCTTTCTTGGTATCCATAAAGCTCTCAAAAAGTATTTTTTCCTTATATTTTTGCAAGATTTCGTGTTGAAATAAAAAAACGACACTTTAAATTCCTTCAGGTGCTTTTTAGGGGGCGCCTAATTTCTTGCAGAGCTTTCTTGGCGCTCCTCTTGGCTCTTAAAACGCATTTTGTTCTTATATTCTTTCAAAATTTCGAGTTGAAATAAAAACATACTTCAAAAAATATTAAATTGAAATTGTGCTGAAAATTCGCACAGCTCAAGAATGCGATGGTTAAGATTGTGTATTAAACTGGTACTTCTCAAATATTATGCATGAAATCTGCATAGCTCAAGCATAAAACGGTTTATATTGTGCTGAAAACGCGCACAGCTGTTCAGCATAAAAATAAACTGTTAAAAATTTAGATTCAATTTTGTTTGAGGCAGGACTTATGCACAATTTTATCCATTTTATTCTTGAGCTGTGCTCGGTTGTACCGGTTTTGACGAGCATCATCTGTTTTAAGAAGTCCAACCGCTGTGCATGTTTTCAGTACAACCTTAAGCATTTCATGCTTAAGCTGTGCATGTTTTCAGCACAATCTTAACCATTTCATACTTAAGCTGTGCATGTTTTCAAAATAACCATAATCAAAATACTATTCTTTAAAATTTTGATTTTTACTGTTGATCAACATTGAGTACTATATTCCTTGAAAAGGAGAGCTTCCACTTTTGCGTTTAACTTTTATTAAAAATAATTAAATTTTCACTGCATTTTCAAAATTAAACCTGCTAAACTCAAAATTAAAAGTTAAATTTTTCAAGGAATATAGTAGTCAATCATACTGATAAACAGTAAAACCCCCCGCTCGAACAATTTTTACCGTGGTAAGGGCGCTTTCGCGTACAACCGCACCCCCAGCATGAGTGTCTAGATACGCCACTAATTATTGTATTCGTTCATAGACGTAAAGTCGATGCAGACAACAATTTAAAACCAATTATAAGGCCACACAGAAAAAAAACATGATGAAATTGGCAAGTTGAAGTCTATTTGTTGAACTGAAATATAAGTTTATGGTTGCTGAAATTCTGTTTCGGGCCAGACTAATTGAGATTTTTAAGGATTGTAAAGATTGTTAGTCTAAAAATACGAATTATAGTAATAACAGAACTATGTTATGCAGGTATATTCACAAAATTTGAAAATTTCTCTTTCAATTAAGCTCATTACATTTCTTAAGCATTATATAATTCTTTCAATGTTGATAGGGTTATTTATCCAGCCACCAAGTCCATAGGCCGTCATTCAAAGCTGGATCAGCATTTGGGTCGCCAGGAAGATTCGCAGGGGGCAAGGCAGTTGCTTGGAAGTCATTGACTCTCTTCTTCATGTATTTTATTCTAAGGGGGTGTATGTTAGCTAAATTGTTCAATTCACAAGGATCTTCTTCCAAGTTAAAGAGACACGGAGCTTTTAGGGGTTCACAGGGTATCAATTTCGGGTTTCTCCTTCCGCAATTGATTTTAGTTTTTCCTCTCAAGAACTCTAGGTCATTTGGCTTCAAAATTCTTGTTGAATAGGGATTGAGAGCTTGCCAAACATCACTGTTCATCACTAATTGTGAGTAGTAGAAGCTTTCTGGGCTGTCTTCTTTAACCATATCTCCCAGCCAAGAGTCATATGTACCATTGAAATTTGTCCCATTGACGTACTTCCACCCGTCTCGGTAGTATGAAGAATATCCATCAATTGGATCAATGTTATGCAAGATTTCTCTGCGAATTGGAGTTCTGTTTAAAGAAAGAGTGGACCAAATGTTGTTTCCATCACGCTTTTCGCATTTGTGGCTTGGAACACCAGCCAATTCGGTAAATGTGGAAAACCAGTCAGTAACGTGTATCAAGTGGTCAGATACATAGTGTCGTTGCTTCAACAAGGCACTCCAAACGAGGGCTGTTCCTCGAAGGCCTCCTTCCCATGGGCTGTTTTTTTGCTAGAATGAAAATCATTTTTATTAAATTGCTACATTAAACAAAGAAAAATCATGTTTTTTTATATCGTCGGTTAGATCAGCGACTGTGCTAACTGCATTTTGACAACTTTTCAGTGGACCATTTTTTCACTAATAAAAAGTAAACCCTGAATGAATTATTTTAAATCACAAATATCGAAAGAATAACAAGTAATCTGTCTGTTAATGCAAAGAAATTAGAGAAAAGTAGATATGATATTATATTAATATATAATTTATACAAATTCGTCTAAAAATCAACTTAGAGCCGCCACATTTCTACGGCTTAAGTGGAGTGACAGCTTAAAATTACAAAAATAAATTAAGAGGCATATTTCTTCTATTCTGATCGACCCATTATTGGGCGCAAATAAAGTTCTTATTACAATATAGAGGAAAGCGCGCTACCTTTGGACGATTTATGCTTCGCACAAATAATTTTTTAACTATGTTATAAATGTATTTGGCCTATTATAAAGCGTGGAATCGAATGAATTTCCCCATGGAAAAATGGCTCTCAAATCTGAGTCACAGTAGATAAAAAAAAAACCTAATGCAGGTTTGGAAATGTCATTTTATTGTGATTCTTTTAAATTTAAACTATTTCTTTGCTTTATTCCAATGTCTGGTTAGCAAAGTCCCGCACCTTCTTAATTCCCCTCAACAGGTTCTTGAAAAGCTCTTCTGCACGGGCTCTGATGACGTCTTTCCATTTTTGCTTGAAATTAGGCAAACTTTTGGCTGGTTTAACCTTTTTTCTGAGATCCTCCTTCAAAGTTCCCCAATAGTTTTTAATAGGACGCAGTTCCGGTATGTTGGGCGGATTAAACTCTTTCTGCACATAAATGACTCTATTATCGTTGAACCACGCAATCGTATCCTTAACGTAGTGGCTTTATGCTAGATCTGGCCAAAACAATGGTGAAACATCATGGCTTCGATAGAGCGGCAGAAGACGTTTCTTGAGATACTACTTCGATGTAAATCTCTTTGTTCATGATCGCGGTCATGAAAAATTCTTGACTTCGAAGACCACACGAGCAAATTGCCATCCAAACCAAGTATTTTTTCGGGAACTTGGTGTAGTTATTGTATCGATACTTGCTTTGTACACCTGTGCGGTGTGCGAGTCTTTGCCGTATAGTATTGTTGTCCAGGCAATTGGTGGAAGTCAGCTTTCACGATGGTTTCGTTGTCCTTTCAAACACATCTTTCAAAACCTTTAAGAAGGTGATCATTCAGCTTTCTGGACCTTGTTTTGGCGGACTTTCGTTGCTTATCTTTACGATGAGGTGCAGGTTGGGCTTTATAAGTCACTAAATCATCCTTCTTCTTAATTTTATGAACTAGGTAGTGTGAAATATCCGTCTTTTTGGCCACATCTCGGAGGGATAGAGAAGGGTTTCTTTAAAAGTACCCTAGCACCCTTTTCTCCATGTCGCGGTCTTGAATTCCAGGCTTCCTACCACCAGCTTGCTTTCGGACAATCGTCTTTGTATCCTTCCGGTGAGTTTTCCTATTTCCGCATAAGTCGCATTTGGATTTTGTAGGTAAATGTCAACTAACTGTTGTCGGATTCTCTTCATCTTCTTGAGATATCTCAACCAAAAATCAATGTTTTTTAACGAGAGTGGTATCAAAATAAAACTAATAAAATGCACTAAAAATGACAACTGACAAACAAAAAGTAAACAATAGTTGAAACTCTACGCTTTACGACTATATTTCAATAGCTAGTCCAATGCCTCAAATGTTCAGAAAAGAACTATGGGTGAAATCCATGAGGAACATAGAGAAAAAATTGAATTGTCCGAAGCTTAAGTCGTCCGAAGGTAGCGCGCTTTCCCCTACTGGAATCTTATAAAACATCAAAAATTTGTTGTACAAATTCTATGGGTGCTGAACTGAAGACACAAAAACGTACTTAAATAACATATTAGATATCATCATAAGGCGACGTAAGCAAAGCCAAAATCATAATAAAATTAAGTTATTAAATCATCGAAAAAGTTAATAGTACTTAAAAGTTTTCTGAAAAATAAAACATTAAATTTATTCTAGGTTTAAATTAAATGTGTGCAATATTTTATCACAATCTAACTTACTCCTCTCAATGGATAATTAGACGAATGAGTGCTGTATAGCCCAACGGTAGGTCCGCCATTGTCTGAGAAGAACACGATTATCGTATTTTCCAGCATTTTCTTCTCGTCCAAGGCTCTGATTACTGTTCCAACCGATCGATCTAGAGCCCTAACCATTGCGGCATATGACCTTCTTATTGGATCTTGAATATGTTCCATTTTCTGTAGGTCTTCTGGGATTGTTTGTAGCGGATCAGATGGATTTGCTGCGGTATGAACAGCAGCTTGAGAAACGAAAAGAAACATTGGTCCTTCCGAAGGATTATGACCCAAAATCATCTTTGATGCTTCATCAGCTATAACGTCGGGTAAATATTCTCCAACTCTATCTCTGTAGACAGTTTCATTGCGCCAGAAGTCAAAACCGATAGCGTACGGTGCAAAGTCGACTTCGCAAGTTCCATCAAAATAGTCAAGGTATCCGTTGAAGAAACCAACGTAAGAGTCAAATCCTCTTTGGGTGGGAATGTGTGCTTTTCTTGCATTTCCCAGATGCCACTTTCCTACGAGATGAGTTCTATATCCTGCCTCTTTGAGGTATTGTGGGAGAATCTTTTCGTTTAATGGAAGACCCCGGGGTTCATCTGCCCAAAGCGCACTGTGTTGCATTTCAGTATGAATTGGATATTTACCAGTTAACAAGGCAGATCTTGTAGGTGTACAAACTGCTTGTGTGTAATGTCGATTGAATATAATTCCCTGGTAGCCCAATGCATCAAGATTTGGAGTCATTATTTGGTTGTTACCTCTGAGGCTAAGATCGTAAGATCCCTGAGTGAATAGACGAAATTCTTGAAAGATTGCATCGATTTCAAAATTTTAACACTTACAAGATCATCAGCAACTATTATCACAATATTAGGCTTATTTTGCACATTTGATACTTCCTTCGATATAATATTTTTAGAAAATAAAATTAAGAGAATAGCAACAAATATTGAAGTAAATTTCACCATTCTTTTGTGTTTTCTTGTGACTTTTTCCCGCAAGATGCTATGACTTTGTGGCACTGTACCCGAAAGAAAATAAATTTTATACTACCAAAACGAGAAACAATTGATAAAAAGTTGATTATCCATATATTACAGGGTGATTTTCGGCCTTTTGTCTCTTTATATTAGCTTTATTATTCTGAAATTTCTGATTAGATTAACGAATATAAACATTTTACAATTGAACTTATATTCAATTTTATAATTTCATTGTGGTTGGCAAAATGTGTTAGTTTTGCAAAATGCTCGTGACTTAGTTTCTGATCAAAAGCATTTTCACATTATTTACCTATAATTAAATTTCTTTAGAGGCTCGAATCATGGGGAAATGTAATGTGTTCATGAACGAGGATGTCGTAAAGTACTTTTCGTTTGCGGTATTTAACTTTAAATTTACAGGTTCACAACCACAACCAATTTGTAGGTGATAGAGTTAATCTAATGGCCTAGACACACACGCTTCCGACTTAAGCCGAGAGACGGCTTCATGTAATTATAATTAAAAAAGGGACAGATAATCCTAACCGGCTTATGTAGGTGAGATTCTTAACGTGAGCTAACTCGGAGTGCATGCAAATTCGATTTGGAGCTGAAGTTGGGAGACGCCATTCAGTTATCTTGAATCAAATTCGTGAAATTATACAAATTTTGTATTTAAACCAAAATATCAAGGATTTGGATGAACTGACAGAAAAGTGTTATATGGGTGAAATGTAGACCAGAATGTTCTCTATAATTTTGCCGTAGAACTTGAACTCATCGATTACTCAGAAGCCAAGATAAGCGAGGTTTTTTGTTTCTTAACTCGTTTTTTCATCCAGAGTGCCCCAAGTAGTCATTTGTTGAACTTCAACTATATCAAAGAATTGTTGTCTTTTGCGGGACTTTCCATTTAAAACCCTATTTTAAGTGTCTTGGTGGAGTAGAGGCAGTCAAATTGGCATCTGAGTGATTTCAAAGCGTTATTATTGGAAAAATCAATTTTTTCACACTTAAACGGCAAAATCGGAGTGATAGCGTAGTCTGAGCGGAAAATGATGTATGGACGAAATGTAAAGACAAATGTGCTCTACAATTATGTCGAAGTAATCATCAAAATCGGTTCAGCGACAGTCGAGATAATTGAGGTTATGTGATATTGAAATTGGTTTTTCGACTGTGGCGCCCCTGGTGTTGGTCCCACGAAGTTCAAATATTCTAGAAAGTTGTAGCATTTGGTGAGATCTTTCGTTTAAGCTCTCATTCATCAAAATCGGTCACATAGAACCGGAGATATGATTTTTTGAATTTCGTGAACTTTGACCCCTCATATCTCCGGTTCTATTGAAACCACAGCGCACATACGCACCATCTTAGAAACGTCCTAGACTGGACTACAACATACTAAAATTTCATTAACTTGCACAATGCCGTTTTTGAGAAAAGTGACTTTGAATTTCGATGAATTTTGATGCTATCGCAGCGCCACCTGTGGTGACTTTTTGAACTTCAATCTGAAAGTGCTCATCGAGACGAAACCAAAAAGGTAAAATTTAGGTCGCTATGTTAGTTAGAACCGGAGATAGAGGCCGGTCAATGTTCGAACTTTGACCCCTTATAGCTCGGGTCAGGGGTTTTAGATCGACTTAAGGTTTTTTTTTTGTTTGATAGGTATAATCAACGACTACAACATACTAAAATTTCAGCCCGATGCACAATGGAATTTTTGAGTTATTTAACTTATAAGATTTAAAAATTTTCTTTTTAATAATAGCGCCCCTAGCGGTGGTTTTATGAACTTGCGATGTTAGAAGGGGAAGTGGAATTTCACGAGAGCTTTCCAAAAAGCCCTCATTTTTTAAGTTCTGATAATTAGAACCGGAGTTATGGCCATTTTAAGAAATTTTTTTTGGACCCTTATAGCTCGGGTCAGGGTGGTCGGGGGACCTTAAGTTTGGTATTGATGGAAAGCTCTAAGGCCCAGCTATAACATACTAAAATTTGAGTCCGCTGAATGCCAGGGGGGTCTTCAAAATGGCGGGAGGAGGGGTGGGGAGTGGGGGGTCAATGCACCAAGTTGCAATTTTCACCCGATATATAACCTTTGCCGAAAATCGCAAGTCGATATCTTTTTTAGTTTAGGAGCTATTAAGCTCCAAAGAGCGGCCGGCCGGCCGGCCGGCCGGGAACGTAACTTAGCCACATATATATTCGGAATCAGGAAGTGGCGAAACACATTTTGGCCAAGTTTGAGGTCGATCGGACGACATGAAATTTTGTTAGGATTATAGTAGGTGAGATTGTTAAGAATCTCACCTAATACTGATCAGATTACATTTCCATCAGTTTCTAACTAATTCATCTCTCAACTTAGCCGAGAAATGGCTTAGATAGGGGGAAACTGATGGGAATTTAGTCAAATCATCATTTTGATTACTATCACGTTAAGCCGTCTATCGGATTAAGTAGTAAGTGTGTCTAGGGGGTCTAGGGCATTAGATGATCATTTATTCATTCATTCATTTTCAACTGTTTATCCCTATTGGGGTCGCGGGCCCATGACATCCAAATTAGCAGCCCACGCCAGTCGATCCTCCGCTACTTCAGGAAGATGTTCGGGTTCGATCTCAAGACGCTCCCACGCAAGATCCTGAATTTTATTCAGCCACCTTGTCCTAGGTCTGCCTCGAGGTCGAGGTCTCCTCACAATGGCTTGCATAGCTTTTCTGGGGAATCATTAGATGATCATTCTCTCGATAATCGTGCTAGGGCGTAGAAGTGCAAAGTTAAAAGGTTGAGCGTAGAGAGCCTGACATTGTGTGCTCGGGTAGGATAAAAAGGTGCTGTACTTTCTTCTAAATTCAAGTCGTCTAGTGACACTGCGTAACATAAACGGCGATCTGCATTTTGAAAATTAACTATACATTTCTTAAGCATACGCATAATTAATTCGTGGGGGAAATTGCCGTTCAGTCTCAGTGGAAATTTTCGGAGGGAAGCTCCGTCCGGACGCGGCAACACAATCTGTGGAGTCTTCAACTCTAAGATCAAAAAAATTACTCTTCTACCAGAGCTTTCGACGCTCTCCGTGTCTTCCTCAGTGGTCGAGTGATGTCAAAGATCACTGGGTTTCGTTATTTGGGGGATCTTACAGACTTGGCGGGAGGGTTCCAGGGAACTTTTTGGTTCCCCAAAAAGTTCAGTTGTCTCTTGATGATTGAAGAGTGTCTGGTATTGTGTCTCCGAGATCTTTGTGTGGGCACCCTGGAACCCTCCCGCCAAGTCTGTAAGATCCCCCAAATAACGAAACCCAGTGAACTTTGACATCACTCGACCACTGAGGAAGACACAGAGCGTGTCGAAACCTCTCGTAGAAGAGTGAGTTTTTTGATCTTAGGGTTGAAGACTCCACAGATTGTGTTGCCGCGTCCGGACGGAGCTTCCCTCCGAAAATTTCCCCATAATTAATTCTATATTAATACCAATACGGTTACCGATCCAGCCACCAAGTCCATAGGCCGTCATTCAAGGCTGGATCAGCGTTTGGGTCGCCAGGAAGATTCGCAGGGGGCAAGGCAGTTGCTTGGAAGTCATTGACTCTCTTCTTCATGTATTTTATTCTATGGGGCTGTAAGATAGCTAAATTGTTCATTTCACAAGGATCTTCTTCCAAGTTAAAGAGACACGGAGCTTTTAGGGGTTCACAGGGTATCAATTTCGGGTTTCTTCTTTCGCAATTGATTTTAGTTTTTCCTCTCAAGGTATCTAAGTCATTTGGTTTCAAAATTCTTGTTGAATAAGGATTGAGAGCTTGCCAAACATCACTGTTCATCACTAATTGCGAGTAGTAGAAGCTTTCTGGGCTGTCTTCTTGAACCATATCTCCAAACCAAGAGTCATATATCCCATCTAACGTTGTTCCATTGACGTACTTCCATCCGTCAAAGTAATAAGAAGAATATCCATCAATTAGGTTAATGTTATGCAAGATTTCTCTGCGAATTGGAGTTCTGTTTAAAGAAAGAGTGGACCAAATGTTGTTTCCATCACGCTTTTCGCATTTGTGGCTTGGAACACCAGCCAATTCGGTAAATGTGGAAAACCAGTCAGTAACATGTATCAAGTGGTCAGATACATAGTGTCGTTGCTTCAACAAGGGACTCCAAACGAGGGCTGTTCCTCGAAGGCCTCCTTCCCATGGGCTGTCTTTCTGCTGCAATTAGACGAAACAAGACAAAATATGTGAATAATGTTATGTTTATTTGAAGTAATGATCGATTTTTTGCGAAAATACGTAGATAGAAATATAACAGTTAAGTGATCGGGAATTAAACACCAAACTTCTATCAAAGAATCTGGAGTTTATAGTTTGCAATGCATAAAAAAAAATAGTCGGACTTTCTGGCTTCTTTCATATTAGCAACCGTTTATTATAGTGAATGACTGGGGTTTGTGAGCGTTGATTTATTGTCATTGCGCCTCTCGATCGACTTACCGCCTAAAGACTGAGGAAAAGCGCTTTTCTAACGTCATCATTGGATATATCTTCCCTCCTGGGCTTAGCTGCCGTTTAGAATATTACCTATACATACATTTTGTTATAAAGTACATAGATACCCCACGAAATAGCTTAGTTAGATGTACTATCATAGATCTTGCTATCACATGGTTTTTTACACTTTCAATTTTAAGTATTTAGTCTTTGTTTAAAATGACAATGCCAGAAGGAAAGGTCAATAAAAATATCTGTAGTAAGTTAGAGATAACATTAATCACATTAATCATTCATGGGACGTTACAGTGTGCAGACCGTGAAAACTATGTGGGGATTTTCAATCGCTAGAACTCATCTATCTTCCATTGTTCATAAAATTACGTATGACCCAGGTCGGTCAACGTCGTACGCGTTTTGGAGTTAGGAATCTCTTACACTGTGCAACAATTTTGAACTTTTTTTTTGTCCCTGGGTTCTCATGCTATTTTTTCTATTGCTAGGGTCAATTGACTTACGAAAATACTTATCATTTTGATTTCATTTGGATTTTGCGCCTGGAATCTAGGCAAAACTGTTTTTTCCGTTTTTTGATACTTGGGTGCCTATATCTCCGATTCTGCTGAACCGATTTACTTCTCACTAAGGAATAATTTGTTCTCCTTTAGATGCCCGATAAATCCTCTGAACAGATAAAGTTCGTACAACCGACACCAGCGGCGCTGTAGTCTCAAATATGTCAGGAAACATGGAAAAATCAAACTTTTCAGCAACTTTGATCAAAAATATCTTGAAAACTGGGACTGTCCCTAACAATCTGTTTTGTGGGTTTGATAGAGAATTTAATTAGCTACATTTTCGTTCATGTACAACTTTTCTCTCAGATTATTTTTTAACCTCGATATTGAGGTTCAAACGAGAAACGAGCACTCGGCCAACTAAAGAAAAACTTAACTATTTCGCAAATTTTGACTTTTTCTTTTCAAGTTTAGATAACCCAGTGTATTATTTTCACTTTTCTTACAGTTGTAGGACTTTATTAATACTTATTGCATTATAAAATGTGTTTAAATATAATACAAGAGCCGTACTCACTATGGCGCTGTTATCTTGTAATATCGTTATCTCGTTATCTCGTTATGTTCTCGTAATGTATTTTATAAATGAAAAATTATAACAAGATAACAGATTACGGAGATTACGAGATAACAACGCCATAGTGAGTACGGCTAAGGTAATAACTCAAACAATATCTTCAGTAAGATTTCAGTGTTATTTGAATCTCAAAAGACTATTACAAAAAAGGCATATTAACTGCATATTGCAAAATTTTAAATATTTCAAAGAATATTTCTTGTTAAATTTACGTTTTAGAATCAATAAGTATCTATTTTACCTTTTACATACCAGTTAGATATGGAAAACTTTGCAAAAAATCCTTTTTCTAAATTCAGTTCTTTTTATAATTCTTTAAAAAAATTTCCTACATTTATCTACAATCCTACAATTTTAACCTCATAATTACGTGATTTTCGTCGAAATAAATCTAAAACTAATTTTTGAACTTGTAATTGTTACTTTATGTATATTACATACGTTAAAGTTTTATACAAGTTTCCAAGTAATAAAATAATATTTAAAAATTTAAAATGTCATATAAAAATCACCATAATATCGATATTTAAGTATTAAATAATATAATAAAAGCTTCTACTGCCTAATTGCGAGGAAAAAAACACAATAACACTCGAAATTGTGAAGGTTTTCTTTAGTTGGCTGAATGCTCATTTTTCGTTTAAACCTCAATATCGAGGTTAAAAAACAATCTGAGAGAAAAGTTGTACATGGACGAAAATGTAGCTAATTAAATTCTCTATCAAACCCACAAAACAGATTGTTAGGGACAGTCCTAGTTTTCGAGATATTTTTGATCAAAGTTGCTAAAAAGTTCGATTTTCCCATGTTTTCTGACATATTTGAGACTACAGCGCCCCTGGTATCAGTTGTACGAACTTCATCTGTTCAGAGGATTTATCGGGCATGTAAAGGAGAACAAATTATTCCATAGTAAGAAATAAATCGGTTCAGCAGAATCGGAGATATAGGCACCCAAGTATCAAAAAACGGCAAAAACAGTTTTGCCTAGATTCCAGGCGCAAAATCCAAATGAAATCAAAATGATAAGTATTTTCGTAAATCATTTGACCCTAGCAATAGAAAAAATAGCATGAGAACCCAGGGACAAAATCATCGTTGCACAGTGTTATTGAAGTCGAAATCGTGTTGTACAAACTCAGCACTATGGGAGGAAAAGGCTGATATTCTTCACTTTTTTTGAAGCACTGCACAGTTTTTCCTCATCTTCTACGGTTACTTGCCATCAGATCGGGTCGGAGACTGATGCTAAGGGACTGTGAAGGCTTGCTCACCTCCTTCATAATCGATCGTATAAAGGTGCCAAATCCTTCTTATTGAGTCGTCAACTACTCTGACAGACAGGGAAATTATTTGCCAACCTGAGAATTTTGTAACGGAACTTTAAAGATTTTGGCGATTATAACTTTCCATAGAAATCTGGAGAGACAATCATCGATACCCTAAGTATGACTTAGAATCCTTTACTTTCGTCTACGTCTGATTTCCCGTAATATATTCGAGACCGGATAAAAATGACATTCATTCTCAAAATGTCTTAGAGAATAAATGTAAAAATCAAAAGAGATTCAGTTTTCTGCTCATTTTCTGCTATAATGCTCTACATTTTATCGCAATATCAAACTTACTCCTTTCAATGGATAGTTAGATGCATGATTGAAGAATCCTCCAACAGTTGCACCGCCATTGTCTGAGAAGAACACGATTATCGTATTTTCCAGCATTTTCTTCTCTTCCAAGGCTGTGATAACCGTTCCAACCGATCGATCTAGCGCCCTAACCATTGCGGCATATGATCTTCTTATTGGATCTTGAATATGTTCCATTTTCTGAAGGTCTTCAGGGATCGTTTGTAGGGGATCAGATGGATTTGCCGTATGGGGAGAGACTTGGGAAACGAAAAGAAACATTGGTCCTTCCGAAGGATTATGACCCAAAATCATCTTTGATGCTTCATCAGCTATAACGTCGGGTAAATATTCTCCAACTCTATCTCTGTAGACAGTTTCATTGCGCCAGAAGTCAAAACCAATTGCATAGGACCCAAAGTCAGCATCAAAGGTTCCGTCGAAGTAGTCAAGGTATCTATTGAAGAAACCGACGTAAGAGTCAAATCCTTTTTGGGTGGGAATGAAGGCTTTCCTTGCATATCCTAGATGCCATTTTCCCACGAGATGAGTCATATATCCTGCCTCTTTGAGGTACTGTGGGAGTATCTTTTCGTTTAATGGAAGACCTCGGGGTTCGTCCGGCAAAATAACAATGTGCTGCATTCCAGTATGAATTGGATATTTACCAGTCAACAAGGCGGATCTTGTAGGTGTACACATTGCTGGTGTGTAATGTCGATTGAATATAACTCCCTGGTAGCCCAATGCATCAAGATTTGGAGTCATTATTTGGTTGTTACCTCTGAGGCTAAGATCGTATGATCCCTGAGTGAATAGACGAAATTGTTGAAAGATTGCATCGATTTCAAAATTTTAACACTTACAAGATCATCAGCAACTATTATCACAATATTAGGCTTATTTTGCACATTTGATACTTCCTTCGATATAATATTTTTAGAAAATAAAATTAAGAGAATAGCAACAAATATTGAAGTTAATTTCGCCATTCTTTTGTGTTTTCTTGTGACTTTTTCCCGCAAGATGCTATGACTTTGTGGCACTGTACCCGAAAGAAAATTAGTTTTATACTACCAAAACGAGAAAAGATTGATAAAAAGTTGATTATCCGTATATTACTACAGGATGATTTTTAACTTTTTGTCTCTATATTAGTTTTATTGTTCTGAAATTTCTGATTAGATTAACGAATATAAACATTTTACAATTGAACTTACATTCAATTTTATAATTTCATTGTGGTTGGCAAAGTGTTAGTTTTGCAAAGTGCTTGAATTCGTGGCTGAGTTTCTGATCAAAAGTATTTTCACTTTATTTACCTATAAAATTAAAATTCTTTAGAAACCCGAATCATGGGGAAATGCATTGTGTTCATGAGCGAGGTTATCATAAAGCGGTGGCAGCCAAAATCCCGAAAGCCAAAATCCCGAAAGTCAAAATCCCGAATGTTCGAAATCCTGATAGGGATGAAATTATAAAGAAGAACTTGTTTAGAACAGACCTGTGCTCGTTAATAGTCGTGTAGTATCGGAAATTTTGTGTTGATAATTTTAATGGAAATTACAGATAGCCATACTGGTAACACTAATCCCGCTTATTCCTGGTACCATGATGAATATTTTTGCGCAAAAAAGACATAATACAGTAGAGTCTCTCAAATCTGAATCTCTTAAATTCGAACGCCGTTTGAATTCAAAATGTCAATTCTGAGGTTATGTTAAAAAGTTCATATTCTGGATGAATGAGAATCATATTTATGTGCTACTTCCTGAATGTTTACATACATTATGATCGTATAAAGTGAAAAGGAAGTATGTTACCACTAAAACTTGTAGGAGAGTATGGGAATTTGATTCAAAGTACAATGTAATCTCACACTAATTTCGTTAGTTTTGAAAAAATTGTTCGAATTTGAGAGATGAGAAATGTCAAAAATACCCCCCGAGCGTTCGAATTTAGGAGACTCTACTGTAGAAAGAAAACTCTCATAAAAATAAATTGTCTTCTTATTATCTTTGTCGGAAGACGGATAGCTGTTCACTAAACACCCTTTTACTTGAATCTTGCGGAAATATGCAGAAATTTAAAGAAAATATCATTTCAAATGACAAGCTTCCTAAATCGCGCGCAATTCAACTGTGAGAGAGATAGAGACACAAATAATTCACTTTACAAACTTGAAAAATCTTTGAAATGCGGCAAAATATTTTCTTCTCTATTTTATCCTTATTAACAGGTCGTGTTCCTTCTTGCAATATGTACTTTTGCATTCCTTATTAACCAAAATAATGTTGTACCAAAGGATTTTTCTCAAACTTATCCTGAATTTTGAGACAGCTCAAAAGAATATAAGTCTTCTAGCTCAAAATTTCAACCCAATGTTTTTGTTGTAATATCGACAATTATTCACAATTAACCCAAATAACTGTATTCAAATGAATTATAAAAATGATTTTTTTGTGAAAATGACTTAACTTTAAGGAATTAAGCAATTTTCACATTAAAAAACCTCTCATTTTCTCTACGCGAATTTTCGCGGCATTTCGAAGAATCCCAAGTGGCACCACCAAATTCACTTCGGCTTTTATTTTAGCTCAGGCCTGGTTTAGAATAATTTCCCAAGACACAGAAGATTTCCCTTTGCCTGCAGCAAGCGCGTGTATAATCGTGGGAGTAGCTATGACAATTTTTGAGAATTAGGGATTTTGGCTTTCGGGATTTTGGCGTTCTGGATTTTGGCTTTCGGGATTTTGACCGGAACCCGTCATAAAGTACTTTTCGTTTGCGGAATTTCTCCTTAAATTTACAGGTTCACAACCACGACCGATTTGTTGGTAATAGAGGTAATCTAATGCCCTAGCACACACGCTTCCGACTTAAGCCGAGAGACGGCTTCATGTAATTATTATTAAAATTCTGATCAGATTACATTTCCATCAGTTTCTAACTAATTCATCTCTCAACTTAGCCGAGAAATGGCTTAGATAGGGGGAAACTGATGGAAATTTAGTCAAATCATCATTTTGATTACTATCAAGTTAAGCCGTCTATCGGATTAAGTAGTAAGTGTGTCTAGGGGGTCTAGGGCATTAGGTGATCATTCATTCATTCTTTCATTTTCAACCGTTTATCCCTATTGGAGTCGCGCACCCATGACATTCAAATTAGCAGCCCACGCTTGTCGGTCCTCCGCTACTTCAGGAAGATGTTCGGGTTCGATCTCAAGACGCTCCCACGCAAGATCCTGAATTTTATTCAGCCACCTTGTCCTAGGTCTGCCTCGAGGTCGAGGTCTCCTCACAATGGCTTGCATAGCTTTTCTGGGGAATCATTAGATGATCATTCTCTCGATAATCGTGCTAGGGCGTAGAAGTGCAAAGTTAAAAGGTTGAGCGTAGAGAGACTGACATTGTGTGCTCGAGTAGTTAGGATAAAAAGGTGCTGTACTTTCTTCTAAATTCAAGTCGTCTAGTGACACTGCGTAACCTAATCAGCGATCTGCATTTTGAAAATTAACTATACATTTTTAAGCGTACGCATAATTAATTCTATATTAATACGGTTATCGATCCAGCCACCAAGTCCATAGGCCGCCATTCAAGGCTGGATCAGCATTTTGGTCGCCAGGAAGATTCGCAGGGGGCAAGGCAGTTGCTTGGAAGTCATTGACTCTCTTCTTCATGTATTTCATTCTAAGGGGGTATATGTTAGCTAAATTGTTCAATTCACAAGGATCTTCTTCCAAGTTAAAGAGACACGGAGCTTTGAGAGGTTCACAGGGTATCAATTTCGGATTTCTTCTTTCGCAATTGATTTTAGTTTTTCCTCTCAAGGTATCTAAGTCATTTGGTTTCAAAATTCTTGTTGAATAAGGATTGAGAGCTTGCCAAACATCACTGTTCATCACTAATTGCGAGTAGTAGAAGCTTTCTGGGCTGTCTTCTTGAACCATATCTCCAAACCAAGAGTCATATATCCCATCTAACGTTGTTCCATTGACGTACTTCCATCCGTCAAAGTAATATGAAGAATATCCATCAATTAGATTAATGTTATGCACAATTTCTCTGCGAATTGGAGTTCTGTTTAAAGAAAGAGTGGACCAAAAGTTGTTTCCATCACGCTTTTCG
The DNA here is from genome assembly GCF_024763615.1 of Phlebotomus papatasi. NCBI lineage: Eukaryota > Metazoa > Arthropoda > Insecta > Diptera > Psychodidae > Phlebotomus > Phlebotomus papatasi. Next base: position 30,789,707 of record NC_077223.1, on the reverse strand, counting down.
CATTTGTGGCTTGGAACACCAGCCAATTCGGTAAATGTAGAAAACCAGTCAGTAACATGTATCAAGTGGTCAGATACATAGTGTCGTTGCTTCAACAAGGGACTCCAAACGAGGGCTGTTCCTCGAAGGCCTCCTTCCCATGGGCTGTCTTTCTGCTGCAATTAGACGAAACAAGACAAAATATGTGAATAATGTTATGAATTGTTTTTAGTAATGATAGATTTTTTGAAAAAAAAAAAAAAATTGTAGATAGAAATAAACATAGTGAAGTGATCGGGAATTAAACACCAAGCTTTTTTCAAAGAATCTGGAGTTTTTAGGTTACAATGCAGCAAAAAAAATAGTCGGACTTTCTGGTTTCCTTCGGAACAGTAACCGTTTATTATAGCGACTGATTGGGGTTTGTGAGCGTGGGTCTTTAGTCACTTTACCTCGATCGACTTACCCCCTGAAGACTGAGGATAAGGACTTTTCTAAAAATCTGGAAAAAGTCTGGCTACCTTAAGTATGACTTAGAACTCTTCAATTAATTCACCTGTATGTGATTTCTCCTACTTATATTCGAAACCGGACAAAGACAACATTCATTCTCGCTACGTCTTTTAGAGAATAAATGTGAAAATCAAAAGAGATTCAGTATGCAATAGAGAAAACACGGAATTTCGACCTGGTTCTTCTCCAGAAGAACCAGGTCGAAATTCCGTGTTTTCTGTATTGCATCAAGTTATCGGCCGGATTCCATATAGAGATTCAGTATTTCTGCTCATATTCTGCTAGAATGCTCTACATTTCATCACAATATCAAACTTACTCCTTTCAATGGATAGTTAGATGCATGACTGAAGAATCTTCCAACAGTTTGACCGCCATTGTCCGAGAAGAACACGATTAGCGTATTTTCCAGCATTTTCTTCTCTTCCAAGGCTCTGATAACCGTTCCAACCGATCGATCTAGAGCCCTAACCATTGCGGCATATGACCTTCTTATTGGATCTTGAATATGTTCCATTTTCTGAAGGTCTTCAGGGATCGTTTGTAGGGGATCAGATGGATTTGCCGTATGGGGAGAGACTTGGGAAACGAAAAGAAAGATTGGTCCTTCCGAAGGATTATGACCCAAAATCATCTTTGATGCTTCATCAGCTATAACATCGGGTAAATATTCTCCAACTCTATCTCTGTAGACAGTTTCATTGCGCCAGAAGTCATAACCAATTGCATAGGACCCAAAGTCAGCATCAAAGGTTCCGACGAAGTAGTCAAGGTATCCATTAAGGAAACCGACGTAAGAGTCAAATCCTCTTTGTGTGGGAATGAAGGCTTTCCTTGCATATCCTAGATGCCATTTTCCCACGAGATGAGTCCTATATCCTGCCTCTTTGAGGTACTGTGGGAGTATCTTTTCGTTTAATGGAAGACCTCGGGGTTCGTCCGGCAAAATAACAATGTGCTGCATTCCAGTATGAATTGGATATTTACCAGTTAACAAGGCGGATCTCGTAGGTGTACACATTGCTGGTGTGTAATGTCGATTGAATATAACTCCTTGGTAGCCCAATGCATCAAGATTTGGAGTCATTATTTGGTTGTTACCTCTGAGGCTAAGATCGTAAGATCCCTGAGTGAATAGACGAAATTGTTTGAAGGTTGCATCGATTTCAAAATTTTAACACTTACAAGATCATCACCAAGAATCATCACAATATTAGGTTTTTCTTGCACATTTGATACCTTTTTGCACTCAATATTTCTCAAATTTAATATCAAGAGAATGACTACAAATAGTAAACAAATTTTCACCATTATGAGTTCCGTAGATGAGTTTTCGTCTGAAGAGGCAATGACTTTCTGAAAATGTACGCGGAAAAGAAACAATTTTATAGACTAACCAGAATCACAAATTACACCTGATAAAGAATAATTTATTTCTAAGTTTATTACAATGTTAATATTCGTCTTGATGTTTTTATATGACTTTTAATTATAATCTGAAATTTTTCATTAGATTAATTGCAAATTTGAATGTTTCCGTAAAGATATTATGTTTTTTCCGTTCGATTGTCATCGTGTTAGTTCGGTTAGAAATAGCGACTTGAGGTCTTCGTATCATTCATTTTCAACCGCTTATCCCTATTGGGGTCGCGGGCCCATGACATCCAAATTAGAAGCCCACGCTTGTCGACCCTCCGCCACTTCAGGAAGATGTTCGGGGTCGATCCCGAGGCGTTCCAAGGCAAGATTCTGAATTTGATTCAGCCACTTTGTCCTAGGTCTGCCTCGAGGTCGAGATCTCCTCACAAT